>NW_024466512.1:2572500-2910000 GCF_017591425.1 Ochotona curzoniae
CCGTGGCAGAAGAAACACGAGGGAGACGGCTCTCTGCAAGCCAAGGGGTAGAAACTGCACCGAAACCCACAGGTGCCTGGAGCACCCAGCCTCCAGCACCACCCACAGGTCAGCTGCAGGTGCCTGGAGTACCCAGCCTCCAGCACCACCAACAGGTCAGCAGCAGGTACCTGGAGCACCCAGCCTCCAGCACAGCCAACAGGTCAGCGGCAGGTACCTGGAGCACCCAGCCTCCAGCACCACCCACAGGTCAGCTGCAGGTGCCTGGAGTACCCAGCCTCCAGCATCGCCAACAGGTCAGCTGCAGGTGCCTGGAGTACCCAGCCTCCAGCACCACCAACAGGTCAGCAGCAGGTGCCTGGAGCACCCAGCCTCCAGCACCGCCCATGGGTCAGCTGCAGGTGCCTGGAGCACCCAGCGTCCAGCATCGCCCACGGGTCAGTGGCAGTTACCTGGAGTATCCAGCCTCCAGCACCACCAACAGGTCAGCGGCAGGTACCTGGAGTACCCAGCCTCCAGCACCACCAACAGGTCAGCAGCAGGTACCTGGAGCACCCAGACTCCAGCACAGCCAACAGGTCAGTGGCAGGTACCTGGAGCACCCAGCATCCAGCACCGCCCACAGGTCAGCAGCAGGTACCTGGAGCACCCAGCCTCCAGCACAGCCAACAGGTCAGCGGCAGGTACCTGGAGCACCCAGCCTCCAGCACCACCACAGGTCAGCGGCAGGTACCTGGAGCACCCAGCCTCCAGCACCGCCCACAGGTCAATGGCAGGTACCTGGAGCACCCAGCCTCCAGCACCGCCCACAGGTCAGCAGCAGGTACCTGGAGCACCCAGCCTCCAGCACCGCCCACTGGTCAGCTGCTGTTGCTTCAGCTCCTACGGGACAGCACAAATGGTCTACAGGTTAGAGTGGGGACATCAAAGCTTCCCTGTGCACAGCTGGCACCGCTGCCCACCCAGTAAATCTGAATTCTGACCGCGGTGGTCTCTTGAACCTACACAATATGTTACAATTCAGAGAGCTCTGCATGCAAATAAGCTAATTGTATTGTACGTTATTTGAAACACACACACACACACACAAGTATTACGGGAGCAGAACCAAGACCTCGTCCTTCCCACTGCAGGGCAGCCTCGGCTGTTGGAATTCTGCAGCTCAGTTCCTTCTTTGATCCCCAAGTTCTCCTTTTACTTCCAGTTTATGTCGTTTGTAACATTTCCAAAATGTAGACATGGACAGTGATGACAATCCACAGCAAGGACAAAGCCTGGCTGTGGCAGTCATCAGTTCGCACACTACATCAGCCATCTAAATCAACCTGGTCTTTTTTTTTTTCAAGATTTACTTATTACTTTATTTAAAGACAGAGCAAGAGAAAGAATCTTCCATTCATTGGTTCCCTCTGCAGATGGCTGTAACAGAGTTGACCAGGTTGAAGCCAAGAGCCAGAAATTCCATTCCAGTATCCCACATGGCTAGCAGGGACCCAGACGCGTGGGCCATCGTCCGCTGCTCTCTCAAGCACATTAGCATGAAGCTGGGCCTGAAGTGGGGCAGCCAGGACCCGAACTAGCACCAATATGACATGCTGGCTTTGCAAGTGGAAGCTTGGTCCACTACACCAATAACACTAACTCAAATAAGTTTGTCCAGATGTAACTGTTGTCATTTGTTCCGCCGTATCCTATTACCCTTCCCTGTGTTACCTGCTCGGGACAGCTATGGCTACTAACAGAACCTCAGATATTTTTTTACTTGTATTCTGAATGCTTGACATTTTCAAAATTCAGCAGCCACGCCATTGAGATCTTATCATGATAAAGACATTTAAACTCAGGTACAAACCTGTGATTTTATCAAACACAAATAATAAATTCACTTGGCTACGGAACCACAATGAGTTGAAGATGTCATACCCAAAAAGCTTGGGAGCAGAAATCATTTGGGATTGGTTTGGGTTTTAGGCTATCTGCCAAAGCGAAATGAGAGACCTCAGAGGCAGGACCCTCTACGCATGAAGGTAACTCATACACTCGTTTAGGGAGAGCAGTGCATCAGGTGAGAGCGGTTGCAGAATTTTCCATGTGGGAGCATTTTATTGGTGCGTATGGCATTTTAGATGTTGGAACATTCTGGATTTTCAGTTCAGGAGTGCTCAGCCTGTATGATCAAAGGTCTGTTTGGGATCATCCTTAGATCTTACAATCAGAAGTTCAGCAAAGACATGTGCTGTGGCTGAGCGGGCTAAACCACTGTTATCCCATATTGGTGTACAGGTCAAGCCCTGGTCCCTCTGCTTCCCAGCGAGGAGCAAATGCTAATTGAAAAGCCTGGGTCCCTGCCACCTCAGAGAAACCTTGATGGATCTGCTGGCTGCTGGCTCCACCCAGGCCCAGCCCCAGCTGCTTCCGGAGAAGGCAGAGGAGGGAGTGAGCTGGTGAGATCTGTGTGTCTCTCCCTTGCAAATAAACAAATAAATCTTTTTGCAAGTCAGTGAGCTAAGTGATGCTTGGTTACACTGGGAGAAGCTGTCCTTCAAACAGCGAAAATCCTACATGGGGTGTCAGGCAGGTGCTAAACACCTGCTGAAACTCACACTTTCAGCCTCATCTTCCTTACTCCTTCTTTAAAACTTGGAGGCGCACACAGCCCAGGAGGCCATTTCTTCCAATTTCACTGTCTGCTGGCAGTCCTCTTCAAGAACAGCTACACAAGTGCGCCTTGTATATTCAAGGGCAATTAAGTTGCTAATAGTTAGCTATTTCCAAAGGCGCCCGCTGCAAGAGAATGATACATTATGAAGCAACTGAAGCCAAAACCGTCACCGGGCAAAGAAGCTGTGTTTTTGCCTAACTCTTGTTAATAAAGGAACCCTTCCCATCTGAAACAGGGAGCAGAAGTTGGGCGCCAAGAGCTGCTACTGAAGTTAAACACAGCGAGCCGTCGCGGTGGGTGCCGGCTCACGAGGCACCGGGGAGAAGAGTCGCAAACAACATATTTTTCCCATTTAGTTGTACCAAACACTGCCTCTTTCCCTACAAATTTCTTCCGAAACACTTAAGCAAGATAAGATGTTCTTTCTGCCCCAGATAGAAATGTTTTAGCTCATTACGCCTCTTCTTCCAGAATACTAATTCTGTGCTTGACTGGCGCTTTATTACAGATAGGAGAATAATTCAAAATTAGGAACGTGAAATGATGCTCTTCTAAGCCGGCGCTCAGGCCATGCGAGAGGAAGAATACTCTTATCGCATGAGATTTGTTTTTTAATAATAAAATGGACACAAACATTTGTTCAGAGTTCTGATAGCCCGACTGCGCCTCACCTTCGCAGCCGCGTTTAGCGCCGGTTGTAAATGGCTTTTCCGGCTAAGCGCTCCTGCCGCTGCCATGGGGTCCCGGCTCTCCGGGAGACTCGAGGCCTCCCCCTGCTGGCCCCTGCCAGCCGCGCTGACCGTGCTGACCCGGCACCTGCTCGCCCAAGCCCCACCCACCCATTCTGTTTAAGGGCGCTGTTCACTCCTTCCAGTTACCGATATTTGCATGCAACCCGAGGGCCGGTAGCTAAATGGACCCACTAAGAAGCAAACGTCCTTAAGAAGGCTCTGTCCCGTGACTTCTCCCTCCACGCCCCCGGGCCTTCACCCCATCCATGTTTCCTGCTCCAATTATGCAAGGCCCTTTCAGAAAGTGAACGAACATGGAATTAGAAGATAAGCTTATTTTGGTGCAAAAACTCTTGAAGTCCATGAGGCTGTTAGTTTTTCATACCGTGCGCTTCCCATGAGCAAAGAAAGTCCACTGCCGAGACTCCAGAGCTTTTAACAGGCAGCTCAGATCTGCAACAAGACAAAGGGCTTTTCCCTACAAAGACTCTTCCAGAATCTTCCCAGACCTACAGCAGCCAGGAGAGCAGCTGAACTGCAAAGAAAAAATCAAGCTGCCATTTCCCCCAAGGGCGGCCCGGTTCCGGGGCCAGCTCGCAAGGGGCCGTCCCTTGGCCTGCAGCAGAAATGTGAGCTGCTGAGCAGATTTCTTTTGTCCTCTGATATTATGCAAATAAGCAAATCAAATTAAGTACCTGAGATTTTTTTTTAATTAAGGTTTTTGATTAGACACGGATCCATCACCGGCAGGAGAAGAAATTTTATTTCAAAACCCCAGACACCCTGGCTTTTCTGCAGGTCTTCAATCAGGGCACGTCTCCCAGAATGGCAGGGAGGTCATCTTGTGATTTTCAGGTGGGTGGGCACCTGGGACACGGACACGAGAGTCGAGCCCGAGAACAACGGAAGGAAAGAGAATTCGGACAACTTCTGGAAACATCATACACAGCTGCTCGGCTCCTCTGACGGCTTTTGTGTATGAAGCTTAAAAGGAGAGAGCAGCTGTAGTCCCTGTTTGTCCCAACCAGGTCTGCTGAGTCCCGTAAACCAGAACTGAACCGGGCAGGCTCATCCGTTCCAGCCAGGTCCACGGAGCAGCAGCTGAGGGTGGCTCGGCCCAGAGCGCGTTACAGCTGCTCATCAGGAGTCCAGTCCCGGCAGCGGAGGGCAGACACACACCAGCGGCCCTAAGCCAGCACTGCAGATACTATGAGCCTCCAGAGAAGGCAAAAGAATTACTTTACAAAAAGAAAGAGCCGATTTTGGTCCTGCACCCAGCTCATCTGTATCATCTTTCCTAAATTCACAAAGTCCTGAGATAGATTGAGGCTCTGAAATGCACTCCCTCCTGCATATGGAGACACCGAAATTGAGGGGAACATTCCGTGAGATCACGAAGAAGCTAGAGTCCAAGCCACCGCTCAGAAACCTGCCTCGTGGCCCAGAAAGGAAGCACTGCATGCTGGCAAGCGAGCCCTATGACGGCAGCTGGGCTGGGAATAGGCTAGGATAGTGACTCCGGGGCCCAGCGTGACAGCTCAGTGGCTAATGTCCTTGCCTTGCATACAACAGGATCTCCTATGGGCACCAGTTCGCATCCCAGCTGCTCCACTTCCCATCCAGCTCCTTGCTTGTGGCCTGGGAAAGAAGTGGAGGATGGCCTAAAGCCCTTGGGACCCTGTATCCCCATGAGGGACCCAGAAGAAACTCCTGGCTTTGGATCAGTTCAGCTCTGGCTTGGGGAGTGAACCAGTAGATGTAAGATCTTTCTCTGTCTCTCCTTCTCTCTGTAATCTGTAATCCAATAAAAATATATCTTTTTTCAAAAATGACTCTAAAGACCAAGGCAGACAAGTGATAATTCCAAGGTTAGAAGCTGGAACTTGGGAGAAAAGCACCAAACTATAACTTGGTTCCTGCCAATCCTCCTTGCAAAAGCTGAAGCTTCGCTTTGGATAATCTTAGCTGAGGGGGAAAAATATCCTAGGTTTTGGCCAACCAGGTCCCACAGGACCACTCTCAGATGGAGGAAATGAGCAAATGCCATACAAAAACAACATCTCCAGTGGGTCCCAGAGCACAGCCGCCGGACTGCCGGCTCCGAGTCCCCATCAGCATCTCCAGTGGGTCCCAGAGCACAGCCGCCGGACTGCCGGCTCCGAGTCCCCATCAGCATCTCCAGTGGGTCCCAGAGCACAGCCGACGGACTGCCGGCTCCGAGTCCCCATCAGCATCTCCAGTGGGTCCCAGAGCACAGCCGACAGGTGGCCCGACTCCAAGTAACTGTTGGCGAGAAGGCTTGGCAGAGCAGGTGAGTGGAGAGCAGGCTCAGCCGGCTGCATCCCCTAAGCAGCCATGGTTGGAGACAGGCTATGAAAGGGCAGTGATGTCTCATCCAATTCAGAAGGGACATCAACTGACTGCTTCACCTTTACCCGACTGAAGAATAGGCTCAAAAATAAATGAAATACAAATGTCTCATAATAGTCATTTTTTTAAAGGGATTTCATTTTCACCTAGCAAATTATGAAAGATCAAAAAAGACAGGTAAAGCCCAATATTGATTAAAAGTAGGGAAAAAGAGCATACACACTGGCGTACGCCTGGGCATGGCTGTTTGACAACGCAGCACACAAGCGCTGGGGTGCTGATGGCTTGGAACAAATAACTGCAAACATGGGAGGGTGCATATTAGTATTGTTTATGAAAGTGAAAGGTGGAAACAAATTAATACTCAACGGGGGTAAAGATAAACGTAGTCGCATATCATGTCATCATTGAGGACAAACATTCCTTATTTCCATGGAGACATATCTGGAATATTTACTCTTAAAAATTCCTATTAAACAGCATGAGGAAACGGACATCTGGTTATACCGCAAGCTGCTACCAGCACCTCAGGGTGCTGAGTGGGGGAGTTTCCTGCTTTGTACTTTCAGGTCCATCTGACAATTTGAATAATCTTCTTCTAATTTCATGATCATCAAATAATCCAACAAAAAAACTTTTTTAACTTTGTAAAAAAAAAAAAAAAACTCCATAAAAAAAAATGCATCCATCCAAATTATCTGCATGAGTTTTTAAAATTAACAGAAGTTTATCCCTGTGATAAACATGGAGACAGGGAAATAAAATATTATATAAAATTTAATGGATCTTTTCAAAATTTTTGCACTAACATAAACTTATCTCTTAATCTTATTTTTCCATGAACTTTTTGGAATACCCGTGTGTGTGTGTGTGTGTGTGTGTGAGAGAGAGAGAGAGAAAGAGAGAGAGAGAGAAATATTGTTTAAGTAGCATTTATTTATATTAAATTATTTACTTATTTGTATTAAAAGTTCATTGATGGGGCCGGCTGGCACAGGTGCTTCCGATCCAGCTCCCTATTTGTGGCCTAGGAGGGCAGCAGAGGACGGCACAAAGCCTTGGGACCCTGCACCCATGTGGGAGACCCGGGGGAGGCACCTGGCTCCTGGCTTCAGATCAGCTCAGCTCCAGCTGTTGCGGCCATTCAGAGAATGAACCAGTGGATGGAAGATCTTTCTCTGTCTTTCCTTTATCTGTAAATCTTCCTTTACAATAAAAGTAAATACATCTTTTTTTAAAAGTGTATTAATTTATTTGACAGGCTGTTGGGAAGCTGGACCGACTGGAAGCAGAGCAACCAGGACCAGCACCAACACTCTGGTCGGAAATCCTTGTACATTGAAGCCAACTAGCAGGGCCCAGCGCTGTGGCCTAGCAGTTCAAGTCCTCGCCTTGAACGCCCTGGGTTCCCATTTGGATGCCGATTCTAATCCTGGCAGCCCTGCTTCCCATCCAGCTCCCTGCGTGTGGCCTGGGAAAGCAGTTGAGGATGGCCTGCATCCCAAAGGTGTGAGAGACCTGGAGGAAGTTCCTGGCTCCCAGCTTCGGATCGGCGCAGCACTGGCCATTGCGCTCACTTGGGGAGTGAATCAACGGACGGAAGATCTTCCTCTCTGTCTCTCCTCCTCTCTGTATATCTGACTTTGCAATAAAAATAAATAAATCTGACAGCCAAGCAGCAGCACACACACAAGGGGATGTAAGCTGCTCCCGCACTGCAGGTGCCCAGCACGGCCCCGCAGCACCCAGCCCTCGCGCCAGCTTGCTGTGAGTTAGGGGCTGCTGCCAGGTGAGAGAGGCTAAGGCTACGTGTGTTTGTGCAGGAAAAGACAAAGAGAATGCAGGCATGGATCCAAGAACGTGTGGGAATTTAGAAAAGGAGTAGGACCAAAATTAATTTAGATCCCTAGCTTTTACTCTACACCCAAATAAATTCCACAGGAGTTAAAGATATAAGAAATAAATCCTTAAGTTATTAAAAGAAAACACGGGTAAATATTTTCATAATCTGGGAATGGAGAAGGTCTTTTTTAATCACAATGCCAAGGCAGAACCAAAAAGGAAAAGTGGAGAGATTCTTTTTCTATAAAATATTAAGAAATGACAAGAATATTTTGGATGAAATAACATGCTTTTTTTAAAAGCCGAAAAGAGCGCGCTGCTTAACACGCCTGACGAACATGAGTGTTATCAGCAAAATGGAACACGCTCCTACAAAGAGACAGGGATGGGTACGTGTGGAGAACAATGACCAACAGACCAGGAAGAAAAAACTGAAGAACTCCAAATGTGCGTGATGACACGGCATCCTCCCGACGAACAGGCAACAGCAGGCGTGCACGAGGCTTCCTCGCCCGTCTCGGGCCCACCTTGCACACAGCACCCGTGGGCGCTCTGCTCCCCTCGCTCGCTCCTTAAGACCCACGTGGTAAGCCAAGCCGCCCACACACGCCAGGCAGGCTTCCTGTCTCAATCACACGTGCCAAGTTCCTGTTCCTGCCCACAGTTTGGCGGCAGGAAGCATCGTTCTGCCTGGCACAGAGCACGGAGCCAGTCCCTGCAGAACACATTCCCTGCGGAAGCGCTGGATGCCACCAGTAACCGTGCGGGTAATTACTGACCAAGGAGCTGTGTGTGTGTTTCTGGGTCTGGTGCGAGTGTGGAAAGGAGTGAGTCTGAGCCTTAACAGAGGGGTGGGAGGGACTCTGCCCACATCGGAGTGCCTGGTTCAATACCAGACGGGGAGAACCGGACTCCAGCTTCGTGCTAAGCTGTGCTATGGGAGGCGGCAGTGTGACTCCCGGCACTAAATCCCTGGCCCTTGTGGTAGACTCTGAGTTCCCAATCTCCAAATACAGCTGTTGCAGACGTGTGACTGGTGAACCCGTGTCTCCCTGCCCTTCTCTGTTCATCTTTCCCTCCATCTGAAAATTTATTTAACAGAGTCATGGGGCCCAGCGCCATGGCCTAGCAGCTAAAGTCCTCACTTTGAATGCGCCAGGATCCCATATGGGCATTCTAATCCTGGCAGCCTCACCCTGCTTGTGGCCTGGGAAAGCAGTTGAGGACGGCCCAAAGCCTTGGGACCCTGCACCCACATGGGAGACCTGGAAGAGCTCCTGGCTCCTGGCTTCGGATTGGTGCAGCACCGGCCATTGTGGTAGAGGATGTTCCTCTGTCTCTCCTCCTCTCTGTATATCTGACTTCACAATGTCAGATTTACAATGAAAATAAATAAATCTTTAAAAAACATAAAAAATAAATAAGTAAACAAAAGTCATAATTTTAAAAAATAAAAGCTGGTTCAAGTCCCAACTGCCCACTTCCAACCTAGCTCCCTGCTAACATGCCTTGGAAAGCAGTAAAGACACCCCCCATGGGACCTGGAAGCTCCAGGCCCAGACTCCCCAGCAGCCCCTCTGGGCTCCGGCTCCTGACTCCCCACCAACCTCTCCCTGACTCCCCAGCAGCCCCTCCAGGCTCCAGGCCCTGACTCCCCACCAGACCCTCCGGGCTCCAGGCCCAGACTCCCCACCAGCCTCTCCCTGAATCCTCAGCAGCCACTCCAGGATCCAGGCCCTGACTCCCCACCAGACCCTCTGGGCTCCGGCTCCTGACTCCCCACCAGCCCCTCCCTGACTCCCCAGCAGCCCCTCTGGGCTCGGGGTCCCTGACTCTCCACCGCCGGCTCTGGCCTTTCCACCATTGGCAGAGTAAACCAACAGATGGAAAGTTCTCCCTGTGTCCTTTTCCATCTGTAAAATCATCTTCCAAATAATATAAATATTGCTTTAAACGGTTGGCTGATGGAGAATAAACTAGAAGATGAGCCAGCAGGACACAGCATAGATGCAGTGTAGACAAAGATAGTCAGTGTAGACGCAGCCAGCACAGACAGACAGTGTCAGTGTAGACACAGCCTCAGAGCAGCCTCTGCAAATGTACACTGAGCCCTGGAGGCTGCCCCTGTGGGCCCACCGTGGCACGCGTGGACGGGGCGTTCTTGCTGGGTTGGACGAGGAGGCAATGTGTGGATTAAGGGGCCTAGCCGGAGGCGACAGCAGCAGCAGCAGATAGCCTGACTCCGCCCTCGCATTGTGGGTGTCTGGGGAGTGAACCCGTGGGTGGAGAAGCTATTTCTCTTTTCCTTTCTTTCTTTCTCTCTGTAATTTTTGTAAGTGAATGAATACTCAGAAGGGAGGAAGGAAGGAAGGAAGGAAGGAAGGAAGGAAGGAAGGAAGGAAGGAAGGAAGGAAGGAAGGAAGGAAGGAAGGAAGGAAGGAAGGGAAGAAGGAAGGGAGAAACACAACAATGAAAGCAGAGCGGTCTAGACACATTACAAAGATGGTTGCTGCAGGAGTCTGACCACAGCTGCCCACAGTCTCCTGTGTACGTCCTGCCTCCTGGTCCACCTGCCAATCCTGAAACCCCTGCCTCTCTGTCTTTCCTAACCACAGGTTGTGGGAGATGAACCCCACCAGGGAAGTGGTGTAAAGGGTCAAGACAGTGGGGCGTTTGCACCCTGGCTCCTGCAGTGCTGGGTAAGGCGGTGTAGGCATGTCCATTCCCAGGTGCTGGAAGTGCCGGCAGCACTTCCCATCGGGAAAGGAGAACACACTGAAGACAGAGTCCGAGACACGGAGGGACAGGTGCCAGAGCTGCAAGCTGGGCCCTGAAAGCTTCCAGGGACACGGGAAGCACACGAAACACCGGTTAACACGTTGTCTGTATATGCACGTATTCAATGTCGGCTGCCTTGCTATGCTGTGATCTCCACGAGGCCAGGACGCTGGTCAGAGCTGAACGCCCATGCCGAACGCAGCATCTGATAGGAAGTGAGAGACATCAAGCTGGTGTTTTCTTGGTGGGCCCGTATGGAGATCAGCGAAACGCGTGGAGCGGCCCTGGTAAGTCCGTATCTAAACAGTGCATAGTACCAATCAGACACGGTGCCAGGATTTCAGAAAAGGCTCTTCTCCAACTTGACTTAGGGTTCAACTTTTGGATTATTCAACTTAAATTATTACCTACATTTGACTAAAAATCTCTCGACTCTTCCCTTCTCATTAAGGTGATAGTTTGATCCAAGTTCTAATTCTAGAAGTTGAGATGAATGAACTATTCAAGTAGGATAACTGTCTATGAGACTGAGGTATTCCTGCACTGCAGAGGATGGCAAACCATGATTTGCAAGCTAAACGTAACCAAAGCTAAAGTGGATTTTACTCTTTCAAATGCTTGAGAAAGTAAGATTTCATCATACAAAAAAGTGTATGAAAACTTCAGTGTTGATAAACAAAGTAAGATTAGAACACAATTATTACTGTTTGTGCATGAATGCTGTGTGTGGCCACTTTTGAACTAGCAAGGGAGGGCTGAATAGCTGCCAAGCTGGCAGTGTTTGCCCCCTTGGTCTCTGCAGGAGTTTACCAACTAGGCCTGCACCTGCCAGGGCAGACGGTGTAACTTCACAGCGCTGCATCCACACTCCTGCCCACCCGACGTGATCCCAGCCCACGTCCTGGGCAGAACCCTCTTTCCAAAGACCACCAGTGGACACATCTCCCATGGCCAAGGGCAAGGAGGCCACACGGTCACAGTCCCTCCTCCTGCCTGCACACTTGCGTATCCCCAGTGATCCCCCAGCCTCCTGTGCCTGCCATTCCACCTACAAAACACCACACAGAAAACACACTGAACACGTGACCCCGCACAGAGCCCCCAGGAATATTGCCTCATGTTGTCATTCCCCTGTTCTGTTCTTCATCAATTTCCCTCCTCATCAGGAAGTGTCTTCTGGTAATTAACGATTTTACATTTTTAATTATGAAATCTTTCCTGAGCCAGCGGGGTGTCAGGGATGTGAGGCACCCAGCATCAGGGTCCTGAGATCCAAGGGCTCCTGGGGACTGCGCCCTGCTCTCAAGATGGGGCCATGTGAGAGCTGTGCCCGGCGGCCAGCTTGCTGCACACCTTTGATTCTGAGAGCAAAGGAGACTTTGCGAAGAAGGCGGCAGCCCGGGTTGTCCCCGGAGACTGAGGCAGGCCTGGGAGACAGCACCCAGAGGGGAAGCTCCTCCTGCGGCCACCTCAGCCTGCACAATCCCACAAACCCAGCACCTGTACAATCCCACCCCCGATGCTTCCTCCCTAAGCTTCAGCATTCCCCTCTCTTCCGGTCTTCTTGTCAGTGCCCCCCAAATCCATTTAAACATCCAGGGTGAGACCCTGCGATCCGGAGGTGCTCTGGCCCGTGTGCTGCTGTGGGAGAAGCGGTCTCTGGTGGAAACACAGCCCAAGGATGGACGAGGATGGCCAGAGGAGCAGAAAGCATGCCCTGAGAGCATCCGGCCGTGCAGACCTGCTTCCTGGGTGCCAGGAACCTCCTCCCTGGCCCACCTGGCCTCCACCTTCCCTCAGCTCCCCGTGGCTGTCCCAGGGCCGCTTCCTGAATCCACTTTCCAGGAAACGGGGTCTTTTCCTCCTGGCTTCAAGGGGTTTCCCATGGAGCTGTGAGGCCAGGGCAACATCAGGCTAACAGGTGGCTTGCCATTTGGTAAGGAAAAAAATATCCAGCCGGCGTGGTCCACCCCGGAGCCACAGCAGACACATCGCTGAACTGCGCTGCAAGGCGACGTGTTCACACCACTGGTCATAGAGCACTTGTTTCAGAATCCGCGCAAAATGAAGACAGTCCCTCATAGCTACACGGCATGCACACACAGGCATCTGGAGGCACTCATGTTTGTGTCTGTATTTGAGTGTCTTGTTTTGGGTCTGAAGAAATGCAATGGTCAGAAAACTTAATTATCAAAAAAGCATGAGGCTCTGCTAGGGCGGAGAACCTGACACACCCCTCCCGGCGCAGTGGCAGTGTCCTTGCAGAGGGCCACAACTCGTCGAACTCATGTGACCAACCTCCCAAAGCGGCTTCCCCGCCACCACCACCAATGTGCTCCTGAGCGCCTGTTAGAAGCGAGAAGACAACCGTCTCTGGTTGTAGGTCACAGGTGTGTCTGCAACTGGGAAAAGACTGCAAGAAGAACATGTAAGCGTGCCGAGCGCAGAGCACCCAGTCTCCCTGATGGCGACCAGTTCATGCAATCAGAAAGCGTGGTGTCCTCAGGACCCCGGAGCCAGCACCCCAGGCTCCTCCGGCTGCCGTCCTGGGACAAAGGCAGCTGGCCCACTGCCCTGGGGTGTCCCCAGAGAAACCATCTGTAAGAAGAACCACCCTGGAAGACGCCTGCATCGACGGAGACTGGAATCACAGGTGCACACAACACCTACCGACAAATTCGAAAAACAGCAGGAAACGAGTCAAATTGCCAACACCTTGATTCTGCTTCTTACAAAGTTTCCTTACCCAAACGCTAAATTTCCAGAGGAGAAAAATACACGCAGTTAAAGTAAACAAAGCTATTTGAACAATACCTTCTTTCCCAAGAAGTAACATTTAATCTAGTGTTTTAAAAGATGATACTTGCAAATACGGCTAAGCCATGTATTCAATTCTGTTCAACTACTGGTGTGAAATTTTAATCAAAAAACTAGAGACCTCATTCAAAAAAGAAATTAGCGAAAAAACTTTGGTCGTCTCTCATCAGTGAAAACTGATTTAGTTATGCAAATTACTGCTATGAATATTAAACCACTGATGAAAGGTTTTTAATGAAGGGATCTTTTGTTTTGGAAATGCAAGCGTATATGCTTTAATTTCTTGCTAATTTACTGTTCTTTGATAATGTTCACATTTTCCCCAAAGTGGCTCTGCTGATGGGTTTAATACTGTGAATAGAACTACGGACCAACAATACTGGTTTTGACAAGCTTTCCCCTGTGTAACTATACATCGTGATTTGCGGCCCCTTATGCACAATTCTATTAGGGTGAATTTTGTCTACAGGGCTTTCCCTGAAATGAATTCTCATTTTAATGTTAGCCTCCTGCAGTTTTTAATTTTTAATCTGTAATATGAAATTGCAAATTTTACAAACATCATTTGAAAAAGCCACTAGGACAGAACCGAATGCCAAAGTTTACATATTGCCTAATTAGACTCTTATGAGAGGCCGCCTATCAATGTCACGCCAAAGATCATCAAAAAATCCAATTACTAATTTGAAAAACACATATATTTATAGGTTCATTTTGTTTAATTTGCATCCGGTTAGCTCAATAATTGTTTTAAAATTGTGTTCAAGCTAATAATTTGGGTCTGGCTGGTCACGTACCTGCACGGCCCAAGTACTTCCCTGCCTGGCTGACCAAGATCAGTAACTGTGGCCACGGGAAGAGACCTCTGTCCCCAAGCCCTGGTCCCTTGCCCCCTGGGAAGAGGTGTTTTCAAATGGAAAGACCTCACCATGCCCTGCCAAGGAGGCGGGGTTCCAGGGGGCCAAGCCCCCAGAGAGCTGCAGATAATTAAGACTAAGCGGGAAACAGGAGCCAGCAAGCCTTGGAGGGGTGCAGGAGGCTGTCCCCTGGGAAGGTGGGTGGAGAGCTCCAGTCTGAGGGGCTGGCCTGAGTCATTGCACAAGAACCAAAGCAGCCGCCTCCAAGCTTTGTTCAGCAAGCCCGGAGAGTGGGAGCGCCAAGTGCCCGGCCAGCACCGTGTTCAGAGAGGTAGATGAGCCGTGCTACCCCCTCCTCCCCGGGCACTTGTAGCAAACCCAAAAGAGCTTGCGTTCCACCTGCAGAAATCCGGTGCATCTTGGAAAACCCCTGAGAGAGTACTAAATATTATCAGACGCCCAAATCAGACTCCTCAAGATCTCTAGATAGCTACCAAGGGTTTGAACCTCCTTTCCATTGAGCAAGTCAATTGTTCAGCATTTCCCTTCACGTGTATTTCACTGACTCTGCCCTATGGGGAAGTTAGCACTTCCTAACTCTCGTACTTCCGGGCAGCTCAAGCTTATCAGACTCAGGTTAGATCCTGGAGGACGAGATGACAACACAGAAGCAGGGCCTTTTCACCAAGAGACAAGTAAGAATAGGACTTTTTTCCCCCAGGGCCAACACATTGGCTCCACTGGCTAATCCTCCACCTCCAAGCACTGGCATCGTGTGTGGGACCAGGGAATGTCCTGTCTGCTGCACTTCCTCTCTAGCTCTGTGGCCTGGGAAAGCAGCGGAGGACGGCCCAAAGCCTTGGGACCCTGTGCCCACGTGGAAGACCCAGAAGAAGCCCTTGGCTGCTGGCTTCAGATCAGCTCAGCTCCATTTGAGGAGTGAACCAGCAGATGGAAGAACTTTCTCTCCGTCTTGCCTTCTCTCAATAAAGCTACTTTTCCAATACAAATTTAAACGACTTGCTTATTTCTTCTTTCCACATGAATATTCAAACACCACAAGTCATTCAGGAGAGAACACTCTGAGATGCTCCGCCCAGCTCGCCTTGTCTTTGTGGTTTGTATTTTTCTTTTCATAAAATGCATCTATACTTCACATACCCATCTTTGAAACAGAATTTTTTCTACTAACAGAAGGCCGCGTGTGCTGCTTGTGAAATCACAGGGCACTCGGCAAGCTCTTGGCTGTTGGGGGGTTTCCCACCCTTCATTTGATTCTGGCAGTTTCTGGAGACAGAAGTTTGGCCAGACTTCTGAGGCCAGCTTAACACTGTGCATTTGAAAGATAATTCTGTAATTGGCCTATTCCTCATCCTAGTTTTTGTTTTTTTTTTCCCAAATCAGAAAAAGTCATTCCTGTTAGTTAAAAGGTTAGAGTTCTAGTTCACAGGATATTACGATATTATTACGCGCAGCTAATTCCCGCTGCCTGGTGCTTACCGTGAGCTGAAAACACCAGACGCCACGAGGATTCTTAGGTTTATTCCAGCGGGGCACGAACGGGGTGGAGGTGGTGGAGATCAGAGGGAAAAGAGGAAGGGGAGGGGGGCAAGGGAGGCCAGAGGGAGAAGAGAGAGCCGCACCTGGGCCTTCCTGTCACTCAGGTGCGCCTGCAAGGTGTGGGGGGCGGGATTGGGAGGGATTGAGGGCAGGCCCCAGGGGATTGGCGCCTGAGACCATCACAGGCGATTGCCGAAGAATGATTGGTGAGCGGGCGGAGCTGGGGGTGGGATTGGGGGTGGGATTCTCAGGTGGAATGCCAGGTTACATCTGATTGGTGGACGGCTGGACTGGCGCGAACTTCTTGAGCTGTGAGGACGAAGAAATGGCGCCGGGTCCAGGGTGGGGTATTCGAATAAGGACACAGCGACCCAGGTGAGCATTTGTTCCTTGCGTAAATCCTAACGCTGCGTTACACACTGGCAGCCTCTGTCCTGGCCCGCTCAGCCGGTGCCCTCTGCCAGCTTTATTCGCCGTCACGCTGTCCTTTCCCACTGAGTTTTCCGGCACCACCGCTTCCTGTGAGGCGGGTCCCCACACTCAGTCTCAGAACCCCGAGTCCAGAGCAGAGTCTCAGGGAGGCCAGTGGTCCAGTGTCTGGAAAACCGGACACATCTCCGAGCCAGCCGACAACCCACTTCACCCACTCCTAGGGTTGCAGCAGCAGCCACGACTGAGGCAAACACCAAGCCAACTCCAGCTCACTCCTCCCTGAATGAAGGATCATTTGAATGAAGGGCTGCACGGATGAGGCTGTGGTGAAACCTCTCGCGGTGAGCTCAAGGCCCAGAGAGGCCTCACAGACCCAGGGCCCTCCGCCCACATCCTTTTGCCTCGGTTCAGATTCTAGAACACAGGTGGGAGATGCCAGCCTTCAGGCGGAGTGCGGGGGGCACTGAACGTGTTTCTTTAGCTGGGGCAGACTGTTAACCTCCCAGACACACAGTCATGCTCAGAGAAAAGGGACGCCAGGCACCCCACACAGCCGGGACAGGCCGGAGCGGCAGGAGGCCACCCTTCAAAGGCGAGCCAGGCCCCGTCCCTTAGCCGCGCAGGCCCGGCTGAGTGGTCGTTGATGCTTCTCCAGGATCCAGGACTCTGAGACCTTGCTTTGTGAAGCCAGCAAAGTGCCCACATTGATTTACTGCTTGGCATTGAAACTAATAACTTTTGTTTTTAATAATGATGGTGTGCTGAGCTCTGGAAAGCCCTGGCTGAGAGTTAGCTGCTATAAAAACGCACAAGTAAGCAGCCCCCAGCAGTTGCCTGAGAGCAATTTATAAAATCACTTTGTGTTTACAGAGGAAATGGCCTTGATGGAGGGGATGCTGGAGGCGGTGCCAGGCAGCCGTTTAACTTGGGCTGCTCTTACCTGGAAGCACTGTGCAGAACCAGCACTACCTGCAGAGTAGAGCTGGCTTCCTGTTGCAAAACAAAACGACCTTCTACTCCCGTCTCAGCTTGCAGATGGGCAACTGCAAAAACAGCTGCCTCCTTATCTCACTTCATTATTACACCCATTTCCCGGGCAGTTAGGAGCAAGTCTGCACAGAGCCGTCCAGTTCAAGACCAGAGGCCAAGGCTCTGTGGTGGAACCCCGGCTAAACGGCGGGGCATCAAAGTCCCATGTTGAAGTCCTAACCCCACAAGGTGACCACACTTAGAGAAGATGTGATCAAGTGAATCCAACAGGACTGCTGTCCCTGGAGGCGCACACAGCACAGCAAACATCTGTCACCCGAGCGGCGGATCCCTGGTGTTGCTTAGGCTTCTGTCCCATCCGTACTACCGTAACCCTAGAAACAAGCACAGGGGCCAGCCCCTCCTCCTTAGGCCTCATTTCCCATGTGTCTCTGCTCCGGCCCAGGTCCCTGTACCCCAACAGAGCATTCCAGAACGCGGGAAAAGGCCACTCACTCCACAGAAAGCCTGTGCAATTCTTTTTATGTCAAATACAATGCTTGTCTCTCCTAATTCCTTAAGACTGAAGCTATGTCCTCACAGGCAGACGGACAGGCAGGACCATCAAGTCCTCAGGAAGATTTGAGAACTGGGGATGCCGGGCCTGCCCGCGGGCAGCCCTCACCACCAGCCCTCACGACCTTCCAGTGGGGACGCCGGGCCTGCCCGCGGGCAGCCCTCACCACCAGCCCTCACGACCTTCCAGTGGCAATAGCAGCAGTCTTTTGGACCCCTTTCTGCAGCGTCTCTTCTACATAGCTGCATGCAATTTTTAATTTTAACTTATACAATTTAATTTATACCATGAATCCTCACAGAGCCCTGAAGGTCACACTGCTATTTATCCCCTCTGATGGACAAGGCCCCTTGAGCTGAGTCACCTGCCCAGCTGAATCAAGCAGGATGGGAGGGAAAGAAGAAGATAGCGAATTCTCCTTCCTAAGGCATAAAGACTAAGGGTCAGGTGCCAACTCCCGAAGGTCAGTCGTCTCAGGCTCTCTAAGCCAGGAGCAGGTTAAATTCTAGCTGTATGGAAGACAGCCCTGGCCATTTAATACTGTTTCTTACATACCACACTTAGAAGTTCCATTGACAGCCCTTCCCCTTTTCCCTGGCCTTGTTTTCAAGGTATTAAGCTTCTCCTGTGTCCCACATCCCTTAGGCCCATGCCTTCTAAACATGCCAGCCCACCCCTGGGGGAGCTGAATGAGAACCCAGAAAGTGAGCTGGGGTGAGCAGCCCCTCCAGGACGACTGTGTCCCATCCAGTGAGAGCAGCCGGGCTACCGAGGTGAGAGCGTGCCTCCCGCACCAACTGTGGGCCTTTGCCTGGCTGCCAAGGCCCCCACCCCAACAGGACGGTCAGCAGGAGAGCTCACCGTTGTCTGATGGGCATGTCTTCGCAGCAGCAGCGTCAGGCAGCAGTGGGCTGCATGTCACTGTGGACCCCTGGGGCATCAGTTGGTGGATCCCTGGGGCATCGGTCAGTGGTGCCCCCGGCACGGTTCTGCTTTCAGGCTGTTTCCAAGACTTGTGCTCCATTGTGCTAGGCTTGCTCTTCAGCTTCCCATCTAGAAACACTTTGTGCATGTTTCTAAACACTCGCAATGCTCCCCTACAACGTTAGTAGGGACAGATCCCAAGTGACACTTCCTAACCATCACATGCCATCCTGCCATGGCACACAGAGACAATGACGTAGGTGATGGAACCATGCAACAAATGGACCTATTTGGTCCCAAAACAAAACATTGCCTGGACAATGCGTCGGACGTCCACTCCAGGCAGTGGTGGACCCGTGATTACTGCTGGGAGGACCAACATCTCAGCTCACCTGCACCCCCAAAACCAGCACACGGGAAACTCTGGCCAGGGGCCTTAATGCCAACGAGCAGCCCAGTGGCAGAGGAGCCCTGTGTGTCCTGTGCTGCTCATTTGCCTTCTACCTGAAAGCTGGCTTAAGCTGCTGATGACCCACGCCACGGTGCCCAGCTGTTGTCCCCAGTACTGTCCCCCAGGCTCTGGGCACTGCAGCCAGATGGACTGCCAGAGGCCCTCAGCCAGTGTGGCTTCAGGGTCCCAGGAGTAGTTTTGCTCCCAGTCTACGATGAACTGAATTGCGCCTTCTGACCTTACAAAGTGAGTCCTCCTGGCCCATCTCAGCTGGTGCAGATTTTCAGGGACAGGAAAAAAATGGAGGAGAATGAAAATAAGATTCATGACAGCAAGAACTGAGGCGCTGGACTTTATTAAAATTAAAATCTCTGCCCTGCAAGACATTGTCAAGAGAGTAAGACAGCAAGCCACAGATGGGAGGGGTGGTGGGTAGGGGGGAACCACGTGCCTGATGAAGCACTGCTACCTGTAAACGCATGCAGAACTGTTAAAGCCTAACGATTCAAAAATGAACAATCCATGTGAAAACAGGCAGGTCAGAACAGACCACCTTGTCGGAGACTCAGACATGGACAGCAAGTAAGGGACCGTGCCCAGCCAGGTCTGCATACAGCAGTGACATGCCCCACTCTGAGGCGGCTAAAGGCGTATTAAAATCACTTGCTAGATGGTTAAAGTCTCAAACACCAATGGACGTGGAGCAACAGAACCGCTCAGTCACAGCTGATGACATCAGAGCCATGTGCAAGGCAGCTGGACAACTTCATGAGAAACTACACTCAATACGATGCCGTGTCCCCTGATGGCTCCGCTGCTCCTTCAAAGGAGGTGAGCACGTGACCTCATAGAATTCTGCTTTGGGGCCCAGCGCAATGGTTCTGTGGCCAAATCTTCACGTTGCAACTGCCAGGATCCCATATGGATGTCTGTTCATGTCCCAACTGCTCCACTTCCCATCCAGCTCCCTGCTTGTGGCCATGGAAAGCAGTCAAAGACGGCCCAAAGCCTTGGGATCTTGCACCTACATGGGAGACCCAGAAGAAGCTCCTGGCTCCTAGCTTCGGATCAGCTCAGCTCCAGCCAGTGCGGACACCTGTGGCATGAACCAACGGGCATGGAAGGACCAGTCACTGCTAAGGAAAGGCAGGACCCGCAGGGGGGCTTTAGTGCCAGTGGCAAAGCAAGATCTAGGCGAGCCCATTGTAGAAAGACTATTCAATTCCACACTACAGAAAAGTCAGCTCTGAGAACCAGCCTTCCGCTCGTCAGAGTGACAGAGAAACTAGACGGGGCGAAATGAGAATTAGAGAGAAGACTCCGGCAGCAAATAAATCCTCAAAAAAGAAAACTCAACCGTCAAGAGACATGATGCCATGAGTTTTTCTTCAAGATGTTGTAAGACATGAGCTCTGTCAAACCCAGTGCAGCCCCATTTAAATCCCAACTGGATCATTTTTGTGGAAACTGACTGATTCTAAGTTCTATATGGAAATATCAAGGATCGAGAATAACCAAGACTACATCATCATCATCATCATCATCATCCTGGAAGGCATGTCATCAGAAATCAAGACCATTGAAAAGCAGCAGTAGCTGGGACCAGTTGGTTAGCCAAGGAACACAGCAAAGAGATACTGGGCAAAATAGGACATCTATCTGTACACAGTAGAAGCATATTGTATATTCTTTTTTTTTTTTAAAGATTTATTTTTATTATTTTTTCATTGGAAAGGCGGATATACAGAGAGAGGAGAGACAGAGAGAAAGATCTTCCGTCCGATGATTCACTCCCCAAGTGAGCGCAACGGGCCGATACTATGCCGATCCGAAGCCAGGAGCCTCTTCTGGGTCTCCCACGCGGGTGCAGGTTCCCAAAGCTTTGGGCTGTCCTCGACTGCTTTCCCAGGCCACAGGCAGGGAGCTGGAAGGGAAGCGGGGCTGCCGGGATTAGAACCGGCGCCCATATGGGATCCCGGGCGTGCTAGGCGAGGACCTTTAACCACTTGCGCCACCGCTCCGGGCCCTGTATATTCTTTTATAACATACATGTATTGCTATTGTACATATCTAGAACAAAGAAGCCATGCCAGTGCAGAGGCAGGCCAACTGGACACTGAAAACATACGTGTGTGTTATTATGCCACACCAGGAAGTAGTGTCAGATCAGTTATAGGACAAGCTGAAACACAGCTGTTAAAAGACGTACCTGTGACCACAGAGGAGTTTACACAGGGAAAAAGTGTTAACTATGAAGGAAAAGGTTAATACACAGGACTCTACAAGTTCATACAAAATACATATTTTTAAAAAACAGACTCAGTGCAATGACCCCACAGGCCAACCTGCCTGCTGTGCTGGCATCCCCTGTGGGCGCTGGTTCAAGTCCCGGCTGCTCCACTTCCCATCCAGCTCCCTGCTAACGTCCCCATGGAAACTGTGGAGGATGGCCCAAATGCTTGCCGCCCCCGCCCACCACCATGTGGAGATCAGGATGGAATTCCTGGCTCCCAGTTTGGGTCTGGCCCAGCCCTGGTTATTGTAGCCATTTGAGGAGTGAGCCAGCAGTCGGAAGAACAATCTCTGTCTCTGTCTCTCTCCCTCTCTCTGTCTCTCTCTGTCTCTCCCTCCCCCCCCCCCCCACTCTGGGACTGCGCTAGCACAAACAGTGTGTGCTGACCTACAGAACATCTCCAACAGTTCAGAACTGGAACCTGGACAAAGTGGGGCTCCTATCCTCACAGCAGTTACTGAAAAATCTTATTCCTTTGAACAGTGGGACACTCTGTTGCCCTAAGTAACACAATCTATTGGACTTGTGGTAGGAAGGCTCCTGGTACTGTCCTTGCTCCCCCTGGAGGTTGTGTGCCTGTGGACAACAGTCTCCTTTTCTTTCTAACACACTGACATGAAATACACAACAATTTCCTTAAATGGCCAATTGGACAGATGCGTCCCAAATTCCCAAACTGAGACATTTGCATCCATAGGCAATGACAACACCAACAAAGGTTTGTAACTTCTTCCAAATATCCCAACAACATAATGGTGACCCACGTGTTCTGGGCTCTTTCAGAGGTTTCGGTTTGGTGTTTTTCATGTGTTGAGGAAGATTCTTGGTTCCAGGGTACGAGCAGAGTGACCCACAAGTTCCCTCCCTGCACACTGAGCGGGCTGCCAGCCTGGGCAGTGGTTGCCCGAGTCATTACAGCCTGGAAAGTGCGAGAACTGGACGCACAACCACAGGGTGAAAAATGGAGCTGTCTTCCTTCTGGGATGCCAAGGCCAGTCCCTGGGGCTGTGCACCTGCGCTCCCCCAGCCAAGGGCGCCGTGGTCCTGTCTGGTCACCAGATGGCGCTGCGGCCCCGGCCATCGCGCTCCGGCGGGCGGTGCAGGGCAGGGTGGCTGCGCGCGGGGCTGGAGCTGGGGACGCCGGGCCTCCTGGGCTGCAGCTGGGAAGCCGGGACTCTGGGGTTTTGTTGCTGTGTTAATTGCACACTCCATTTCTCGGGCAGGCGGGACCGTCCGGTGGCGTGGAGGCCACCAGATAGTGAAGGACGGCATCCCAGAGCCTGGGTTAGTAGGCAGACAGGCAGACGGACTCCTCCTGCGCCTGTTTCCTGGAGGCAGCGGCTGGTCCCTTGCCTGTCTGCTCCAGCCCGGCCAGGGACTCCTGCCCTAACACAGCTTGCGTTCTGAGTGTTGGAAACACGTGGTTGAGAACCTGCTCTCGGGGAAATGTTGGGACGCATACAGAAGTAGACGGGGTGACAGGGCACACCCCGCGTCCCCGGGACGCAGTGTGGGAGTGTGCGCTCACCCTGCCCCACCCCCACAGGGCGATGCGTCTCCTCCAGCAACAGCCCGGTGTGTGGCACAAACAGATAAAGCTCCCCTTTCCCGCAGCAGCTCTTTGCCTCACTGATAGTGCTGTGCACAGCAAAATTATTTCCCCCGGATTACTCCAAACCGCCCACAAAAAGCATTCTGGACGTTTGTTTTTTCCAAATCGCGTTCACGTGGGCTCCTAGCATTGTCCTTTGTTTGGTTGATATTTTTAAGGGGGGGGGGCAAAAATTCACACACAGCAAAATGAACACGCCCAGAGGGTGCGGCTGTAAGCATTTCAACACGGAAGCATTTTGTCTAAGCCAGAGATGGCTCAACAGGTAAGAGAGTTCTCTCACCCCGGGGGGAGTTCTCCGGGTCTTCCCAGAGGACGCGGGGCTGACTCACTCTCCTAAGAACTCACCGGCTACTCTCACACCCTGGCACTCTGACCCAATGCAGCGTCTCCCAGGGGCGAGGCCTCCCGCAGAGGGCACTGCTCTCTGCCACCCCGCTGTGGTGTTAGGGTTGGCAGCTGGGGCTTTGGGCTGTCCTCGGTTTAGATGTGATGACTCGCCAGCTCTTGTGGAACTTGCTGGCATTTCCTTTTGATAAGGATGAAGATGTTCTTATGTCACTTTCATTTTTAACAAGATTTCTTTTTCTTGGATGTAGCTATGCGCATAGGCCAGGCTGGGGTTATGGTGCCTGGGACACCCACATTCCATCCTGGGGTCTGCCTTAAATCCCTAGTACTCTAGTTCCTTTTAAAAAATATTTGCTTTTTTACTTGAAAGGCAGGTTTACAGATAGAGGGGTCTTTCATCTTCTGGTTCACTCCCCAAATGGCCCCATCAGCCAGAGCTAAGCTGATTCAAAGCCAGGAGCTTCCTCCGGGCTTCCCATTCTGCTGCTTCCCCATGCCATAAATGGGGAGCTCGATGGAAAGCGGAGTGGCTAGGACTAGAACCAGCGTGCTATGGGATGGCAGCGCAGCAGGCAGACTAGCGTGCTGAACCACAGCACTGAACTATGGAACAAACTCCTCTCCCCCAAGAACTCCATTTTCAATCCAGCTTCCTGCTTAGGAATCCTGGGAGGTGTGCCTGGTCCCCTGGCTCCCGCATGGGAGACCTGGCTGGAGCTCCTGGCTCCGGGATCTTGGCTCACCCAGCCCTAGCTGCTCTATCTGCAATGAACCAACAGCTGGAAAGCCCTGTTGTTCCAATAAACAAATGCATTTTTGGAAAAAGAGAAGAAAAACAAACCTCAGTGGCTACAGCAACGTCAGCGCCTGAGACCTTGGGGAGCTCAGCCCATGGCCAGCACCCACGGCAGCCTGCACCCCAGCTCCGGGGCCCCTTCTCTGTGGCCCACAGGTCTGTCTTCCTCAGCTGCCCCCACACAGGACCCTGGGAGGTGAGCTCCAATCCTCTGCTTTTCCCCACTGGAGAAGCTGGCTGGGCTGGAGCACCTGGCAGGTTGGCCTGGGGTATTTTGTTTGTAGCAAGAGATTCCAGCTGGCACAGGACGGCCACGTCCTCTAAGCAGCCTTCTGTGTGCGGTCCCCCGCCCTCATCGTGTTTCCTGGCAGCATTCTGAAGCAACCACGTTCTTTGGCCCGTAGAGCTACCCCGGGTCAGAGCTGTTCCTGGAGCCCACGCTGCAGTGCAGCGGGTAGAGCGTCCTGTGCAGGCGCTGGGCGGAGTCCTGTCTGTTTCGCTTTCCATCCAGCTCCCTGCTAATGGCCTAGGAAAGCAGAGTGTGGCCTAGGTGTGTGAGCACATGTTACCCACATTGGAGGCCTGGAAGAAGCTCCCGGCTCCCAGTCAGTCCAGCTCCAGCTGTGGCCATTGGGAAATGAACCAGCGGATGGAAGATCTCTCTTTTTCTCTTTCTCACGCTCTCTCTCATTCTCTGCTTCTCTCTCTGTAAGTCTGAGTGTCAAATAAATAAATGAATCTTTAAACAAAAAAGATCATTGTTCTCACTGCATCCCAGTGTGCAGTGATGTTGCCAAACAGGTTTCCTGGTTCTGGACCCAGTCCAGGCTGCTGCTCTCCCAGCCCACACACAGGAGCAGGTGGACCTCTGCCAGGCCAGGCAGGCTCCCTCCCTCCCCGCTCCTCTCTCTTTCATCCTCCCCCGCATGGCTTCCACTCTTCCCTCCCTGCCTGCCAGCCTTCCTCCCTGTTTAAGAACTCACTCAGAACCCCTTCATCTGAAGCTTGGAGTTTCCCAGGTTGAAGGCTGAGACCCCTTCACCCTGGCTCCCAGCCCCCGCACGGGACCCTGCAGTTCTTGGCAAGGCACTCATGGCTCTCTGAGTCGCCTGCCCCCTCTGTCCCGGGTCTCCCACCTGCCACCTCCTTGGAGTGGGGGATGGTCTCCAGCAGGCCAGGACCCGCCCCTGCGCGGGAGTCCCAGTGAATGGAAGCTTGTAGTGACACACATTCACACTGGTGCCACACTCTGCCCTGGGGAGTGGCCAGCAGGCCCGCTGCTCCGCACCTGGGCAGGCTGATAACAGGGCTGTTGGGTGCTGGCGGGAGATTCAAATCCAGGCTGGGCAGCTGGCGGGGACTGCCCCTGCTGCCCACGTGGGCGCCTAGCAGGGAGCAAGCCTGGCACAGCCTCTGGGCAGTGGGTATCATTGGCTGCCAGGGACACATGCAGCCACTTGAGCGTTGGTGGCCTCAGAATATGCCACGTGTCAAGTTCCTGTTTATATCACCTTTTTCTTGGACTTCAAACATCTGTTCCCAGCGCTCCGCGCCTAGCCATTCCGGTCTTTCATGCGGTGATGATGTGTGGGTCCCGAATAACATCCATATTGCTTCTAGTGTGGCCACAGGCTGCCTCAGCATGTGTCAGCTGACACTGTGCACAGGGAATGTCCGCCTAGGGCCATGCCACCAAAGTACTGCGCCTTAAATGACTATTCTATTCGACTACTCATTGCTTGCCTTTGCGGTTGCCTGAAACACAGTTTTAATTTCAACCTGTAGGGTTTTTTTTTTCCCTGATTTAATTGGTTTCATAAATATTTGTGTGGTTCAGAAAGATCTGGGTCCTTGCCCACCTGCCATACCCTCCACTTCACATCTGACTGGTGCCTCCTCCTTGTGTCCCTAGCCCCACGCTTGCAGCTAAACCTGCTGGAGGCAGATTTTCCTACCGCGCTTCTAGGTGGCGTGGAATCTGCAGGCAGTCCTCCCCCGGGGGCTGAGCTGGCACGTCCAGGGCCACCTGTAGGCAGGGAAAACAGGCTTGCGTGGCGAATTTGGCAGGACAGCAGCAGCCGCCAGGAGTCACTCACAGCTCTCTGGTAAACCCAGGTTCCGCCTCTTAAAGGCAACACCAGCCCACTGCAGGGCAAGAAAGAGCCCCGAAGGACCGCTCACTCGGCAGCAGGTTCACAGAACATTCCAGTGTTTCTGCCTTCACAGTTGCCAAGGCCACTTAGATCTGTTGGGTCAGTGGGTAAATCTGGACCGACCCTGCTGTGTAAGACACAGAGACACAGACGTGCAGAAGTTCCCCACTCGGGCTCTGCTTTCTCGCCCGTTTCCTCTTCCCATGCTATTCTTTTGTTAGAAAAAAACATATGGACCTTTACACTAATGTTTTTCTGCATTTATATACTATACTTTTATGTAATATATGTAGTGCATAATGTGGTGGAGGAGGCTGGGCCCGAGCCTTCCTGAGCTCTAGGAATCTCACTTTATGGGAACTTCAAGCTCCTCGCTGCTCAGGTGGGGAGAACAAGAGCTGCCCTTCTAGTCGGCTCTCAGTTACCAGGTCCCTCACCCGCACCCAGCAGCCTCTCCCCGCTAGCTTGTTCTGTTTCAGTGTCTGGGGGAGCAGTCAGAGCTCTCCCCTCTGCACTGAGCAACCTGCCGGCTCCCCGCCCTCGGCCGCAGCCAGCAACCTGCCGGCTCCCCGCCCCTGGCTGCAGCCAGCAACCTGCCGGCTCCCCGCCCTCGGCCGCAGCCAGCAACCTGCCGGCTCCCCGCCCTCCGCCGCAGCCAGCAACCTGCCGGCTCCCCGCCCTCCGCCGCAGCCAGCAACCTGCCGGCTCCCCGCCCTCGGCCGCAGCCAGCAACCTGCCGGCTCCCCGCCCCTGGCCGCAGCCAGCAACCTGCCGGCTCCCCGCCCTCGGCCGCAGCCAGCAACCTGCCGGCTCCCCGCCCTCGGCCGCAGCCAGCAACCTGCCGGCTCCCCGCCCTCGGCCGCAGCCAGCAACCTGCCGGCTCCCCGCCCTCGGCCGCAGCCAGCAACCTGCCAGCTCCCCGCCCTCAGCTGCAGCCAGCAGGTGGCTTGTCACCCTGCTTCGGTTGCCCTCCGTGTGTGAATCACACAGGGGCTTTAAAGAATTGAAGAGCTTTTAATTCTTATATTTTTAAAGGACTCCAATAAAGCAGGTGTTAATAATCTTTGATCTTACAGCTGAATTTAAAATTTTAAAGGTTTATGCATTTTCATTGGGAAGCGCATCAGACAGATCTTCCACACAACGGTTCACTCCACTAATGGTCAGGAGCTTCTTCCGGGTCTCCCACGCAGGTGCAGAGTCCCACGGCTTTGAGCTATCCTCTACTGCTTTCCCAGGTCTAAGCAGAGAGTTGGAAGGGAAGTGGACTAGCCAAGCCATGAACCAGCACCCATGTGGGATGCCAGCACTTGCCAGTGGAAGATTAACCAACTGAACCATCATGCTGGCCCCTAATTTTATTTTTCACTTAAATTAAAAAAAAAAACATTTACTTTATTTTCATTAGAAAGTCAGATATACAGAGAGAAGGAGGAGAGACAGAGAGAGAAATCTTCCTTCCATTGATTCACTCCCCATGTGGTTGCAATGGCCAGAGCTGAGATGATCTGAAGCCAGGAGCCCGGAGCTTCTTCCAGGTCTCCCACATGGGTATGGGGTCACAAGGCTCTGGGTTGTTCTTGACTGCTTCCCCAGGCCACAAGCATGGAGCTGGATGGGACCCGGGGCCACCGGGATTAGAACCGATTTGGGATCCTGGTGCATGCAAGGCAAGGACTTTAGCCATTAGGCTACCGTGCCAGTCCTACTTACTAAAAAATTTAAAGAGCTAGGGGTTGTGCACAATGAGTCAATTCTGGTCCATTTTCCTGCTGAGGAATTCCGGAGGCAGTAGGCGGTGGCTCAGACGCTTGGGCCTCTGCCAGCGACAGGGGACATGGGACAGAACTTCAAGCTTCTGGTTCTAGGCCCAGTGCTGACCTTTGCAGTCACCTGCGAAGTGAGCTAGCAGATGTAACATCTCTCCATGACTCTGATTTCCAATGAAATGAAAATACATAAATAGACACTTTATGAAGCTGTCAGCATCTCAGCAGAACTAAGACTTACGTGTTTATTATTAATTAAATTGATGAAATCTTTAAGACATGAATAACTGGGAAAGACACAAAAAGACAGTTGGCCAAAAAAAAAGATATGATAACTGAACGTTTAACTCTGTAAGAATAAGTGTTCAAATACACCAGTAATTTTAAAATTCAAATTGAAACTGCATTCTAATTGAAACCCAATAGGCAGAGTCTTTAAAATGTTAAAAAGAATTTGATACAAGACAGACATTCTTAAGTTTGAACTGGAAAGCTTGTCCCACTTTTGAATGCTATTCAGGTTTTGGAGATCTGGACTTCACACATCTGCAATATCAAAAACGGGCTGTTGCCGGAGTCCAGCTCCAGCTGAGTTCGGAACTCGCGAAGGGTGCGTGGATGAGGCACAAAGAGGAAAGAAAGAGACGGACCACTAGGAACTCTTGACCATCGTGGACGACGCACAAAAGCTGTCCGCTTTATTTATACAAAATCAGTCAAACTCTGGCTCAGGCTTTTTACCTCGCGCTCAAGCGGGGGTTTCTAAAGATAACTCTGCCATTAGTTTCACCTAAGGCTAGGTTGCTATTCACCTGGCACCTGGCTAGGAAAAGGTTCTCAATAGATGGTGCATATCAGTCAGTAGCACATTCCTACCACAATTACTTTACAGCTTGGTCTTGAGACAATCAAGGAAGGAAGGGGCCTAAAAGATCAAAGAAAGAGGGAAAGAATAGATTCCCACTACACCTGAAGACAGAACACCTTTGATTAGCATAGGATCAAAAGGGGGATTTAACACTCTTGATTAACATATTGCCACAGGACGCAGCCCTAACAGCAATAACAGCTCTTTGCACCAGCAACATTAGCTTCTAAGTTCCTATTGATATTTAACAGTAACTCCGCAGAGGCAGACAATGCCTAAATAGATTACAGAATACTCAGCGGGGTTGTCTGGTGTCCATGCAAAGGGAGGCAGAGCTGCATTCAGGTGTTGTAGAGACATCCGCCAGGCCTTGCCACACAGCAGGAAGTTCCTTGCGACCTTGCCCGCAATAGAACGATACTCTTCACACCTTCCTGTCTTCCACACCCATCACACGGACCCCAGCAGGCTGTGTCTTAAAATGCCAGGGAAGGGCCCAGGGCAGCCCCATGGCAAAGTCCTTACCTCACATGTGCCAGGATTCCATATAAGCACCAGTGTGTATCCCGGCTGCTCCACTTCCCCTCCAGCTCCCTGTTTGTGGCCCGGGAAAGCAGTCGAGGACAGTCCAAAGCCTTGGGACCCTGCACCTGCGTGGGAGACCCGGAAGAGGCTCCTGGCTTCAGATGGGCTCAGCTCCGGCACTGTGGTCACTTGAGCAGTGGACCAGCAGATAGAGGCTCTTCTTGTTTCTCTCTTTGTGAATCTGCCTTTCCAATAAAAAGAAGTAAACCTTTTTTAAAATGCTAGGGAAAACCACAAATGTTGAAGCAGAATAAATTACATCTATCGAAGTGATCCATTTATGTATTTAATCACTAAAGATGGAGGAGACAGTGTTAAAGCAACTAAAACATCACTTAGAAACTGCCTACCTACGTTTCCATGTCCATCCAATGTGAAGTAAAGACTGTTCAGAAAGTCATGTAATTTTACCTTTGGGACATTTCTGCCTTCTACATCCCTATATTTGTCAAAGATTTTATAATGAAACCATGCAGTATTAACATCCTGAACCTCTCTCTCTCACACACACACACATTTGCAAGCTACGTTTGGTGTAACTTTTCTTTCTCTCACCTCAGGAGCTCAGTGCTCCAGTTCTTGTCTCTCCAGCTGGGTGAGTGCTGTGCAGGTGAACCCACCCTGCAGCCTCCTCAGGGTATGGCCTGTCCAAGGCACCCCCAGTGCAGGAGGCAGGCCCCAAGGTGTGGCCTGTCCAAGGTGCCCCCAGTGCAGGAGGCAGGCCCCAGGACTGCCCGCCTGCTCTCCTTCCCCAGGCAGGCAGGGTTGCAGCAGGAGCCAAGAGCACCCACAGCCTGAGCCAGAGGAGCTCTGCTCAGCAGGAGGGAGGGAGCCCTGGGTCTGGGGACAGGACCCTGGCTGGAGGGGGGAGTCCAGGACACAGGTGGCCTGGCAGCAGTGGGCCTCTATTCTCCAAAGTAATTAGAAACATCAGCAGGCCACCAGCCATGGTCATGTTCCCTACAGAGGGTCCACCTGAGGTCCAGAGCCCAGCAGGGATCCATCACCTCATCCCCAGACCTGGAATGCAGGACAGGGGAGATGGGGTCCTGGCTATGCTCTGATAAATCTGCCCTGGGGGAGGACATCTTCCAGACAGAACAGTGGGAGATGGGTGGCATGGACTTGGAGACATGCTGGGGAGGAGCGTTCGGTAGACCCAGGCCACCCCCACCATGGGAAGAGCTCAGCTTCTGACCCAGACATGGTGGGGCTCAGCGAGGACCCCAGGACACAAAGTCAAATCAGAGGCCCGAGCCAGGGGTCAGCTTTCGGACCAGGACACTCAAGTCACACACGTGCTTGGACATCAGGGCTGTCACCGTGGCACATGCAGGAGTCCCCCGGGTTTCAGTGACTGAGGACAGCAAGCTTTGGACCAACACACCTTCAGAAGTTCCCATGACTGCCCGGTCAGTATCTCCATTGACTGGAGCCTGTATGAAGGGTGGGGTCTGGAGGCAACGGGAGAGGGAAGTGCTTGGGAGGCAATGGGGCAGCTCCCTGGAGGGCCCTGTGGACCCGTCTGTAGCCACAGGAGGGTTCCAGGTCCAAGGGAGGGTTCAAGACTAGGATAGGGAACCAGAACCTACCATAGGCTTAGAAGCACCTGTCCCGCCCTGCCCCAAGGGTGTTGTGGGACTCCACTGGTCCGAGTTCATGGAAGGAGGAGGTCAGCCCTGCCCAAGGGCCCCCTGGCCACCAGAAATGTCCCAGCCATGTCCCTCTCTTCTTTGCACACCACGGAGAGAGGTCTGTGTTCGCACCAGCGTCCACAAACTACATCCCAAATGAGAACCTGGGTCAGCCGGCCCACCGCCTAGAGGCTGACTTGTGCCTTCAGTAATGGGTGCTGTAAAGGTTGGGAAGTGAGAATTTGCCTTAGAAAGAAACATTCTCTGCAAATGGGGGCAGAGCGAGGGCGTCTCCAGGAAAACAATGGGGGGCTGGCCGCAATTCCATCTCCTGCTGTCCATTGGGAATCACCCACTTCTGCCGCAGGCTTCTACAGGGAATGTCCACATGTTCACACATTTTTGCCGTGGTAAATTCTGATCACTGTCAAGGCCGGGAAGTTTTAATTGCAAACATTAGAACGTTGAAGCAGAAACAGTTCCTCACTGAGCAGGGCCAAAAAGGGAAGTGACGAAAACACACGTTCATTTTTTTTAGCAGCTAAATTTCTTCTTTTTTTTTCTTTCCAGTAAAATTTGTATTTCTACTCTGCTCCCCCACCGGTTTTTACTCTATTATGTAGCACAGACTTGCGTGTCTAAGTCGGCTTCTTTTTGCAACCTCTTTCCCCGCGCCATAAATGTCTCACATACTTACACGCCACCCACACAACAGCAGTACGTCTGTAAAAACACGAATTCAAAGTTTATTGGAAAAGCACCGTCCAATCAGATGGCTAGTCTGGGGCCCGGAGTGGGTGACAGGTGTCCCTATTGGCTGCCTGGACGGCGCCCACCAGCAGCTTCAGGCAGGTGGAGTCATGGCCAGCAGGAACAGGAAGGAGAGAAATGGCGCCCACGGACTGGGTCGGGGTCTCTGGCTGGAAGAGACTGAGCACAGCCTGGAGAATGGCAGGGTTTGGAGATGCCCTCCAGCTGCCCCGGAAGGCCGGGCTGTCCCCCTGCGGCCCCGAGCTCTAACACGGGGGTCTCTACTCCACACCGGGTCTGGGGCAAGCACGAGGGGCGTCGCAGGCCACGCTTCCTTCAGGCCGAGTCTCAGGGTCGCCAGGGGCCAGGCGGGCTCTGTCCCTCCGAGGTGAGCCTCGGGGCTCTCAGCGCTGCCCGTGCGGCGCCCCTCGCCTGGCATACACCCTCGCCACCTGCGGCCAGGACCCCGACAAACGGGGGGGGGGGGCGATCCCGCCACTTTGGGGGCCGACCTAGGCTAGCCCCACGGGTCAACGTGGTCTCAGCCTCCCGCAAGCCACGGCGCCCTCCGAGGGGGCTACGCCAGGGCCAAGACCTGGGGCTCGCGCTCCTAAAAAGCATCCAGATGGCTTACCATAGTTGACATGAAAGCTTAAGTCTTGCTGCGACATCAACGCGCTACTCTGCAGTGAAAAGGGGGGGCTCTATCTTCCCAGACCGGCACAGGGAAAGCCTTGTCCTGGTTCCCCGGGCTGACCCTGGCCGCCTCCTCCCTCCCGGGAGCCTGCGGGGTTCCTCAGTGTGCTCACTCGGGCAGCGGGCGCAGAGCGCAGGGCGCGGGGCAGGGCGCGCGGGCAGCGGGGGCCCACACAGCGGGCGCAGGGCGCGGGGCAGGGCGCGCGGGCAGCGGGGGCCCACACAGCGGGCGCAGGGCGCGAGGAAGAGCGCAGGGCGCGCGGGCAGCCGCGGCCCACACTGCAGCGGGCAGCCGGGCAGGGCGCGCGGGCAGCCGGACCCACACAGCTGGCGCAGGGCGCAGGGAGCGAGGAAGAGCGCAGGACGCGCGGGCAGCGGGGGCCCACACTGCAGCGGGCAGCCGGGCAGGGCGCGCGGGCAGCCGGGCAGAGCGCGCGGGCAGCCGGTTTGCCTCCGCACGCAAGGCCCGCCCCGCGCCCCGGGCCGCCCGCCCACGGCCGCCCTCGCCATTGGTCGCAAGGCCGAGGCCGCCTGTCCAATCGCAGCGCTTAGCGCCAGAATTTGAACCGCCGTTTGGGTTTGAATCCGGCAGACGCGGCGGGCAGCCTCGGGCGGAGCCAGCCACTCGGGACGCGAGCGCGGCGGGCCTGGCCCCCGGCGTCACGGGCGGGCGCGGGGCGGGCGTGGGGAGGTCCGGGGACGCGCGGGCTTCCCTGCTGCGGGGCGTCGCGGCGGACGACGAGGCGACGCGGGCGGCTGGCCCGAGGTGAGCGGCGGCCGGCGCGCTCTGGGTCCCGGGACTCTCGGGCACGGGCGAGGATGGCCTCGTCGTGGACTCTGGCTGGGCGCCCTGGGCTGTAGCTGGGCGCGGGAAGGAGCCGGTGTGGTGCCCACGGGCCGCTCTGGGCGCCGCGGCCGAGAGAGTGACCCCCCCCTCCCTTGCAGGAGGAGGAGTTCCGGTGAGCGCCCCGCGGCTCGGGCTGGACATGGGGCCCAGCGCGCGGCTGGTGACCATCAAGAGGAGCGGGGCGGACGGGGCCCACTTCCCGCTGAGCCTCCGCTCCTGCTGGTTCGGAAGGTGAGCCCCGCGCGTGCCGACGCGGTAGCTGGGGGGACCCGCCAGCCGCTGGTGCACTGACCCAGACTGGCTCCTGGTGGGAAGTGCTATTTGTAAATGCCCCGGTTTTGTTTCTGCAAAGCAGCCAGGGTTTTGAAAGCTAATTTGATGGAACGTCTTGTGATGGGGGACCATGTTAGATGGCCGGCCAGGAGCTCTCGTCCCAGGGGCCAGGTGTGCCGCGGTGCTGTTGGCTCGTGGTGGAGAAGTGGGCTGGAGAGCGAGAGCTGCTCCTTCTGTGTTGTGAGAACTTTGCCTCTGCCGGGGGCGCACTGACCCTGGCCCTCCGTGGAGGGCCCGGGGACACTCGGCGCCCCCTCGGTCACCCCGTGCGGTGGACGCGGGCCTGTGATGGCGTGGCTGTCCGCGGTGGTGTCTCCCGAGCCCCATCTCCTTGCGTCCTCTTCTGCCTCCGGACTAGCGAGCTGGGGTTCAGTTTGTGGTTGGAACCTGCTCTCCAGCGGTTTTTCATCCAGACCTTTCAGGAAAGCTTGTCTCTGCTCACACAGTGTGGGTGATGAGTTTTGGGGTTGACTGTGCCCCCAGACTGAGCCCCCCCAAGAACAGGGGCTCTGTGGTCAGTAATGGCGGACTCAGGGCCTGCTGCCTGACGCCAAGGAGGTGACGGCTGTGTCCGGTGCAAATCATGGGACAGGTGCTTGGCTTTGCAGTCCATGGGTAGCAGTGGTTACTACAGGAGGGCCCACCGATGGGCAGGAGGGCCCACCGATGGGCAGCCGGGACCAGGGGCGCTGCCCCTGACAGCCCCCCTGTCGCACCCCCTCCAGCCCTGAGGGTGACCTGGTGTAAGGTGTCGTGGAAAACACGCCTGCAGTGACCCTCTTGCCCCTCGGAGCTGGCTTCTGGTGATGATGTGTCTTGGTGCGACCTTCTGATACGCACACGTCAAATCCCTTCCTGAGGGTTAACAAGCCACATTTTCCATCTCAGTGGCATGGCATCCTGGTTATTACGCAGTAATACTCAATGCAAGATTTCATCATCTAGAGCCCAGTTCGTAAGTTCTGGTCATGTGACATGAGTAGGAAGGCGGTCTTGGTGGTGGGGAGGCCTTGCCCCCTGTTGCCCCCAGGGCTGTGTGTCCCCTGGGAGGAAGGGTGTCGCCTGCTGCTTCCTGTTGACTGGGCTGCGGAAGGCAGGTGCAGTCTGTATTGTTTTTCTTTCCTTGCAGATCTGTGTTTTAATGTTAGGAAGCTTTTGCACCCACCAGTTGGTAAAGCGTAGTTTGTCACCCTGGCACTCACCTCAGACAGTAAGCGCCTGTTCTGTGCTGGACCCGAGTGGTAGATACCTGTTGGCACAATGTCATGAAGTGGGTGCTGGTGCCAGGTGCTTGGGTGTGGACGAGTGGGGGTGCAGAGGGGTGCCAGCACTTTAAATACTAAACACAGTCACTTTCCAAAACTGATGTAAGGCTCTGCCTTTGAGGAGTGTATCTGCTTATATAAAAGGTAATTCAGCTTGTCCTCCAGTGTCTTGGGTTACTTTTGTTGACGAGTTTTAAAGGTCTGAAATGGCTGCTTATATCACACTCATAAAAGCTGTTTACAAAGTGATTGAATTAAACATTTTGTTGTTATTTCTTTACATCACTATTTTTACAACCCAGCTTACTAGTCAAATTCTATTTTGTCTTGAAAAATTGAGGTAACTTTTAACAGTTGTAACCCTCCCTCCCAAAAAAAATCTTCATTCTTTCATCTGAAGGGGTATCGAATGTGACATTCGTATCCAGCTTCCGGTCGTGTCAAAGCAACATTGCAAAATCGAAATCAATGAACAGGAGGTAAGCTGGCTTCTTGGAAGTCGATTTTTAGCCCTTGGGGTTCACTGTTGCTCTGTTCACACACACTCACGCACACATTCCCGCTTTCTGCTTGCAGGCAGTGTTGCATAACTTCAGCTCTGCAAATCCAACCAAAGTCAATGGGTCTGCTATTGCTGGGCCTGTGCAGCTCAGGCACGGAGATCTGATAACCATTGTTGATCGGTCTTTCAGGTGGGTAACAACCGGCTGGGTTAACAGCAAACGGCGCCTTCTGACTAATGCTAACTAGCGGCCTGGTAACAAACCTTCCTTACACTTGATGCATGTCAGAGTGCGTCAAGATTTTAGCAACGCTAACTTTTACTCTTAAGGCATTTGTATCTAGGAGGAATGACAAATGGGATTCGAGTGTGATGGAATCCCCGAGTTAGGGCGCACAGAATTATGCAGAAGAAGGGAGATCTGGTCCTCAAGATGCTCTGTGTGTGTGTGTGTGTGTGTGTGTGTGTGTGTGTGTGTGTGTGTGTGGTGTGTTGTGAAACTGAAATTTCTTCTTTAAATAAAAACGCAGATCCAGAAATGAAACTATCACAGGTCAGCTTGTGGTGTGACCGCCTGTCGCAGAGTGTGTGACGCTCCTGCAGTCCCCCAGTTGCTCAGAGCATGGCGCATTTGGAGGAGAGACTTGTCAGACGCGAACCTGTGAAGCTTTAGGTTGTCCTGCTCCGGTGCCCAGTGGCTCCCGTACGGTTGGGATGCAGAGACAAGGGCGGGGGAAGAGGCAGCGAGGAGGGCTGAGGAGAGCAGCCCACAGACACCAAGACTGGGACAGGTGCAGCCAGCTCAGCTGCGGAGAAACTGTGGTTCGTGATGGTCGGCCTACCAAACTAACTGAGCATCCCAGTCAGAGAGTTTTGCACGCTGTCTTTAATCACAGCTTTCTCTTACCAAGCGGCCCACCGCTGTGGCTTTTGTGATTGCGTAGAAATCTGGAGTTGTACCACCTGTGCGTGGGTTTCTGTGCTGCACAGTCTTCCTCTCTCTAAGAGATCGCGTGGCACTGGCACAGTCCCCTGCTTGTGCCCGAGTCCTGTCACTGCGTGTGAATGTCGTCGCGTGAGGGCTGGCTTTGCAGTCTGTCTTGCTTGTGTGTGTATGTAAGTGAAAAAATAAAGGGTATGCAGAATCACTGGCAGTGTATTAAATGTGGACGGACGCTTGCATGATTTCCAGTTTTTCAGCCATGTCCAGGCTTGCTTCATGATTAGCTGTGATTACCTGTTTGGAAAATCTTTCCTAAGTGTGTGTGTGAGTGAGTGTGTGTGTGAGTGAGTGTGTGTGTGAGTGAGTGTGTGTGTGTGAGAGAGAGTGAGTGAGTGTAATTTGAGAAGCAGGTTGCTATCCTCTCCTGTACTCCCCCAGATGCCCACCGCTGAGCCAGGTTGGGCAGGTGGTCAGGAATTCATTTCAAGTTTTCCATGTGGTAGCAGAGATCTGGGTCTGGAGCAGTATGTGCTCATTAGCGTAAGTAGAGTCAGGAGTGGACTGGCCTTGAACCAGCGCACGGGGCACAGGGACCCCGGCTGGGCTGGCCTTGAACCAGCACACGGACACAGGGACCCCGGCTGGGCTGGCCTTGAACCAGCGCACGGGGCACAGGGACCCCGGCTGGGCTGGCCTTGAACCAGCACACGGACACAGGGACCCCGGCTGGGCTGGCCTTGAACCAGCGCACGGGGCACAGGGACCCCGGCTGGGCTGGCCTTGAACCAGCACACGGACACAGGGACCCCGGCTGGGCTGGCCTTGAACCAGCGCACGGGGCACAGGGACCCTGGCTGGCCTTGAACCCACCTTGGCTGTGTGTGTTGTGCAGGTATTGCCCACAGTGGTCTTTCTGCATACAGCTTTTAGATTGTAACGTACATTCTCCAAGAATTTTCCCTGTTTTTGTTGGTTGCTCTAACAAATATGTTTAAGTCATCTGCTCAGGATTTGCTTGTTTTTCTTTGTAATTGTTCTGTCACTTTTTGCTTTATACATTTTGAAGCTATACTGTGCTGTAGAAAATGGGAATTGTACCTTGCTGGTAACTAGAACACTGGCATATACCAGCGCCCTGTGCTTGCAGTAATATGCTTTGTTGGATGTTTCCCGTGGTTGGTAGATAAAGCCAGGTTAGTTCTTTTAATTTATGCCTGCAAAACAAACATTTCCACAACCTTAATTTTAACTTCATCAGCCTCATGGCTTAGATTATCTCTTGAAACTTACTGTTCAGTGACGTTGTTTTTAACTGGAAGTTCTGGAAGAGTTGCCCCTTGTAGTGTTCTGTGTGGGCTGTGGTCTGTTGCAGCCCGTGTCCGCTGTTCTCAAGTAAACCGCTCTCAGGAAATGGCTTTCTTGCCTCTGAAATGGCTTGAGTCTAAGACAGGTGTTTTGTAGACAACAAATCGGTCACTTGTGAAATCCATTCTGCTAAACTCCAGCTTCCCCTCATTTAGGTTAAATAGACATTCCCTAATGTTCGGCTTAAATTCTTTGGTCATTTCTTTTGTTCTGTTTCTTGTGATCTTGTCCTAATTTTTAGGGTTGATTTTTAGACTGTGAATCTAGAGGCAGGGAGTATCTGATGTGTAACAGATACCACATCGGATTCCCCTGATTGAGATGTTATTCAAGGTGACATTAATTGCAATCCTTAAAGACACCCAACAAAGACTCAGAAATGGATCTGCTGAGCACGACAAACTCTGTTGAGAACTCTGCTGCCCTGAGAATGGCCTGAGCTCTCAGGTGGTGTCTGGATTCTCGTCACTGAAACACCAAAATTGTCCTTGTGCAGGATAAAGGATCACGTGACAACTCGACCCTGAGATCTGCCAGAACAGTAGTGTGTCTTGCCAACGCAGCCTTGCACTGCGCTTGGTTGCACACAGGTTGAGTAAACGGGAGACTGGAGTGATGCTTGTCCCGTAACCCTCACCGGGCAGTGCCAGCATCTCTCCGAGTTTGCTCGCTGGCATCGTGCTTGCTGCGTGAGCTCAGCCCCTGTGTGGCTTCCAGAACGTGAGAGACGGAGCCTGGCGTGGTGGAGTCCACTCCGCCTCGTTGGCCATAGGGGTTGCCCTGGGTCGCAGGCCCGGTGTAACAGCAGCTCTGGGCTGCACGCAGACACAGGCAATGGCTTCAACATTGGTCTCGTGGTGTACAAGTCAAACCCGAATCATGTCGCTTTATACACCACAGGTATGAATGTGAAAGTCCTCAGAATGGAAGCAAGTCACCTAAAAGTCCAAGGAAAACCCACGAACAGGTGAGGGCGGCGTGGGAGGGCTAGTAGTAACAATCATCGGGGCTGGGTAAATATTTCATGCTGGGGAGTGGGCAGGGGTGGCTCAGGACTTCTGGCACTGCTTCTTGGTGCCAGGGGCCCCGGTGACCTTAGCACAGTGAAGTGCAGCGCCCGCATCACCCACCGTGACCCTGAAGCAGGTGCACTGACATGTTCTTGTGGCGCCTCCCGAAGCGGTGGTGTTGGTGGACGGGCTGCAGGTCATCGCCCACGGATGACAGTGGCTCTGCATCTTCCCCCTGGCCACCACGCTCAGCGGGAGCCCGCCTCGGATGGACACGCTCCCCGGTGAAGGGGCTTTTCTCATCAGTGTAGGTGCCCTGGTAGCCTGCTTGGGCACCTGGAAGCCCAGCTCGATGTTCTTGTAGCGCGGGGGTTTCTCCTGGCCAGTCTCTGCTGGGAGGACCCACTTCTTGTGCTGCAAGATCGCCGGCTGCTTCTGGAAGGCACGCTCGGCTGAATGTCCGCCATCTTCCCCGCTGCCGGAAGAGAAGCTAATCATTTTTTGATGATCATGAAGTCATTTGTAGGCATGTTGATTGGTGAATGATTTTTTTTAAGATTTATTTATTGGGAAGTCAGATATACAGAGAGGAGGAGAGACAGAGAGGAAGATCTTCCATCCGATGATTCACTCCCCAAGTGAGCACAAGAGCCGATGCTATGCCTACCCGAAGCCAGGATCCAGGAGCCTCTTCCAGGTCTCCCATGCGGGTGCAGGGTCCCAAAGCTTTGGGCTGTCCTCAACTGCTTTCCCAGGCCACAAGCAGGGAGCTGGATGGGAAGTGGAGCTGCTGGGATTAGAACCGGTGCCCATATGGGATCCTGGGGCATTCAAGGTGAGGACTTTAGCTGCTAGGCCACAGCGCTGGGCCCTAGTGAATGATTTTTTTTTGCCTCTGGTTAGATGTGAACAGCCTGTGAAGTTTTCATTCTGTAACTTGTCTGATTAAACTATGTGTTGGGACTAGCATTGTGGCACAGTGGGTTAAGCTGCTGTTTGCCACACTGGATGCCCTAAGATTGCCAGCTCTTTGTAACGCACCTGGGAGAGCAACAGAAGATGACCATATGCTCCAGTTCCTGCTGCCCACTTGGGGACCCAGATGGAGTTGCTGGCTCCTAGCCTGTCTGCTCCAGCCCTGGCTGTTGAGATCATTTGGGAAGTGAACCAGTGGATGCAAAGTCTTTTCTCTCTGAAATTTCCACAAAAGTCTATAAGTCTTTTAAAAAAATTATTAATACTGGGCCCTGTGTGGTAGCCTACTGGCTAAAGTCCTCACGTTGCATGTACCAGGATCTCATATAGGCACTAGTTCATGTCCCACTGCTCCGCTTCCCGTCCAGCTCCCTGCTGGTGGCCTGGGAGAGGAGTGGAGGAAGGCCCAAGGTCTTGGACTCCTGCACCCACGTGGGAGACCCAGAAGAGGCACTGGGATCTAGGCTCCTGATTGGCTCAGTTCCAGCCATTGCAGCCATTTGGGGAATGAACCAGCAGATGGAAGATCTTTCTTTTTGTAAATCTGCCTTTCCAAAAAGCAATAAATCTTAAAAATTATTAAGCGGTTAGAAATTTTATGACTGTTAAATATAGTGATACAGACAATATGAGATTATTGTGCATTTTTAAACTTTCCCGGGTAATTAATTTTTATCTTAAGATTACTGGCCCACTTCAGACTAGAAACGAGAAAGCATTGCTCACACGTAGTTTTGGAAGCAGTGGGTTTGATCTCAGGGACTCGGGGTCTGCTAACTGGCCTGGACTGATCGGCCTCTGGCAGTAAGTTCTTCCCTGCTCGGGTGGCTGCTCTTCCTCAGTTGCAACTTGGGTATTTGTATCTTGGATCTGTGTTGAGCTGTAGCTGTTCTTCCACCTACACTCCCAGTTACTGCACAAGAAAGACAAGCAGCGCTCCTTATGGCGAGCCCAGAGGCGCAGGCCCTGGCTGGGCTCGCGTGCGCCTTCACTGGGGCCTAGACCTGCCGGGTTGCCAGACACCCCAAGTCCCTGGCAGCCAGGGAAGCTGCGTGCCTCAATTGGCCACTTCTGGTAAAGACAACAATAGAATCATGGTTTTGTGCCTGTGGTGGGCTGACATGTGCAGGTGATGTTTCACTTTAGCTTTGCTTCTGTTTGCTTATACTGTTCAGAAATGAGAAAGCCTTGGTCAGGTTTGGTTTAAATAATTCTAAGCTTACAACCTGTTTCCTTTCTTACCACTTTTGAATCAGCTAGTATTTGCAGTATGACAGCAGGCTCCCTAACGGCTCGGGCTCATTGCTCAAACAAATCTCGTGTCACAGAGACAGGTCGCTGGAAAGCACTGTTCGCAGCGTGGAGGGCCTGAGCACCGAGCAAGGAAGCTCACAGGACCTTTTTGTTTTCCCCATTTACAGGAGTCGACCCGTCGTGTCTCAAGGGCTGGCATTTCTTCTGACCCCGGTTTGTAATGCTTTCCTTTCATTCTGGGCTTCTGTGTACCTTGCCCATTGGGGACAGCGCCACCGGCAGGCGTTGAGTAGCTGGGTCATTAGCATGGCGGACATTCGTGGGTACCCGAGCTGACTTTTTTCCTGGTAACGGATAGGATGCTGTGTCTAGGAACAGTTCATGTATAAGTGGACTGTTCATTTGTCAGCTTAATCCTGATTGGTTGATAGCTAGTGATAGCTGCTACCGGTTGTTAAAATCTAATGACATCTATTTGGATTGTAATGCTGGTATAAGACCTACCAATTTTAGGCATTAAGTGATTGTAGAATAAGGGAGTTTGAAGTGAAGCATTAAAGCCCACCAGTGTTTATCACTTAGAAAATGCTGAACTTCTGTTTCTTGTTTTATAATCTTGCCAAGATGAGAAAAATCAGGACTCCAAAGTCCATTCAGAAATCGCTGAGGGAAGTGTCTCAGGAAGGCCTCCGACGCCTGCCAGCCGTGTCACCAGAGCCAGCCGTGGCTCAGAAGCCAGCGGCGCCCAGGGAGTGCCTGGTGTGCAGCCGCCGGAGCGTCCTGGACGTGGCGGACATGCAGGAGCTCTCACTTCCAAGGGGTCCGAGCGGAGTTCGGAGGGAGCGGTGGCGAGCTTCGATGGAGGGCTGGAGCCTCTCCCCTCCACACCAGGTCTGCACGAGGGCAAGAACGAGGAGTCCCCCTTTCAGGAGCTCTACCAGTCCCTCAAGAAGGAGTTGGACGTCAAGTCACGAAGACGCAGCGCTCTGCAACTTCGCAGGCCGTCAGGATCACAGGCCGACTTGATGGCGGAAGCGACAAGTCCCGACGCCCTGCAGAGAGCGGGCCAGCAGACGGGCTCGGGGAGGCCCCGGGCGAGGTGTGGCAGACCCTCACTCGGGCAGTGGGAGCCTGAGCCGGAGGGCAGCCCGGCGCGGCCAGGTGCGGTGGGCCTCACGCCCACCCAGAGCTACGCCCTTGTCTCTGGAGTGAGCAGAGTGAAGAGCCCAATGCAATACTCACACAAACGAAAATACGAAGACCTGTGTGCTGCCGAGGGCAGAGAGCCCGCCGAGTTAGTTACAGGCGGAGGCAGCGAGGCCGCTGCTCGGTCGGTCAGTCCCGGGAGGCTCCCGAGCCGGACACCAGCAGCAGCGCAGGGCGCCTCCTCGGCGGCCGGCACGCCAGCACGCCTCTCTCCCAAGAGCAGAAGGAGCGTCCCTGCACGTGTGGCCGTCCTGCCGATGGAGACGGAAATCCAGAACCGGCCTCTGGCTCAGTGGCCTGCTCGCACGGAGAAGATGCCGAAGGACTCCCCCCGGAAGCCTGAAAAGTCGGATCCTACCCAGACTTGCTCCGGGTTACCTGGTCTTAGTTCAGTTGATATCAGCAACTCTGGCGATCCCATTAGTAAGTCTGTTTAAATCTTTTCATGCCTACCTTATATGAGTTTGTGAGAAGGATGAAGCTACTCAGCCCCCAGCACAGTGTTGGAGACCTAGTGTCAGCTCACAGCTCATTGCTGAGGACAAGGAGTGAAGGGGGTGGGGGGCACAGCTCAGGACCCTGCTGACCACGGGCAGTGACCCAGGCATGACTCCTTCCCCTTTCCCATGTATTGCAACACAGAAAGCAGAATAATCGCAATTGCTTTTCCTGTGGGCTTGAGTTCAGAATTACGGTCAGCTGGGTCATGTGAGAGTCAGGTGATGCCTTGGAAACCGCGGCCGAGCGCGGTGATTGCTGTCAGGCAACTGGCTCTGGCCCTCGGGCCACAGTCCTGGGCACAGTTCTAAATGCTTCACAAACATTGGCCTTTGAGGCCCAAAGCAGGAGGACTGCCCGGAGTAAGTTTTCTTGCTCTGTTTCGCCAGTGGTGGGACCTGTCGAGCCGACATCGCAGTTCCCGGGCCTCTTCCTGCCTTTGGCATCGTGCTGCTGCTGCTGTCCTGGTCCCAGGACTGTTTCTGCAAGTGGCCTCGCGGGGTGGGGGCATGACTGCCTGCGGACTGAACCCCTCGGTCCTGAGGCGGACATGCCCCTTCCTTGGGAGAGCAGGTTGACCGTGAGGCGGAGTTAGGGAGCGATGTGGTGGGGCTGGGGTGGGTGAGATGTGGCTGAGAATCACCTGGAGAAAGGACCACTTGTCTGCTTAGTGCAGTAGCTGGATGTGGGTGTGCCCAAGTCCACGTCGCCCTAGGAAGTCTAAGGCCACTGCTTAGAGCCCATCTCTGGACCTCATGCTCCAGGGGGACGCCGCTGCTGCCTACAAACCTGATGCCTCAGTGGTGTCTCCTAAGATCTTCCAAGAAGTCTGGAAGCAGTCTCGCCCTCTTGAGCACTATGAGAATGGTGTGGTGCTGTGGGTTCACCTTCCAGTGGGTGCTTGGCTCGTCAGTTCTCACACTGAATGAGCCCTTAGTCTCAGTGTAGCCTTTTCCTTGCTCTTGTCACATCTCTGTTCTCACACTTGTGTTACTTCAGGTAAGAATGAGGGGATGTCTTTGAAAAGAAGGCGCGTGTCCTTTGGTGGTCGTCTGAGGCCTGAATTGTTTGATGAGAACTTGCCTCCAAATACGCCCCTCAAGCGGGGAGAAACACCGGCGAAAAGGCGGTCTCTCGCCACGCCCACCGTCCTGAAAAAGATCGTCAAGGTAGGCTTGCCTGACAGCGGCTCGGCGCTGCCTCCAGAGTCCTGACGGAAGCGGAACTGAGTCCGTTTCTAAAAAGCTAAGTGACAGCCTGTTGATTTGGATGCTAGAGAATGAGCACAGGATTGCCAGCTGCTCTGAGGCGGCAGAGGGCTGGGCTGCAGAGGGCTGGGCTGCAGAGGGCTGGGCTGCAGAGGGCAGGGCTGCAGAGGGCAGAGGGCTGGGCTGCAGAGGCCTGGGCTGCAGAGGCCTGGGCGGCAGAGGGCTGGGCTGCCGAGGGCTGGGCTGCAGAGGGCTGGGCGGCAGAGGGCTGGGCTGCCGAGGGCTGGGCTGCAGAGGGCTGGGCGGCAGAGGGCTGGGCTGCAGAGGGCAGAGGGCTGGGCGGCTGAAGGCTGGGCTGCAGAGGGCTGGGCTGCAGAGGGCTGGGCGGCTGAAGGCTGGGCTGCAGAGGGCTGGCCTGCAGAGGGCTGGGCGGCTGAAGGCTGGGCTGCCGAGGGCTGGCCTGCAGAGGCCTGGGCGGCTGAAGGCTGGGCTGCCGAGGGCTGGCCTGCAGAGGCCTGGGCGGCTGAAGGCTGGGCTGCAGAGGGCTGGCCTGCAGAGGGCAGAGGGCTGGGCTGCAGAGGGCTGGGCGGCTGAAGGCTGGGCTGCAGAGGGCTGGGCGGCTGAAGGCTGGGCTGCAGAGGGCTGGCCTGCCGAGGGCTGGGCGGCTGAAGGCTGGGCTGCAGAGGGCTGGGCGGCTGAAGGCTGGGCTGCAGAGGGCTGGCCTGCCGAGGGCTGGCCTGCAGAGGGCTGGGCTGCAGAGGGCTGGCGGCTCCTTAGCACTCCCCCCGAATCACCTGCAGGAACCGCATGGTCACTGTGGGCCTCTGTGAAAACTACCAGCTAACGGGTGCTGGCTGCATCTCAGCCTGGTACCAGAAGCATCGCTTTGTTTTCTTTTAGCAGAGGATCTGATCAGTGAAATCTTCCAGTCAGCCGTCCTTTGCTGCTTTATGTATTTCTAAACAGCTAAGAAATATCTTTCCATTAAGCTTCTGTATTATTATTATTATTATTAATTACTATATTTGAATCTGTTTGAAAGGTAGAGTGATGGGGGAGGAAAAGGAAGAAGGAAAGCAGGTGTTTGATCAGTCCTTGCAGCAGCTAGGACGGGGGTGGAAGTCGGGAAGCAGGAACCAGGGTCTCCCACGTGGGTGACAGGAACCCCAGGACTTGGGCCAGGCACGTCAAGTCCAGGCAGGACTCCGTCCCAGGCACTCTGAGCTCAGATGTCGGTGCCTTCACGTGAGGTCTTAACTCACCGTGCCATGTGGCCACTCGTTTTTACATCTCTAGGGAGATGGGACCCAGAGCCCACCTTCATAAGCTGGGTGGTCTTTATCTTCCCTTAGTGCAAAAAGCAAAAATGCATGCCTAGCTCCTTCCTATTTTATCCTGCTTCCCAAAAGCAGTCTCCCTCCAGGGCAGATCCCAGGGGGGCTGGTGGTCCATGGCAGATCTGGAGGGCGGGGTGGTCCCTGGTGTGTGCTGGGCCTCCCTCCAGAGCAGCTGCCGGGGGGCTGGTGTGTGCTGGGTCTTGGTCCAGGGCAGATCCTGGGGGGGGGCTGGTGTGTGCTGGGCCTCCCTCCAGAGCAGATCCCGGGAGCTGGTGTGTGCTGGGACTGAGGTTTCTGCTTGCTGGTACTGTTTTCTTTTTGTCTTAAATACCTCATTTTGCTCCTTGAATAGCCTTTCTGTTTCTGAAATGAGTAGGATAGTTCCACCTCAGCCTTGGCCTTAGGCTCAGGGAGCTGGTGTGTGCTGGGTGGTTCGGATGTTAGCTGTTTTAGGGTTTAAGGAGCTGAGGTTCTGCTCACTGGGACAGATGTTGCCATCTTGGTGAGCTTTCTTGTGCATTTTCTGTCTTGGCAGGAAAACCCTCAGCCGTCAGGACAAGAGCCTTCTACGGACATCTCTGTGGAAGTGCCCACACAAAGCCTGCTGCGGAGTCCTGCCCCTGGCGCTCCGGGTTCGAGTGCAGAGAGGCGCAGGTCGGGCAGGCTGTCCTCGGCCTCTGGTGGCAGCTCAGCCCCCCAGCAGGCAGGCTTCGCTAGGAGAGCAGGGAGGAAGAGTGGCACCTTACCTTCCAAGAGGACGTCCGTCGGTCGGAGTCAACATGATATTTTACAGATGATTTGTTCCAAAAGAAGGAGTGGCGCTTCAGAAGCCAATTTAATTGGTTGGTATTACACTGATACATCTACGGTGAGCGCTTCCATTCGTGCTGGTGTCCGTAGGCTCACCATCTCTTCTCTTCAACAGTGGCAAAGTCGTGGGCGGATATAGTGAAGCTTGGCGCGAAGCAAGCACAGACTAAGGCTGTAAGGCCTGGTCCTCCAAGGCAGGTGAACAGGAGACAGAAGAGACCCGACACTCCCAAGGTGAGCTGTCCCACGTGCGCTGTGTCCACCGCGCCGGCGCGAAGGCTGCGTGCAGGCTAACCGTGTGCTTTGGTGTGTTCTCTAGAAGCCTGCAGACCAGCTGCCCGGTCAGTTTAGTACAGGCCACGCCAACTCCCCCTGCACCATCGTCATAGGGAGAGCCCGTGTGGCCAAAGTGAGTGCGCCTGCTCGGCCTTACAGGATGCTCAACAACCTTGCTCTCAACAGCAGAGTGATGGACTATAATGAGGACCTCTCAGGTAACAACAGTTCCTCTCGGCCGCCTGTCCGACACTGATTCTTGCTACCTGTGTTTCTTTGCTGTAAACGGGGTTGTAAGATAAACGGCGGGATCGGCTGGCTGGGATCAGCGTGCTTGGGGAAGGTGGAGCTGACTTGGAGCAGGGCAGTTCTGAGATGCTGGGGTCTGGTGTGCTGCCTGACGGAGGCAAACTGGCTCTTGTTCCTGTCTGCCCTCTCCCGGAAGTTGTGCCAGTGGTTTTCCCAAGGATGGGCCGATGGTTTTGAAGCAGTGTGCTCTTCTTTCTAGTCAGCTTAATTGTTCCTTGAAAGAAAACTCTGGGAAGCTTTAGGCCAGTGATCATTGAATAATCGTGTTTTCACTCTCCAGAGAAGAGTTGTAATAGGTAAGAACCACGGCAGGAAGATTCCGCGGTATAGAGTTAGTCCTGCTGTTTGCACCGCGTGTGTTTCCGGAGGGAAGCGAGGTGTGAACTGCCCTGGAGACGGCTTTGTCTCAGCAGGTTGGCAGTTAGGAGCTCTGTACTCCGCGGGGTAACGCATGCCAGTTACCTCCAGAAAGAGACACACTTATCTGTTAAATCAAGAAACAAAAGACCAGCGAGGAATGTGTGTAGACGCTTATAAACTTAGAGATGTATTGTGCTTGTAGAATAGTGACACGATTCACAGTATGTATTTGTATATAGCAACTGTACAAGTGGGTAAATACATGTAGAATATACATAGTTATATTTTGCATTCTTTTAAACACTTTCCTACGGTCAAGCAAAACGCATTGCCTGGTATAACTTGTATTTCCAGATGCCCATCTCGACTGGGGACTAGTCTATAGCGTTTGGATTAAGGGGTGAAGTGACTAGTGGGGGGATGGTCAGCGGACGGGCTGCTTCCAGAAGGCCTCCCGGCACGTTCTGCAGCTTTCACTTGCAGGGTCTTCATCCGGCAAAGCCAGAATGAGAAAAATGAGGCAAACACAGGAGTTTTATGTTTTTCACATAGTGTTCCATATGAAGAATTACGTTTTTTCCCCTAAGGTTATATGGGACTATTAAAGAGAAGGATAGTGCTAATTTTTTTTTTAAAGATAGTTCATTAGTTGACAGTACTAAAAGTGGGAAGCATTTTTCTAAAATGTGAGCCAGTTAACTTGAACATAAAGTCCCAAAGTCCAGAACTGCTGGAAGATGACATGAGAGCTGTCGGTTTCGGGGTGCCCAGCGGGGTGAGCCCTCGGCCAGCCACCTGCCTGCCGGAGCCTTAGACTGGGGACAGTTCTGCACAGACGCATGCTTGCTTCATTTTCTTTCATTTCCAAGAAAAATAAAGAGTCTGTCTTCTCTCTCACTGTAAATAAAATTACCCTTTTTATAGGTCTTTGTGGGCCAGGAAAAGTTCTAGAAGGTTTCTATTGTTTGTAATTGTTTGGTTCGTCCTGAGTGACAGTTGTGTGAAAGACATGTGTTTGAAATTGTCCACTTGACAGGGCTGGCTGAAATGTTCAAGACCCCCGTGAAGGAAGAGCCGGCCACGAGCACCCGTCCCGTCGCTCTCTCAGAGAATTTGCTTGGAAAAAAATCGGAAGTGAATGTTTCGGGAGAAAAGTCTGCGCCGCCCACATCGGAGACTTTGGGTTGGTTTACTTCTTCCTCTAGAACGCTAACGTTTTTGGCTAGGAACTTGGAGATGATATTATTTCTTTCTTAAAGATACTGTGTGACTTTTTGGCATCAGGGAATCCTGATGAAGTTTTCTGTTGTCCTGTCAGCTGTGGAGTTGACACTCCCACCTGCTGAGCTACGACGAGAATCTCAGTCAATAGCATTCAATGATCTGTGCATGCTTTTAACTTGTTAGGAAGAGGGGAGTAAAGCAGAGTGCATTATTCTCTCACCGTAAGTCTATACATCATCCGAATTGAAAGTTGCTACGAATGAGAGCACAGCTAGCTCTTTCTGTATCCCACGCCCTCCATCCCCCAGCCTTGCAGAAGGAATCAGACTGCAGGGTGAGCGTCGGAGGGGAGCTGTGCGTTCTGTCTTAGCTTCTCGGCGGGTCCCGTCAGAGGGGATCCTTGATCCCCTGCGGAAGGCGCCCCATTGGTGGTTCAACAACCACGAGTTGTTTGAGCAGCGCAAACGGCTCTATTGAGGTCAGTTAGCCATGGCATGCCAGCCTTCAGAAAACCTTAAAGAAGGATTTCCTTGATTGTAACCACAGAGGGAGGCGGTTATGTCGCTGCTGGGTAGCAGCAAGCATCATTATTCTACAGTTTGATGCTCTCTGGGTGTAACAGCCATCTAACGACATGTACTCTGATACTTTCAGTCATGGAGATATAAAACTGAATTATTTTTATGTTTCATAGCAATTAAATCCCAAATTTGTATAACGAAGGTAATAGTACTAATGGCATATGTATTATATATATTTTTATTTCTTGCAGGAGAAAATGTGATCTCTCGTACCCCAATCGCAGCAAAATGGTCACTTGATGAGTATTCTGCAAGCCCTGCGTTAAGGCGGAAGAGCACACGGGGGAAAGGAGATGTGAAAACGCCTGGGAGCGGCTCTAAAGTGACTCCTGTCAGGAATCAGGCCCCATGTTCAGAGACAGCGTCTACTTTAAAGAGGTTGAGAAGATCTGCAGAGCTTGGGAATATTCAGGTGACACCCTCAGAAAGTGAAGACAAGCAGACACAGGCCGGCCTCGCTGAGCGCGTCGGCGGAAGAACTCCCAGGAAGACGCCACAGCAAGAGCAGAAAGCAGCGGGGGACGGAGAAAGACCTTCCAGAACTTGTAAGGAAAGTCTCAAATCCGGAGAAAGTTCTGAAAGGACAACTCCTCTGAGGAGATCGAGCAGAAGTTGGGGGCAGAAGTGTGAATCCACTGAGGAGCGAGGGCCCAGCTGTGAGCTCTTTCAGGAGCCGGTGAACGCGGAGAGCCAAGCCACCGAGGTGCCCTGCGGGTCTGCACAAGCAGAACTCACCAGAACCCCGGCCAGCAGGAGATCGCTCAAGACTCCTCCCGAGGCGAGGATTGAGAGCGCAGAGCGCTCGGCACAGAAAAGGCCGAAGCGTGCCGACACGCTGCAGGACGACGCAAGCGCCGGGATGGGCAAGGGAGCGCCAGGGCACAGTCTCGACCTGGCAGCCTTCCTGACGAGCATGAGGAGGTTGCCCAGAACTCCTAGGAACAAGTCCCAACCCCTAGAAGACCTTACTGGCTTCAAAGAACTGTTCCAAACTCCAGAATTCTCCAATGAGTCTTTGGCTGTTGGCAAAATAACTGTAGGGCCCTGTAGGACTGCTCAGCCCGAGTTGGCAAGCCCCAGAACACAGCCTAAGACGCCCCTGAAGCAAGCACATGTCGACCTGGGAGGAGCACTGCAGACGACCAGAGAAGCTGTGCACACACCCAGAGCACCACGAGGTGATGGCAAAGATTTTGAAACTTTTAGCGAGTTGGCAAAGCAGAAAATGGATGCAGCAGCAGTTGTAAATGGCAGTAAGAGAGGGCCAAGGCGGCCCAAAGAAAAGGCCGCGGTCTTAGAAGACCTCGCTGGCCTCAAAGAGCTCTTCCAAACCCCAGATCGTGCCAGCAACCCATCGACTGTTGAAAAAATTACAGAAATTCCGGGGAATTTACCACAACCAGAACTCACTCAAACGCCAACACGTTTGAAAAGCCGACTCGGGACAAGCCTTGGGAAAGTGAATATACAAGAACGCCTAGAATTGAGGAAACTGACAGAACCATCAGAGGAAGCCGTGTTCTTACCTCAAGAAGCAGCACGTGCTGAAAAAGGCATTAAAGCATTTACTGAAACTCCCAAGCACAAAGCGTACATGACAGAAAAGACAAGAGGAGGTGGGAGGCGGTCTCAGACACCTCGGCAGAAGGGCCCGGCTCTGGAAGATCTGAGTGGCTTCAAAGAGCTCTTCCAAACACCAGGTCATGCCACAGACACAATGTCACCGCAGCCTGGGCCTGTGCAAACCCCAGCGAGGATGAAGGCTCGGCGCAAGGTGGGCTTGGGGAAAGAGGATGTGTCAGAAGAGCCGCTGACTCCCGGCAGACGCACACGATCCGCAGACAAAGCCGGGCACACGGCACAAACACCCACAGGGAACGTGAAAGGCATCAAACAGCCTGTGGAGACTCCCAAGCAGGAACTGGACCTGACAGAAAGTTTCAGTGGACTTGGGGGCCGGCCACGAACACCTAAGGCAAAGGACCAAGCTCTGGAAGACCTGACTGGTGTCAGAGAGCTCTTCCTAACCCCGGGTCACACCAAAGATCCCAAGAGTGGTGCAGAGGCCACTGAGATAACCTTCAAAGTGCAGCAACTGGAACCAGCAAACACCCCAGCAAGCACGAGGAAACGACGGAAGACATCTCCGAGAAATGAGACGTCAGGACAGAAGATGCTCACACGACTGTCAGGGGAAGCCGCGCCCTTCCCAAAAGCACCGCTCAGTGATGATAAAAGTTTTGAAGTTTCTAAAATTCATGCTGAACAGAAAGTTGATCCAGCAAGCACGGTAACTGACAGCAAAAGCCAGCGAGGTACACGTGAGGAAAACTCCCAGCCCGTGGAAGACCTGGCCGGCTTCAAAGAACTCTTCCAAACACCAGGTCATGCCAGAACTCCCTGCAACTCAGGAGAATTTGGCCAAACCCCAGCCAGCTTGAAGGGTTCACGTAAGAGGAGTCTGAGGAAAGTACAGGGAGAGCTCCCGGCACTCCAGCCTACACGGTCATCGGACAGAGCCCCACGTACACCCCTACAAACGTACGGCGTGCAAGATGTGAGAGAATTTACCCACACTCCAAAGCAGAAACTGCAACCAGTAGAAAACTTAAGTGGGCGTAGGGGACGCTCATGGACTCCTGAAGTGGAACAGAGTCTGGAAGATCTGACTGGCTTCCGAGAGCTCTTCCTGACACCGGGGCACCCTGAGGGACCAAAGAGTGGTGGGGAAAACTTGCAAACACCTTGCCAGTCTCCACGAGCAGAACCGGAGAACGTCTCGGCGAGCATGAGGGCACCCCCCAAGACACCTGCAGCCACAGTAGGTTTAGAGGAGCACTCGGCACTCACGCTCACCCATGCCTCCCGGGAAACAGTTCTCACGCGAGAAGAGGAAGAAGATGAAGACAAAACCATCAAAGCTTTTAAGAAATCTGCAAAGCAGAAAGCAGAGCCATCAACACGTGTGACTGGCAGTAGACGGTCAAAGGCCCCCAGAGAAGAGACCCAACACCTGGAAGACCTGACAGGCTTCAAGGAGCTCTTCCAAACACCGGATCACACTGAATCCATGAGTGATGGGAAAAGCACCAGGACATCCTGCAAGCTCCCTGCATTGGAGAGCACCCCGGCCAGCAGGGAAGCATGGTCCGAGACACCTGGGAGGGAACTCGTGCCGACGGACACCTTGAAAACATCAGAAGGTGATATGGACGTAAAAACTTCCAAGCGGTCTTCTAAGCAGAGACTGGATCTAGCAGGAAGTGTAGCTAGCAGCAGGAGGTGGCCACGAACGCCCAAGGAGAAGGGCCAGCCTGAAGAAGATTTGGCTGGCCTCAGAGAGCTCTTCCAAACACCCACTCATACTGAGGAATCAGTGAGTGATGGGAAGACCACTGGAATAAGCTGCGCATCTGAGCAGCGAGCACCAGCAAGCAAGGGGCATCTCAAGACAGACCTCACTAATGTAAATGTGCCAGACGAGTCTTCAGTACAGACAAATGGTACGCAAATGTCAAGAGAAGCTGCCTACACACCCAAAGTGTTAGGAGTCCCAGAAGGTTGTGAAAAAGAGGTCAAAAAATTGAAGGGATCTGCAAAACGGAAACTTGACTCACCGACAAGTGCAGCTGGAGGCAAGAGGCAGCGAGAGACACCTAAGGACAAGTCCCAGCCCTTGGAAGACTTAGATGGTTTCAAAGAACTCTTCCAAACACCAGTTCACACAGAAAAACCAACTGGTGATGTAAAGGCCACTGAAACCACTGACCTGTCCAATGCACCAGGAGCAGATTCGATGGACACTCAGACCAGAACAAGGAGGCAGCTCAGGACAGCTGTCAAGAAAGCAGATGTGAAAGAAGAGGTCTCGACACGGACACGCAGGAAGCTCCCACAGCCATCAGGGGAGCCCGCACCTGTGCCTGGAACAGCAGATGAAGACGTCAGGGCCTTGGAGGAATCTGAAGAGCAGAAACTGGACATAGCAGAAAATGTGATTGGCAACAAGAGACAGCCAAGAACACGTAAGGCAAAGATTCAACCCGCAGCAGAACCTGATGGCTTGAAAGAGCTCCACACAGCAGATCACACACAGGCATCAACAACTAACGAGAAAACCACTGACCTGTCCAATGCTCCAGGAGCAGATTCGATGGACACTCAGACCAGAACAAGGAGGCAGCTCAGAACAGCTGTCAAGAAAGCAGATGTGAAAGAAGAGGTCTCGACACGGACACGCAGGAAGCTCCCACAGCCATCAGGGGAGCCCGCACCTGTGCCTGGAACAGCAGATGAAGATGTCAGGGCCTTGGAGGAATCTGAAGAGCAGAAACTTGAGTCAGCAGCAGGTGTAATTGGCAACAAGAGACAGCCAAGAACACGTAAGGCAAAGATTCAACCCGCAGCAGAACCTGATGGCTTGAAAGAGCTCCACGCAGCAGATCACACACAGGCATCAACAACTAACGAGAAAACCACTGACCTGTCCAATGCTCCAGGAGCAGATTCGATGGACACCCAGACCAGAACAAGGAGGCAGCTCAGAACAGCTGTCAAGAAAGCAGATGTGAAAGAAGAGGTCTCGACACGGACACGCAGGAAGCTCCCACAGCCATCAGGGGAGCCCGCACCTGTGCCTGGAACAGCAGATGAAGACGTCAGGGCCTTGGAGGAATCTGAAGAGCAGAAACTGGACATAGCAGAAAATGTGATTGGCAACAAGAGACAGCCAAGAACACGTAAGGCAAAGATTCAACCCGCAGCAGAACCTGATGGCTTGAAAGAGCTCCACGCAACAGATCACACACAGGCATCAACAACTAACGAGAAAACCACTGACCTGTCCAATGCTCCAGGAGCAGATTCGATGGACACTCAGACCAGAACAAGGAGGCAGCTCAGGACAGCTGTCAAGAAAGCAGATGTGAAAGAAGAGATCTCGACACGGACACGCAGGAAGCTCCCACAGCCATCAGGGGAGCCCGCACCTGTGCCTGGAACAGCAGATGAAGACGTCAGGGCCTTGGAGGAATCTGAAGAGCAGAAACTGGACATAGCAGAAAATGTGATTGGCAACAAGAGACAGCCAAGAACACGTAAAGCAAAGACTCAACCCGCAGCAGAACCTGATGGCTTGAAAGAGCTCCACGCAGCAGATCACACACAGGCATCAACAACTAACGAGAAAACCACTGACCTGTCCAATGCTCCAGGAGCAGATTCGATGGACACCCAGACCAGAACAAGGAGGCAGCTCAGGACAGCTGTCAAGAAAGCAGATGTGAAAGAAGAGGTCTCGACACGGACACGCAGGAAGCTCCCACAGCCATCAGAGGAGCCCGCACCTGTGCCTGGAACAGCAGATGAAGACGTCAGGGCCTTGGAGGAATCTGAAGAGCAGAAACTTGAGTCAGCAGCAGGTGTAATTGGCAACAAGAGACAGCCAAGAACACGTAAGGCAAAGACTCAACCCCTAGAGCACCAGGATAGCTTGAAGGGACTGTCCCCAACACCAGGTCACATGGAGGAGCTGAACGTTGGTGTCCATACCTTCAAGGACATCCCAGAGGCAACCCCCGACAGAGCAACGTCTCCTAAAATGCTCCAAAGAATCCTGAGGGCTTCTAGAGTCAAAGCGGTGGAAGACCCTGCAGAATTGCAGAGCACAAGTAGCCGTCCCCTGGCTCCGCAGAGCGGGTGTGGAGAAGACGGAAGCCTTCCAGGAGCCAAGAAATCGTGCTCGGTGGAGCTTGTGGCAAAGAGGCCAGCCAACAAGAGACAGAGGAGTGCCTGCAGCGAGCAGGACCAGTCCCCGCAGCCTGAGAAGACGGCGAAACGCCCGAGGACCTCTGCGAAAAAGATGGCAGAAAATCTCAACACCCAAAACAAAGCTGCAAAGCAGGAAGTTGAAGAAGCTCCGATCACTCCAAATAAGGTAAAAGAGGGCATTGCACGGTCATTAAGTGCCAACTTGGATGAATGTTATCCACCGTGTATAAACTATAAATTATACAAATTATAAATCTAACTTTATAAATGGGTATCTTTTCCCAAGTAGGTCTCCGTTTGGCAGTGGTTACCTGCAAGGTATGATACAGTGTTTGAGTGATTTTCCTTTAAGGTTTGTTTGTTTTTAGATTTTTAAAATTACTATTTGAAAGCTACACAGAGAGAGAGATCTTCTTTCCTTTGGTTGACTCTCCAAGTGTCCACAACAGCCAGGATGGAGCCAGGCTCCAGGAGCTTGCTCCAGGTTTCGGTCCGTGTGGCAGAGTTCCATGCTCCTGGGCATCTCCCTGCTCTTCCCAGGCCATGGCTGGATGGAACCGTGGAGCAGCTGGGACACTACGTGGAACTCACATGAAACGGCAGCACCGCAGCTGGTGGCTTCATCCACTGTGCCACAACGCTGGCTCCTGGTGCGTTTCCTCTCCTGGCTGAGCTTTTAGATTCTTTCTACTTACTGAAATTTTGTGGATGTCTTTCCGTGTCCTTAGGAGATGCCCTCACGCCGCAGATGTCGAAATAAAACAGATGTGGAAGAAAGGCAAACACTTAGGTTCCTTCTGCCGGCGGAAAACATTAAAATGCAGAAAAATGAGGTCTTCGAACAGCAGGAGCTACAGAAGCCAGATGAGGGAGCCGAGAAACTTCGGTCCAGGGGAACGCGCGTGAGATTCGGGAAGGAGAACACGGCGGCAGTGAAGGAGAGCGGCACACGGGGGGACGCGTCCGTGAAGACTGAGCGCGGGCTGCAGGCAGCTGCACCCGGGGAGCCCCGCGTCCGCCCTGGCGCGGACTCCCAGAGAGCGACCCGGGCAGGCGGGCGGCGGGCGCACGACCCAGACAAAGTGAGTGCCCGGGCCGTGTGCGTGTGTCTGCAGGGCCGAGGCCTTGACCAACAAGGTGTGCCATCTGCGTGCCCCTAGCTCGCACGGAACATTTAACGCAGAAAGTTTTCATTTCGGGTATTTAATTTGTCACCATAGCTCTCTTTTATGTTATCTTAGAAATTCGTCTTCGAGGAATTCGTTTGCATTATGACAATTTCATTCAGGCAAGAAGTAGAGCTCTCTGGTGAGCATGCTGCGACCACTCGAGCCTTACGCAGTCATTGTGGGTGGGTTACCTGCAGTCTCCTTAGTTGAACAGATTGGCTGAACCACAAAGTTGACCGTGTCAGCATTTCTTGGGAAAGACAGAATTAAACTAAACGGGCCACAGAGTGAACAGCAGCCTTGGTGAGAAGTGCCAAATCGCTCTTAGCACACGAAGTTGAATCTGAAACCAGCCTTCTTTGAGTTCATCCAGTGAAGCCAATGCAGCAAAATTCTTAGCTGTACAATTCTGTGAGTCAACCTAGGAAACATCCACAGGGACTGCCGGAAGGAGCCGAGAAAACCTGACATGCCGCCAGGACAGCAGACTGAGCGGCGTGGGCGTGGGCAGGGAGCCGCAGGGAGGTGTGGCTGCTGCAGTGGCCTGCCTGCAGCAGTGGCCCTGCTGCTGGCGGGAGACAGGTGGCAGTGAGTCCTCAAGGACCAGGCACTGGGACCTCAGCCCCGTGTGACTTAGTGTGTTCACCTCATTCATAGCTTAATGTAACATAAACCCAGGGCTTAGTCACCAAATTCCTAGTTTGCAAAATAATGCTTTATCAGGATGTAATTTAAGAAATGTAAAACAGTATTTGTCAGATTTGGACGATACATTGACACACCAGCCAGCTAAGTGTGTGGGCATCAGGCCTGTGCCTTGTCACTCCCCAGCACCCAGGAGATTCCGGAACAGTGTTAACCTTGGTGCTCCGCCCACGGACGGCAGCTCCTGCTGTTCTCGGACCCAGAAAATGCACGTAGAAGGTGTGTGCGTTTAGCTTCCTCGGCTCTTCAGGGAGATCCCTGTGGCTGCGAGGGCTTGTGGTGGAGAAAAGGAAAAGAAGCGTGGCTGCAGCACACGTGGCTCCGGCTGAGGTCCTACGGCCTGGCCCCTGGGGACACAGGGACACGGGAACGCACGGCCGCGTCCCACAGGGACACGGGAACGCACGGCCAGGTCCCATAGGGCCAGGCCCCCTGGGGACACAGGGACACGGGAACGCACGGCCGCGTCCCACAGGGCCAGGCCCCATGGACACGTGGGACGCACGGCCGGGTCCCACAGGGACACGGGAACGCACGGCCGGGTCCCACAGGGACACAGGAACACACAGCTGGGTCCCATAGGGCCAGGCCCCGCAGGGACACGGCAACGCATGGCCAGGTTCCATGGAGAGGTGGGAATTTCACATCTGGTGCTCAATTACTGAGCAGAACTCCCTGTTGTGGCCACCTACACATGCAAACTAGCTGCTTTACAATGCTTGTTGGACGCTGAGATAATGACCAAGGCACTGACCTAAGTGTGCGGGTCAGTGTCGGTCATGTCTGCTCCGTCGGCATGCTGAGGAGGCCGAGAAGGGGTGGGGAGCTCCCGGCGCCCTCTGGAAGCAGGGAGGCCGTGTGGTCCCGTGCAGGGCGGAGGGGGCGTCTCCCTTGGGTGGCTGCTGCGGTTACTGCGGTTCCCAGTGTGGTCTCATGCTCTTTGGCTGCCTGAAACAGAGTGGGAGCAGTGACTGGCCTCCCTGGTATTTCAGTTATCAGCATGAATGGAAATGAGGTGAAGGACGTCACACACGGGTCAGTTATGTCAAAGCAAAGGTTAAGCCTTTTTGATTTTCCATCTTTTTTTTCCCTCATGGTGAACAATTACCTTATAAAAGATGCCCAGCACCCCCGCTTGGCTGTGTCGGATCCCCAGGACCTGGGGTTGGGTGCGCCTTCTGAGCAGGCAAGCTCTTGTTGGCAGAGGAGCATTCTGCCTCTGTCGTCACAGGAGATTGTAGATGACACTCATTGGGGACCTTTGGCCTAAGGTGCTAAAAAAACATTACTTACTTAAGTATGTATTTATTCATATTTGGAAAACTGATTTTGCAGAAGCTGAGAGTCTTCTATCCGCTTGTTCAGTCCTCAAATGGCCAGAGCTGAGGCAGTCTGAAGCCAGGAGCCAGCTTAGCTTCTCTCCAGGTCTGCCACGTGGCGCAGGGGCCCAAGGCCTTGGTCCATTCCTCTGCTGCTTCTCCAGGTCTCAGGCAGGGAGCCGAAACCTGACCTGGTACCCGGATGGTATGCTGGCATTACAGGCAAGGGGGAATCTCGCCTTAGTGTATCATGCATTTGTTTTAAAAGTACATTAGAAACTTTTATGCAAAAATGAAATATTTAAGCTTAAAAACTGAACGAAAAGCAGTTTAATTAAAAAAAAAAAAGACCAACTCCAAACCACTAAGTTAATTTCTCACAAATGAAGACCAGTTTCACATCTAGTGGGGAGTGAAGGGTGTGGGAGTTTGAGACCAGGGCTGGTTAACAAAATTGTTCTTTTACTAAAGAGTTGTATTTCTCTTCCCAAACAGGATAGACCTTCTGTACACCAAGAAAACGAGGACCAGAAGGCGTCGCGAAGACGTGCAGCAGTGAAACCAAAGCGGGGAAATACGTCAAGCCAGTTCACTGAATACTTAGTGTAATTTTTGCTTTCTATGTAAAATGGGTTCTGTAAGTAATGTTATGTGTCTGTTTGAGAAAGGGTGGACGTTCCCAGCTCAGTGGTCTTCAAAAGATCATGAAGGGGCTTGCTGGGTCCCCCAGAGGTTTAAACATTTAAAAATTACAGGGTGGGAAGTGGGTTTGGGGCCACGGCTTTTTTCATAAAATAAAGCCCTGGATTTCCTCATTTCTCAGTCTGCAAGAGTCTAAACTATTATTGTCAAACTGCTCTTATTTTTGTTAATGCATGCCCTTCATCGGTACGGGAAAGGCCCAACTTCCGTCCTGGTGACCCTGACTTGGGCACAGGCTCAGAACCTCCACCCCAAGGCTACTGGCTGTCTATGTAAGAACTGAATTTTTGTTATCCCGTGCCTTCAGAGAGAGGAATTTATTTGAAGGGTGGCTTGCAAATCCATCTTTAAGGACAAAGGGACGCTGCATTAGGGGGTGACCGCAGTCTCGCCTTCTTTCATTAAGAGTGTGTCTACAAAGAGTGTGCACGCAGGACAGGCAGCAGTCAAGTCTTTGAAATGAATCTCCATCTCTCGACAGACTTGGCACGGGGCGCCCGCATCCCCTGCTCCCCGCTTCCCTGGGAGCCAGGGCTTCTTCAGTGTCAGACCCACGGAGCTCTAACTTCTGCTTCTCTCCGGTTTTATTTCCAACACCCCTCCTGCACAGTTGTTGGGTTTTTTGTTTTGTTTTATTTTAAATTGGTCTATTTCTATTAAAAAGGTAGATTTACAGAGAGAAGGAAAGAAAGATGTTCCATCTGCTGATCCACTCCCCAAGTGGCCAGACTTAAGCCGATCCAGAGCCAGAAGTCTCTTCTGGGTCTCCCACATGGGTGTGCAGGGTCCCAAGGACTTGGACCATCCTCCACCGCCTTCCCAGGCCACAAACGGAGAGCTGGGTCAGACATGGAGCAGCCAGGACGTGAACCAGTGCCCGTATGAGATGCTGGTGCCTAAAGATAGAGGGCTAACTTGCTGAGCTATGGCTCCAGCCCCCCAACCTCCACCCCGTTCCTTTCCAAGTCAGAAAGTAACATCCCATCCCTTACAGGCAGCTCTGCAGTCCTCGCAAGCATTGGTCTTGCCAAGCTGAGATGACGATGGCAGTATGGACAAGGCAGGCATCCCAAGTATTGAAGGGCAGGGTAAGACTGCCAAAGCAGGAGATAGAAGTTCATTGGAAGGAGTGAAGCATAAATGGCTTTTTAACTTGGGACCTAGTTCAAAACCTTCATAAGCCACTGCTTACGACACAAGCATCCCCCTCTGGAGCACTGCTTCCAGTGCAGCTCCCTGCTGACGAGTTGGGAAAGTGGCGGAAGATGGCCCTGACTTGCTTCCCTTTTCCCATGGAGGAGACCTGAACACTTCCAGCCGTCTGGCCTTGGCCTGGCCCAGCCCCAGCCACTGTAGCCATTTGAAACATGAAAAACAAACCGGCAGATGAAGGAATCTCTTACTCTGTCCTTTCAAGTAAATAAATCTTTCAAAACAACAAAGTGGAGCAGAAATACCGCTGTAAGTGCGTGCTGCTAACACTTCAAGCATTGTTATGGACCTAGACTAAATGTGCTTCAACGCCCACCTGCTGGCTGACTTGGCAACGTCTCCATGGGACAGCCCCTCTTGGGGAGTTCCTAATTAGAAGCTGCCCAGGGTTAAGCCAGCCTGGAGTGCTCTACTTTTGTCTAGGTGGACTCCTGCCTCCTGCTCACACAGACCCTGGCCTGTAGCAGGCTGCCTGCGGGCCCAGCAAGGGGAAGGCCTTGGTTTGCTCTGGAGCCAAAGCAGAAACAGCCACGAGTTGAGTTTCTGTGTCTTCTGCTAGAACCTACGCTTTATCTGCTGAGGGCAGACTGCATAATCCCAGTGCCCACTGGCGGGAGGGATCCAACCAGGGTCTTGAGACAAGGTACCTTTATTATAGAGTATGGAAAAGAAAAGCAGCTGACAGGGGAGAGAGCCAATGTGAGGCGGTTTGGGGTCCTTACCTCTCCAACGGACATGGCTGGCCAGCGACTTGGTCAATAACTCTTCATGGCCACGTTCATTCTTGCAAGAATAAGCCTTGATAGTTGGAACCTACCTGCCACCCTGATGTATCTGGTGGGCGCGGCAGCGGAGGTGTGACCCAGGGCACTAGCTGTTGTTTCAGCCAGCAACCCTGAGGTCCTGGGAGAGCTGCAGGCTAGGGCGTGGGGCTCGCTGGTGCTGGAGAATGGAATTTATATCAGTGCCAGAGGAAGGTCCTCAAATGTGAGTACGATTGTGGTTTGGCATCCCCTAAGCACCAAGGAAGGGAAGAGAAAACTTTGCTCAGACTTGACCACGCAGCGATTCGGGCCTCAGCTGCTGGTCCCTTGATGTCAGCTGCTGGCACGATGTCTCCACTGCAAACGGGTAACTCCATGAAGACAGCTGTTTCAGCTAAGAGCAATACAAGGTTGTGTGGCTGGGATATGCCATTTCTGGGGTTTTGTAGAAAGCTGGCAGCTGAGCTGTTAGAGTCACACTCCAGGGACTGCCCCGTTCCCTGTTGTAGTGTGTTAGGGCATGGTCACTGTCTTTCCCGTGCCTTTCCTCCGCGGAGCTGTCTGTAGTCTGCAAACTAGAAAGCCATTACATTCATGAAGGCACAGAACTACCAGGAGGGAGGTGCTTCTCTGACACCTGTCTTTCCGTATGTGTGATGATTCCATTGCAGTGAAGCTTTCATTCGGCTTGTACTCTGCATTGCATGAACTGCTCATCAACCCGTTCCCAACTTTAGATCTCAATCTGACTTCAAGCCCTGGCCCCAGGCAGTGGACATGGCATGCCTCTAGTGGGATCCGAGGGGCATCCCCGACCTGATGCTTCATGTGGGGCTCTTATTTAAGCTGAGAAGGGAGGGAGGGAAGCTTCACTTGCTAGTTCACTCCAGATGCCTGCAGTAGACTTGGGAGCCGGGAACTCACTCGGGTCTTTCCTGAGGGACAGGGACCCAGTCATGTGAGCCGCCTGCCACCCGGCATCGTGTGAATTAGCAGGAAGCTAGACTCAAGCGGAGCCAAGACTGTCCCCACTTTGGTGGCTGAGGTCACCCCAGACCGATACTGGTCAGTCCCCCATGTTCAAAGCCTTCCTGCTGCTGCTGCTGCTGCTCCAGGTCACGCACGGTGCTCCTTTCTCCGTTCTCACAGTTCATGCCCTGTCTGGTTTGCTCTGTACCCTTGCAGGCTACAAATGCCTCCTGAACCCAGCCATGGGGGTCAGAAGGTGGGGTTCGGCTTTCAGTCTCTTTTCTAGCTGTGTGACCTTGCACAGGTCTTAACGTTGCTAGACAGTTCTGTCTGTGCCATGGGGCCAAGCTCGCAGGGTGGTTGAGAGGACTCAATGAGACAATATGTGTCAAGTATTTAGCATTCTGCCTGCAGCTTGGTAAACATCAAGACATGCTAATTATCGTCATCAGCAGAAGATGAATGTGTTTATCAAATGCCTACAGCTCCAGAACATTTCCCTTGGCTCGTAAATTCTGTATCGTTAGGGATTTTCCTGTGGAGGAGAGGGAACTTGGAACATAAGCCCTGACTAATGTGTCTGTTTTCTTGAGCCCACACACTACTGAACAGTTAAACCCCCCAGGTCATGAATGATGCAAAGAAACAGTTAAGAGCAGAGCAGCCAGCTTTCAAGTTGCCCAGACTCAGTCTGGTTTCAACAGGAAGAAGGGAAACAAAGTGAATGGGATGTGACCCGGGGTCAGTGGTGTCATGGAGTGGTACCAGCACGCAGCAGTGAGCGGGAGTCCCGTGTGCATCACCACGTCCACCAACCGACCCACACCACAACACGACCACGTGTCGTCGTAAGCACGTTACAAACTCGTCAGCAGCAAAATCATATAATACGCATTCACTTGTTAAACTGCATTTTCAAACAACCAAAGTGACAGCTCTACCTTTAAAAACGTTAAGCACATACGTTTTGTTATAATTTTCTTTGAAAGGCAGGCTTTAACGAGAGACATCTCCCATCACTGGTTCCCTCCCCAACTGGCTGCAACGACCAGAACCGAGCTGATGAGAAGATGGGAGCCAGGAGCTTCTTCCGGGTCTCCCACGTGGATCAGGGACCCAAGGCTTTGGGCCGTCCTTGGCTGCTCTCCCAGGCCACAAGCAGGTAGCTGGGTGGGAAGTGGGGCAGCCGGGACTCGAACAAGCGCTGATATAGGATGTTGGATTAGCTTGCTGTGCCGCTCTGTTGCTCCTCCCCCATTTAATTGTGTCAACTGTTGGACTCATGCTTTTACTCTAGTTTTTTGTCCCATGTTATATAATATGAACATGTAAAAATCTTTCTTGCTTAGAAAAAGTTTATTATCTTAGTGAGGCAGTATAATCCTTCCAATGATTTTACTGCATCTTTTTTTTTTAATTTACCTAATTTTTAACAGAAGAACTTCTGAAAATCTTGTTGGTTGTCTGCCTGTTTGCAAACCTGTCATCTGAGAAGGCTCATGAAGTTGTACGTAGTGACAGGTTTCATCCTAAAAAGTATAATCTCCAGATTATAGACTACTCCCCCAAATGAGTGGCAATCACTTTTTAAGACTTATTTTTGTTGGAAAGGGAGATCTACAGGGAGAAGGAGAGAGAGAGCTTTGTTGTTGATTTATTCTTGAAGTGGTTGCAACAACCAGAGCTAAGCTCGACCCAAAGCCAAGAGCCAGTAACTCCTGGGCCTCCCACGCGAGTGCAGGGTCCCAAGGCTTTGGGCTGTCCTCCACTGCTTTTGCAGGCCACAAGCAGGGAGCTGGATGGGAAATGGTACAGTCGGGACGCAAACCAGTGCCTGCCTGTGCCCATATGGGACACTGGCAGTTACAAGTAGAGGATTAGCCAGTTGAGCCATTGTGCCAGCACCCCCCTTAAAGACTTGTTTATTTATTTGAAAGTCACAATTACTCACACTTAGAAAGGGAGATAGGGGAATCTTTGATTATTGGTTCACTCTATGCAGGGCTGAGCCAGCAGCTTCGTCTGGCTCTCCCACGTGGAGACAGGAGCCCAAACACTCGATCACCCTCCTCTGCTTCCCCAGGCCATCATCAGGAAGTTAGATCAGAAGTGGAGCGGCCGAACATGACCTGGTACCCAGGCGGGATGCTGGCCACAGAGCAGGCCCCCTCCAGTGGTACCCTAACCACCGTACAAGATACGTGGTCCACTGGCATCAATAGAACAGGGCGCATCAGACAACCAACAGCAAGAACAATGTCACCACATGCCCCGTGAAGCCCAGAGCAGCTGAAGGAAAAACCAGAGGACGGGGCGGGGGGACAGAGCAGGCAGGGACTCAGCAGGGCCATAAGGATGTGTCCACCTGAGGGCAGGGTAGGGGGAGAGCGTCTGAGAGGTTGTGGGGTCTAGGAGAAAATCTTAAGCAGAAGGACTTCAGCTGTGGATTTTAAAGCAGTTGTCAGTTACTCCGGCAAGCCTGACAGGTCACTGCCCCAGTGCAGGGCCTGTGTGCAGCTCCCTGGGGTGCCAGGGCTCCCTGGGGTGCACCCTGGGCCTGCTCCCTGCAGCTACGCGTCTGTGCACCCAGGCAGCGCTGTGCCCTCGCACTGCCCGGTGGCCAGGTGGCCTCTCACTCACTCCTCACTTGGCAGCCACTGCTCTGGGGCTGCATTTACAAAGTCACAAACTCGCCTTAAAAAACCGAATTGGGAGGGTGTGTCCAACGGCATCAGGCACACGGATGGAAAGAAGCAACTGCAAGGAGTCACAGGCTGGTAGTCAAAGTGGAAGTTTATCCTTGTGTCAGAATGCTTTTAGATCTTGCAGTTTGCATATACAAAGAATTCAGCAACATTCACTGGCATTGTAGGAAGGGCAAGATCAAATTATACATGGAATAAAAGGAAACAAATTGGAACTGTAATACATGCACGCAAGATCGCACATAAACACAACCTAGTTAAATAAACAAACAAAAAAATCAGTAAGCAGACATTTCTCAAAGAATGGCACAGGCGTGTCTCCCAAGAAGAAACACAGTTCAAGTTCTTTTGAAAGTCTCTAGAAACAAAAAGTACCTTTGAGGACGCGGGTGCACGTTCTTCATGCGTCCAGCAGGGGGAGTCACACAGTGACCGTCGGGTGCGGATCAGAGCGAGTCTGCTGACCGCTCCTTGGCTTTGCAATGCAACGGCATGCAGCAGGGAGAGCCTGGCCGCCCTGGCGCCCCTTGTCCACCTGGACATTCTGTGGCTGAAGGAGGGCGGTCCTTCAGGAGTTGCAGAAGCTCTCGGTGGCCTCTTCTCTCCCCAGGCAGCTGCTCCAAGGAAGGTGGCCTGTGTGAAGGGCAGGGTGGCCGTGGTCCGTGGCCCTGGCTCAACCTTCGTTTCTGGAATCGTCCGGGGTGAGGGAGAACTGGGAAAAGGCAGAACCCTGGGGCTCCTCCAAGGGGATGGGAAGACTTGCAAGCAGGACTCTCTCCGGAGAGAGCGCCCTTAAGGGACTTTTTGCTACAAGAGGGCTGCAAGGAAGTCTGCCAAGGACTGCTAACCCCGGGCCTGGGTCCATGCCCTCCGACCGTGCCGGGAGCTCGGGCGTACCCATCCACTAACAAGCAGGCTGTTCCAGGACTCAGGGACACATGGACTCATCAGTAAACATGTGGATGCCCCCTCCTCAGTAAACAAAGGCATCGGGGCTTGGGGCCTTCACAGCCCCAACATGGGCCGCCAACTGGCACATCAAGACCCCTCCCACATCCTCTCCCTTGCTTTGTAGAGGGGGGCGATCAGACGGCACCAGGGGAGCCAGGGCTGCAGCTGCTGGTGACCACGGGGCAGCACAGCTGCCTCTGTCCTTCCAGCTGGGATGGGGCTCGGGCAGCGGCACGGTTGGCAGCTCGGCTGCCCGTGAGCTGCGCACACCACCCAGAAGCAGGTGAGCATTGCCACAGGAGGGCACGGTCAGTTATCAATGGAAATGTCACGTAAGGCCTTTATAACTTGTTGGAGCAGCAAAAGAGGTACCAAAAAGACACATATGAAGTGAGTTCCGTAAGATAGACCAGTTGTCTTCATTTCGGTATTGTGCTCATTCTCTGGGTATATAATGACCATGGAAAGATCATTACAATTAAATTAGCTGTTCCCACGTTCACATACACCCCTCAGCCAGTCCTCACTGTCAGGGGAAACTTCACAATATCCAGTGTCAAAGGTCAAAGATCTCAGTAGGTTTTTTTTTTCTTTTTGCCTCAAAATAAGCTAGCCTTTAGGGCAAGCATGCCTCCTTTTTCTTTTATTAAACACATAGAAGGGGGACTTTAAAAAAAAAAGTACAAATCTAGATTTTAAGATTTCTCTTCTTATATAAAGTCTTTTTACAAGAAATTGTTAAATACCAAAATGTTTCTCAGAAAATGTCAAGGCTGTTTCTAGTCCCGTGTGTGCCCAGGGTCACCCGACGTCGGGACAGGCGGCACCCCTCGGCGAGCCTGCAAGGAAACAGGGCAAGCGGCACCAGGCAGGTGGCCGCAGCAGCTAGCTGTGCTGCCCGGCCTCACATCCACCGAGGCAAGGTGGCACAGACTCACCTTGGGCGAGTGCATGTGCCAAGAGGACTGCGCAGTCCCTGGCTACTCCACTGTGCGTGCAGGATGAGAAGTTGGCCAGGATCCAGATGTGCGGGGATGTCCTGGGGCCGAGCACGGGCCTTGCCCAGAGTCCCCACTGAGAACGCATCCACAGAGCTGGCTTTGCAGAAGGCGGCTGCTCGGGGCTGCCAGGACAGCGCCAGGTAAGCCAGCGTGGAGGGACCTCGAGGGGCCCCGTGGTCAGCATCTCACCCAAGCACACTTGGCACATTAAAACTGACAACACACAGGTGTTGAAGTGATATGAATCTAATGAAATGCAAGATATTTGCTGATATTAGCAGAAATATATATTTGGTGGCATATTATCTGAGCTTAATGTTATTCCAAGTTTAGAAAAGGGTCTTTAGGATTGAATGACTTCATCACAGCAAGTCTCGTAAAGCGTAACAAAATATACACAGAGACAAGGGAGCGTCGTAATGTGAACTACGAAATAAATTAATGTGTTTTTACAAAATATACTGACCATTAAATTAAAAAATAGTTTAAGGCAGGAATCTTCATTTGAAATTAGCATAATCAGAAAATATATCGATAAAATCTTGTACCACTTTGTAGCAGAATTCATACTGTTCCTAAAAAAGAAAAACAGGGAGTTATTAAAATATTTCCCAAAAAGTACCCCATTAACGAAGGAGAAGACGCCAACCATGTATTCACAGAGACGTGGCACTGCCTACACACAACGGCTTCTGTTCTATAACTTAGCTTGCACTCTGAAGCTAATTCTACATTTTCTCATGTAGAAAATGCCCATGTTGGGTTTCCAATTAGTGTATTTTAGAACAGCCTGAATAAAATGTCTTTGTTTTCTTATTCACAAAGGAAAAGAACCACTTCTGAAGTTAAGGAGGAGAGTACAAACTCGGAAATGCCACAACGTAGCAAGAAGGAGGAGGAAAGGGGAGTCGGAAGCTGGATTGTTCTGGAGATTAATTCTACAACAGAGACAGGTTTCTCTGTTCAGTTTCTGCAGAGTCAGGGGACCAAGCCTTGCCTGGACAGAAGGCCTTGTCTGTAATCCACACTGGCATCCCCAGTCATCAGCAGGACAGGCACTGCAAGCTTTGGTCAGGACCTGCTAAGCTGCCTGTCCCGGCAGTCTGGGTCCTGGCACCTGAGGGACATGGCTGCCAGAGCCCGGGAGGAGGCACCCAGAGCTGTCCTCAGCAGCCCGTTTGACACGCTGAGGTCAGCTCTCCTCACACGGGCCACACGGTTCTTGGTTTTCAGGCCATGAACCATCAGGAATTCCTCCCGCCCAGTCCTGCCCAGGTTCAGTCTGGCCAGGATGGAATGGAGGTTACTGTTCTAGAGAAAGAAACGCTGGGTCACCAACTTTGGTCTTGGGGCAAAGCTGAGACAGGCATCCCAGATATTCACTGGTTCAAATCCTGGCTATTCCACTTCCGATCAAGCTCCCTGCTAATGGCCCAGGAAAGCAACAGAAGATGGGCTAAGTGGTCAGGCCCCTTCACCCACGTAGGAGATGCGAGGAAGCCCCGGGCTCCTGCCTTTGGTCTGGCCCAGACCTGCCAGTTGCGGCCACATGCGGAGTGAACCAACAGAAGGAAGATCTCGCTATCTCTCTGTAATGCTGCCTTTCAAATAAACAAATACATACATCTTGGGAAAAAAAAGGGAATAACTTGATTCTGAAATGGCTGGAAAACATCTACAGAATCATGTGTCCGCGCTTTGCCAAGGCAACCACAGGCAGGACCAGAAACACAGTGCATCCATCGTAGGTTAACTTTCAACCTGGCCATTACACAGGGTCCATGAATGATGTTATAACGATGACAGAGGGAGCATAGAAGGGTTCTGGAGAGCCAAGAACAGACAGAGGTATCCTCTGCCAGCTTCCCACGTGACCACAGGCTCCTGAAGGACAAGGGGGGTTCCTGGTCACCAGCCCCCCGGGGAGGGGCAAGCCTCAGTGTGAGCTCACTGGCTTTTGGCTTGCCCTACAGGAAGCTCGGCCAGCTGGCGAGCAGAGCTGGCTCCTATCTGGGCTGGAAGTGGAGGCGCTAACTTGTCACTCCTGGCTTCCACCCAAACCCACGTGCCCACTGCTGACCGCCCTGCCTGGCGTCTGGGGTGCCAGGATTGGAGGCCATGGCTCAGGGTGGTACACCTTGGTCACACTGCCAGACATGCAGATGGACATTTAAATCAAGGCCGGCAAACACCTGAGTGGTCTTTGGAAAAGCAGGTCTGGATCAAAGGTCAAGTAGGGCTGTTAAGACAGCAGGTCTGCCCCAAGGCAGCCAGTCACTGGGAACTGGCACGTGGCTGCCATGAGGGCAGCCTGCATTCCAACAAGCACTCCTTTGCTGTGTTTCTGGCCAACAGCCCTGCCACCTGCCAGCGGGCAGCTCTGGCACACGGCAGTGACGAAGCCCTTCAGGTCTGGGGTCAGGTGGAGTTACTTCTCACTGTGACAGCACCTGAAGGTCTGGGCTGCCAGAGAACCACCCTGGATGGGAGGGCAGCAGGACACTCAGTCCCTTTGTGGTGCTAGGATCCAAAGGCAGGTGCCCCACAGCTGGCTGGCTGTCACCCTTCACCACCTGCTTGCTTGGCGCACAGCCTGTGTGCTGGGGATGGGACTAGGTGATAAGCCAACATATTTGTTTAAATTTCTATTGTTTAAAAAATGTATTCAAAACAAAGAGACAGAGAGAAATCTTCCATCTTCTGGTTCACTTCCTCAGTGCCCCAAGCAGCCAGGGGGCTGGAGCCCAACCCAGATCTCACACATGAGCGGCAGTGAGGCCCTGAGCCACTGGTGGCTGGGCACGGGCACCTCCTGGGTGCCAGCCACTCTCGCTGTCCCTGACGTATCTATAGCAAGCTTTGTTCAGTCACCTTACAGGCAGGACCACCACCCCCATCTTTCATGGAAAGGAATTGGAGATGAGAAGCAGCAAGGCCAGGTTCCTGGAGCCCCAGACAGGCCAGCTGTGAGTGGGAGGACCTCCTGGAGCCCAGCTCGAGAACCACAGGGCTCAGCCGACTAAACACGGCTTCCTTTAAACCACCGAGAAGGAGCTGTATTCACAGGGTGTGGTCCTGGGGAAGTCGGGGGTTGAACTAAGCACAGGGAAACAGCTGGAAAGAGAAAGTGGCCCCCAGCTACCAACTGGATTCCATTCCGAGGCTGCTCGTCCCGTTTCTATTCCTGATCCAGAAACTCCTTTGTGGAGTCAGTGACCTCAGAGGGAGAGGGAGCCCGGGGATCTTGTGCAAAGCTGTAGTTGGCCTTCCTTCAAAATCTCACCTTCCCACTGCTCCATACACCGGACTACGCTCATGAACCAGACACCAAACACAGGCCACCATTCCTGACTTCCGGGCACATCCCTTCTGGAGCTCCTTACCAGAGTTTGCACCATGTGTGGCCTCTGCAGCCGTAAGCTCTTCACGGCTTGGAAGACATCTAAGAGCCCCTCGGCCTTGACTCGCTCCAGAACGTTGCTGAGGGCGATGAACGTGCCGGTGCGCCCGGCCCCAGCGCTGCAGGGAGAAGCGACTCATGAACGCCCTCTCCTCACACCTGCCCGTGCGGTCAGCACTGACCCCGCTCACCAGGGAAACCAGGTGTGTGGCCTGGACAGCTGCTAAGGCCCTCCGCCAGGTACCAGTGCACAGGACTCCCGAGCAATGCATCAGGACCCATGGAGAGAGTCCTCAGCCTCGCTGCTGTGACCCGCTCCCTGGAGCGGCACAGGGGACCATGTCCCATCCGCCAGGTGCAGGCGGTCCCAGACTCTCCTCCCTGCACCAGGTGCAAGTCAGAAACAGGTGTTGCCGGAAGGCAGCAGGTAGAGGATGCTAAGAGGGCACCTGTTTCTAGGAACGGTCAGATGGCAGTGGTCAGCTCTTCCATGCATGATGGCATGAAAAGCTTGTCTGCCCGCCTCTGCACACACCCCTCATGAGCGGGTGCCAGGCTCTCCTCAGACTGCCCAGGAAGGAAGGTGCAAAGGAGGAGAGATTGGCTGCCTCGCCCAGGGCCCTGTGGGATGAGCAGGTGCCGAGGCCCTGGAATCTCTCCAGGAGGTTTGGCCTAGGACCCTATCCTGCTGCAGAGTCTGTGCCCGCGGCTGTGTTCCCAGGAACCCCCCTGCGGGACCTCGTTCACTTTGCACCCCAAGGGACTACACAGGTGACGCTCACAGCCTGGGCTTGCAGAGGGTGAGCAGGGAAGAACCAGGCTCATTCTGGAAAAGTCCAGTAAACTGAACACGGAAGTGAAGCCCCTGGCTCTGGCTTTGGCCTGGCCCAGCTGTGGCTATGGTGGCCATCTGGGGATTGAACCAGCGGATGGAACATTTTTTTCTCTCTCTCTAATGCTGACTCTAAAAATAAATCTTTTTTTCAAGGAATAAAAGCAGCCCAAATTCCTACTTTTGAACCAGCTCAGCAGCAGTAACCCAGGTCACTGGCCAAGGGGCTAGGCAAGACTAGAGCCCCACCAGGCACAGAGGAAGGTGGGTGAGCGGGTGGGTCCTTCTGTGTGGCCAAATGCCGACTCCCGCTCTCCATATGCGGCTAACGCAGGTCCTCACCGGGATGCCCATCCGTGCCGGGCTGTGCCTGTGTGTGCCTCTCGGCCCTTGGCCCAACTTCAGGACTAGGGTGGCTCCAGCCTTCTTTAGTCACCCCCGCCTGGACTACACATGTGGCCTCACCCAGCTTGACAAGCAGAGCGGAGAGGGTGGGGGCAGCCAGAAGCAGAAGACAGGGGACCGGGGACAGATGTGCATCTGCTGGAACGCAGAAGCATAGAACTGTGAGCTGGGTCTATCCCTGACTCTGCCCAGGGCGTTCCACATGGGCACGGATGGCGCTGGAGAGGTGTGTGTGTGTGTGCCAGCAGTGTGCCTCAGACAGACCCGGGCAGTGGCAGGCTGCGCAGGGCCCAGGCTCCCCCACGCCCGGGGCCTGGGCTGCCGCTCACCTGCAGTGCACGGTGATGGGGTGGTTGCCCGTCTGCTGCTGCTGCTTCTGCACGGCCGTGATGAGGTCGATCATGCCTTTGCCCTCGGCGGGGATGCCGATCTCGGGCCAGCCGTGGAAGTGGAACTGGCGTACCACACGGGCCTGCTCCTCCTGGTGGGCCAGGGACTGTGGGCAGGAAGGAGGGCTTATGCCGGGCCACTTCGCAGGCTCAACCTGCCCTTCCGAGGTAGGTGAGAGACTCAGAACCCTCCCTGGGCCTCTGGGGCTCCCATGCCCCACCTGTGCGACTTGAGCGTCCGAGGCCATGCCGTGTGGCCCTGCTCATCTGAAGAAGCCCAAGGGCTGACTGCATGACACCCTGAGGAGAGCCCCGGACAGGCCCTGGCCAACCCCTTCTAGGGTCCTGGGCAGCTTGAGAAAAACGAACCTCCCTGGAGAAGCTGGGGCCCGGTGTTTCCCATCGGAGGCCTGGGTCCAGCAGCCAGGACGTGGAGCAGACAGGCACTGGGCCTGTGTGGCTGACTGGGACCCACGGTGAGCCACCTCAGCCTGGCTCATCAGAGCCTCCGTTCCCTGCCCAGCACACGCACAGAGCAACAGAGCCAGGGACCAGCGAGGGCCCTGGGAAGGCGGACTGTGCCCAGCCACAGTTCATCCCAGCAGAGCAGCAGGGATGAGGCAGGACCCAGCTGAGGCGGCTCCCAGCCAGCTGGGGACTGGGAAGGGCAAGGGCAAGACAGGGGCTTGCGAGCTGTGTTGGCCATACCTGACTGCAGGTCACCAGGAAGTCCCGCACGCTGATTCCCTCGGAGAGCGAGTCGCTCTTGATTTCGATGGTTATGTCTCCGTGGACCACTGAGCCCTCTGTCGGCCAGTACTGGTAGCATTTATCCTTAGGGGGCGAGACAAAGCTCTGAGTCCCACAGCAAGAATCTGCTGCTGCAAGTGCTGCCTTCGTGACATTGTCTAACGCATTTCCTCTGAGTGAGCACACAGATGCCAACGCCCGTGAGCACCTGCTGAGCAAGGGGAGCCCAGAAACAGACCACGCTGGCACGCACGCTTGCACGCACGCTGGCACCCACGCTTGCACGCATGCTGGCACCCACGCTCGCAGCCACACTCACACGCACGCTGGCACGCACGCAGCCACGCTCGCACGCATGCTGGCATGCACGCTTGCACGCATGCTGGCACCCACGCTGGCACGCACGCTGGCACCCACGCTCGCAGCCACGCTCACACGCACGCTCGCTCGCACGCACGCTGGCATGCAGCTTTGATCCACAGCAGCGTCCGGAGCTGGCTGGACACAGAGCTGGGGAAGCGGCTTCCCAGCCAGCGGAAGTGCATGCGGAGGCTGAGGTGAGGGGGCCTTTCTAAAGTTCCTGATAACGCATGTCACGGAAGGCACAGGCATCAAGTTTTGCACATCCCAACACACTCCTGTTTTAATGTGGAGCTGTGGCACGTCTCGGGAGACCTCCAGAACACAGGTCGCTGACGAAGGTTTGGCTTGGCTGTTGGGCGGTGGCCCAGGTGTGTTTACTTTGTGATTAAGTCAACACAAACAGGCCACCGACAGCTCTCTGCAAAGCGGGCAGATGCATCAGTTGGGCGTAATACCTACGCCGGAGGCTTCGTGTTTGCAAAAGCAAACAAAGGCCTTTTTCCTCAACAGGTTGTGACCTTGACCAAAGCAAAAAGCAGGACCTCAGCGTGGGCTCAGGAAGCCGGCATGGCGCTGGAGAGCCTGCCTGCATCCGGAAAAGGAGAGCTTAGGACACAGCAGCTTGCGTCTCAGCTTGCACGCTCCTCATGGAGCACGTGGCCTCGTTCACACGTGGGCACAGGAAGCAGGTGCCACAGCCCAACTGGGCAGCGGCGGCCTCAGGGGCGCAGCCTGGGCAGCGGCCTCACCTGCTCTCTCTCCTGAACCTCCGTCAGCATTACGATCGTGTGGCACTTGCACTCCCACACCATCCGCCAGAAGTCCTCGACCGTGTGCGCCAGCGGCCCCTGCGTGGCTATGAAGTAATCCTTGTGCCGGTAGCCCTGTGGGGGGAGCAGAGGTCAGGGGCCAACCTCCTGCCGGCCCAGGGCCACAGCCTGTGTGGTGGCGCCTTTCCACCTGCCCCAACCTGAGCTAGACCCCACTCTGCACACACAGGGCCCACGCAGCAGGGAACACCCCCAAGGTGGTCTGTTGGTGCCATCTTTGAACAGCTCCTGGTAGCGAGGGCTGTGGTAGGCTCCTGACCATGACAGTCACATCCACATGGTGGTGGTGCAGAGCTGGGCCCTGGGCTGGCAGCTGGGGGACCTCGGCCACCACCCTCTGACCTCATCTGCAGATGGAAACCCCAGTGTGGGCCTGGATGTTATTGCCCTCCTTTCACTGACACCACTGCGTGCGGAAAGCCTGTGCTTCCAGGCCCTGACCTCAGCAACAGCGCTGCCCATGAGTGGCAGCAAGCACTGGGGGGTAAAGTGCCCCTGTGCCACCTACATGGGAACGACAACAACTGACCGTGTGAGGCAGGAAGGCAAAGGAGCTGACACTAAACAGCAAGTCTACAGCCGCCACCTCCAAAGGCCACTGTGCATCCGTTGTGTAAAACGTTCACTTATTCATTCTTATTCGAAAGGCAGAACAGGGGAGAGGGAGAGCAGCTCTTCCATCTACTGGTTCACTCCCGAACGCCTGCCAGAGCTGGCCCAGGCTGGCAGCCAGGAGCTCAACGTGGCGTCCCACACGGGTGGCACAGGCTCCAGTCCTCAGTGCCCGCCTGCGGCCTCCCACGAGCGTTAGCAGGCAGCTCGGTGGCAGGTGCACTGAGGCCCATCACAGCACTGTGCTATGGCGTGTGGGCGTCCCAAGGGCAGCCCAGTGTGCCGCACCCAACACCTGCTCTGCCCACTCATCTTGGAGTGATTCTCTGTCCTAACAAAAGGGCTGAGTTTCTGGAGAAGTTACACAGAATCAGGTGCTGAGCCAAGGAGGGAGGACGTGGTGGCACAGGCGCAGGTGCCAGGGGGCTGGCGTACGTACGTCTATGAAGGACGCGTTGATGTAGTCTGTGTGCTCCTGGCCCCGTTTCATGGAGAGAATCACTCGGTTGAAGTCATCTGTAAAAGCACACCCCGGTTAGCGCACAAGCACTCCCGCCTGGCACACCTGCTCCCGCGGCCGCACGCGTCTCCAACACACGGCCCCTTGCCCAGCCCTGGGCAAAGCCAGCTCCCGGGACGTCCTCTCACACAGGGCAAGGAGACAGCCTGGGCAGCTGCCCCCACCCCCACAGGCTCTCAGCAGGCCACAGCCTTCTGGACACCTCGGTGGAGCCTGCTTTAGGTCTGACACAGCCTCTCGTCCCCTCCTCCTCGGTGCGTGCACGGCTCTCGCTTGCCCCTGTGCTGGGACCGTGCCCACCTGGCTCACAGGAGCAGCCACTGAGGCAGTGAACCTCCAGGCTTCCTGGAGCATCCCTGTAGTCCAGGCCCGCCACCCCTGCCACCTCTGAGTCCAGGTCCCGAACTGCCTGCCTGAGCCCCCTAGGGTCTCCCCATGGACCTCTGCTGCCCCAGGAGCCCTGGCTCTGAACTTGGCGGGAGTGAGCGGCCCGCGGGGTCCCGGGCTGCTTACAGGGGATAATCTGGATCACTCTGGCCTTCTTCATGTTGGCCGGCAGGCTTCCTGTCCTCATGTCCTCCTTCAGGATCCGCACGTTTGTCAGTTTCTGCAGTCAGGGAGACACAAGGACGCTGCTCAGACTCAGACGCGGCCGCCGAGCAGGGCCTCCCAGGGCGATGGGGCCTCCCTGGGCGTCGGCACGCGCAAGCACCTGCTCCCACCTCAAGGACTCTCCCCAGGCCCGGGAGAAAAAAACCCTGCTGCCGCCCACTCCCTGGCTGTGTCTTGGGCCCGTTGCAAGGATGGCTAAGTGGAGCCCGAGTTGCCTGAGGTTTCCCCTGCTGCCCATCCTGGACACAGACCCACACCCCACCAGCACCCACCCGGAATTCCTCCTCCAGTCCGATCTTGTCGAAGTGCGTGGTGCTGCTGTGCAGGGTCTGCAGGTGCTTTTCCAGGGAGGACACGTCCAGCTCCGTGTCTCCGTAGAGGTAGTACTCCAGCAAGGCTTGGTAAATGAACGTGTACTGCATCTGCGAGAAGCACAAGGCTGCTCCCTGACCCCGCCACATCCCTGCACCCCCAGGGGCCCATGCTCAGCTTCCTGCCAGTGCGAGGAGTGGCCCTGCAGGATGACAGCGCCCAACTTCCTGGGGGACAAGGGCTGAGCCTGGCATTCAGGGAGGGCACCAGCCGGGTCCTCTCCTGCATCTTCCTGGGGCAGCATGGCCACCCCACGTGCCACAAGGACAAGAGGGGGAAGGCAGAGGCAGGGCAGCAAGTGAAACGGTCGGAACAGGGGGTGCTCAGGTCTGCTCGCCACCTGCCAGGCAGATCGGGGGTCTTCTGTGGGGGCAGGGGTCGTGAGCTGTGACAACGCCAGGTGCCCGGGGTCTGCCACTCACGTCTGTCTGCACCATCTGGGGCCGCTGGTTTCGGATGCGCGACACGAACTCGAAGACGTCGACCTTCTGCTCAGCGTGCATCATGGCCATCATGGCATCGATGACAATGAAAGTGCCCGTGCGGCCCACACCCGCGCTTCAGAGGGAGGAGAGGGGCCACCCTGAAGCGGACCCCAGGGAATGCCGCCTCGGACACCCCGTCCAGCTTCTCTAGGGGGCCGATCGACGGCGCAGCCACCAGAGGGCGCTGCAGCCTCAGGGACACGTTTTCCAATCCCGTGTAAGGGTTTGGAGAGCTGTGCTGGGGAGCTCGGCCGGGGCTGAGAGGGTCATTTCTTTCTCTCTTCCCAGGCTTTGCCACTGTGTCACCGCTCCAAGATCCATGCAGCTGAGTCAGTGATGTGTCTCAAGTGACCCCTGTTACATGACCAAGCAAGGCCTGATGCCTGGGTTTCTGTGGGACTTGGTGACAGCCGTGACTCCTCTCCCTGCACACCTGGCACAGCTGCAGGGCACCTGCAGCCCTGGCAATGAGGAGATAGTTCAGAAGCAACCAGTGGCTGACAGCGGGTCTCCGCAGGGGCCAGCAGGGGGCCGGGCAGGGCTCTTGGCAGAGATGGAAACCAAGGCAGACGCAGAGGACAGCCTGCTCTGACCTTCCCCGCTCAGGTGCGCTGTAGAGGGTGCTGCTCCCCAGGTGACCCTGGGCCCAAGGGGACTGTCAGCCGGCTCCACCGTCAGCCAGGGCCGCTGGGCTGCTGCTGCTTTCCCACAATAGCCTCCCCCATGGATGCCACGGAAGTGGGCTTCTCTCCTCACGGAGCATGTCCGGGGTGAGGCTGCCCTCTCGTCCTGCCTGGGGTTCTTGTGCCCAGGCTGCCAGGGGCACCCTTGGCCTGCCTGGACATGGGTCCACCAGAGTCAAGAGCTGCTGCCATGACTGGCTCAGACCTACCTGCAGTGGACCACAATGGGCCCCGCATGCGTGGGGTTGAGGGTCTTCACCTTCTTGAGGAATTTGAGCATCCCGATGGGGGTGAAGGGCACCCCGAAGTCCGGCCAGCTGGTGAAGTGCAGCTGCGAGACCAGTCGTGGGGCTCTGCAGCCATCGGGCAGCTGCTGCGGGGACACAGGGATGCGGCATGTAAGCAGGCAGGACCATCCTCATCCTCCCACCGCAGCGTCCTCTCGGGAGAGTTCAAGCCCTCCCTCCGCCATCAACGCACTACAGGCTGTGGAGCTGGGGGCTACGTGCCGGGAGGGGAGACGGCCTTCCCCCAGCCGGCCACTCCCAGGGGCTGTGGGCCACGTTCAGGGACCGCACCTGCATGGCCCCACGGCAGGCCAGTGTCCTCAGCGACTGCCAGCACACAGCATGGGCTCCCTGCGCCGTCTCGGTGTGTGGAAGTGGGACGTGGCCAGCCCCAGCCCTCCCCCCGTCAGGACGTCGCTGGGCTCACACTCCTGGTGTGGTGTCCCTGCTCCAGGCAGTGGGGGACTCTGCATGTGTGTGTCCTGTGACCATGTGAAAGCCTGAGTGTGCATGTGTGTGTGTGTGTGTGTGTGTGACCGTGTGTGCACGTGTCCTGGAGTCAGGTAACCAGGGAACATGGGCACAAGAAGCCCCTCTTGCCCCTTACTGCGGCTCACATCTCCCTGACAAAATCCACGCCTTCAGTGACTGTCACGTAATCTCTTACGTCATCATGCCATCAACCTTGTACGCAGGCTTTATTTTATTGAAATCTGCCTTGATTTCTTCTGAAAACTGGTGGATATAACTGAAAAACGAGCACTGCGGCATGACTCAGTGGTTTACGACTCCCCTCACTGCAGCGTGGGGCGTGACCCAGGGACGCCGATCTGCTCCGGGGAGTGGGGAGGTTCAGAGGGTACCTGAGGGCCAGGGGCTCGCGACCCTCAGCAGACTCACGTCTCAAACCCACTGACCACCCAGCAGGAACCAAGCCTGGCCGCACGCCCAGCCCTCCAGCCGTGCCCTCTCCCCGAGTCACCGCTGTGCGGGGCAGGGGAAAGCCTGGCACATACACAGCAGCCTGTGCCCTGTCACGTGCATATATGGGCACACATGGAGGCCTGGGAGCACACATGTGAGCACACACACTGCACACATGAGCACACACATGCACACGTGAGCACACACACTGCACACGGGGGGCCTGTGTCTGTGTGTACCGACATGTCCATTCACACTGCACACACCAAGGCCTGTGCACTGTGACATGGCCCCCACGGGCCCCCCACGGGCCCCCCACGGCCCCCACGAGCCCCCCACGAACCCCACGAATCCCATGAGCCCCCCATGGCTCCCACGGCCCCCACAAACCCCCCACGGCCCCCACGAGCCCCCCACGGCCCCGACGAGCCTCCCACGGCCCCCACAGCCCCCCACCACCCCCCACGAGCCTCCCTGAGCCACGCAGCTGCCGGACTTACTGGCTGAATGCAGAACTTGCGAATGGTGTAGTCCACCAAGGCCACGCAGTCCTCCACGCACACGCGGATGTTCCCGTAGGTCCAGCAGCCCTGGTCGGGCCAGTACTGACAGCACTTCTCCTGCAGAGAGCAAGGCCAGGGACAACGGGGCTGGGGCGCGCTCACGGCCGCCCCCACCCACAGGGACAACGGGGCTGGGGCGCGCTCACGGCCGCCCCCACATACAGGGACAAGGGGACTGGGGCGCGCTCACGGCCACCTCTACCTGCGGGGGCAAAGGGCTCTGCGGGTCAGCTCTCGGCACTCCCCCAGCCCCACGCACAGGGACCAGAGCTCAGGCGGTTCCTCACCCAGCACCAAGTCAAACCCATCATAGACCCGCAAGGAGTCCAAGCCGCTGTGTGTTTGCTAGGACAGGAATTGCTGGAGCGGGAGCGCAGCATAGAGCAGGGTGGAGGCAGAAGGGGCTATCCTTTAGGGGCTAGCCTTTATCTGCCCAACCTGGGAAACCCAAACCACAGCGATCACCAGCCAGGGGCCACTCCTCCCGTGGCCTGTGCTCCCTCCGCGGGGAATACCCGCAGGACGGGGGCCCACCTAGAGGTGGCATGGGCTTCTGGCCAAGGCCAGGCTGGCTCTGGCATTGATGCGCCTGGTGCCAAGGCCCAGTGGGGAATACTCCTTAGCGGAGCTGGCCACACACCTGCACCCGAGTGTGGTATGTGGGACAAGCTTTTCCCCGCCAACACTCTGCAGTGTCTCCAGGCACTGAGCCTGCCCAGGCCTCGCCAGGACCGCGCGCCCTGGCTGCCCCCACGCCCTCCGCCTGAGCACAGGGTCCGGGGTAGCTGTATATTGCAATGCTCAGGATGTGGGCGTCAAGGAGACCGCAAGAGAAGCGTAAGTGACGGAGAAAAAGGGAACTGGACGGAGGAGAAGCGATTTCATCCGAGAGGGCGGAGCCGCACCAGCAGGGCGGCACTGAGTCACCGGAATGGAAAGAACGGGGGAGGAGCTGGGGGCAGAGCTGTAACCCGGCAACAGGGCGCCTTGGCCAAGGCGGGAAGGCCGCCCCCGAGACCCCAGCGCCCTGCGGAGGACCTGACTTCCCGTTCCGCGCGTGGGGGAGCGGCTGGGTCATGGGGCCTGCCACCAGGAGTTCCCCTCCCTGGATGGCCACGGCAGGGACTGCACAGCGGGGAGTGCTGGTCTTAGCTGCCTGGAAACAGAGTTGCTTGGAAAACAAAGCAAAAACAACCCCATCTTATCTCCTACCGGAAACCAGAGGCTGCGGCTTCTCCCGGAGCTCCAGGGTGTGGGCGCGCCTGGCACAGCCAGATGCCAACCCGTGCGCCGTGAGGTGGCCTCTGGGGCCAGGCCAGCACTGGCAGGTCCCAGAGGGCCGACGTGCAGCCCCGGAGGGCAGGCAAGAGGCCCTTCCTGCTGGAACTTGCTGCCAGGGCTGCCGCCCATCCCTCCTGTTTGGTTTTGTAATCTGGGATCTGTGCTCACTGTGGGCAGGCCCAGGGCTCCCCATGCCCTCCTCTCAACCTCGCTCGCAGGCCCTTGCTCCTGGCCCCAGGGGTACTGCGGTCCCAAAAGCAAGGCTGGCACAGGAGGCACAAAAGGGCACGGTTTCCGCTCCTTGCGGGGTCCCCAGGGCAGGCCACCTTCCACACGGTGCTCTGGGCTGCCGTTCACCTGTGGGCTGTGGCTGGGCACGTGACATGCCCAGGGCACTAGGCCTGGAGTCCCAGGCCCCTTGACGCCTGCTGCAGTGGGGGCTGCAGGGTGCCCGGGTGGTGCGGTGTGGCCTGCAGCAGGTGCCTGCCCGCCCCTGCCCACCCACCTCCTTCCTTTCCTTCAGGTTGGTCAGCATGACGATGGTGGCCGACTTCTGCTCCCAGATCATCCTCCAGAAGTCGTCCACCGTCTCCTGCTTCGGGCCTGCGCGGGGAGCAGACGGGGCGGCATGAGGGCGGCGGTGACCCCAGGGTGCTGGGCTCCCTCACCCCAACTCAGTGAGGCCAGGAGGGACCCACAGGTCCCTGTCCTCCCACCTGTGTCTCTCACTTGTTCCACTCCAGCTGGGACACCTCTGGGGAGTTAAAGGGAGAGACCCGTCTGGGTGATGAGGCTCGTGAGGGGTGCTGGGGCCTTCCCAGCCTGCCGGAGTGTGTGTGTGTGTGTGTGTGTGTGAATGCTGGGGCAGGTTGGGGGCTGGCAGCCCACCCTCCATATCTAACCCCTGTGTGCACAACCTCAGGATAGTGACATTCACAGAACAGGAAGTGTGACTAGAGGAAAGGGCCCTACTCTTCCTGCTGGAACAAAGACACAATGCCTGGAGCTGCTGCGGCCAATTGTCACACTGAGGCTAAGGCAATTTACTAAGGAGGGCGGGGCAGAATGTTCCTGCCGCAGGCTGCTCTGTGGCTGTCTGCTTCAAGATACCTTCCTAACTACTCCCATGTTATCTGCATGTATCAAGTACGTGTGTAGAGATCCAACATCTGTGCATTTATGCAGTGAAAGTGCATTCCACAACATCACATGCGTTTCTCTGTGTGTCCCTGCCAGCGTTAGGTTTCTGACGTCAGGCAGCCCTGGTCCATGGGGCCAGGCACTGGAAGTGCTCACCCACAGGGGAAGCCCCATGAAGGTCAAGGCTGATGCCCCTGTTAGCGGCCTTGGCTAGATAAACCACACCTCACCCCGCCCCAACACCAGGGAGCACGCAGAGCAAGGCCAGCTGGGAGCAAGGCAGTGAGCGAAGCAGGCCTGCTTGAGAACCTGCACGTGCAGTGGCAACTGTGGGGACCATGAATGCCTGAAAACACACGTATGTGTCCGCACACTCCCACTGCGAGACGCACACGGAAGCATGCTGTAACACATGTTCTAGAGCCCCTGGCACTGGGGCACGGCATTTGCTTACCTTGTGCTGCTATAAATTTGTTCTTCTCCTTGTAGCCCTGGAAAACAGCGTTGGAAGGACAAGTTCTCAGATGGGCCTTGGCTGAGCAAAGGCTTACACATTCACCACGGGGACTGGAGCGCCAGGAAAACGGGTCAAGGAGGCACCAGAAATCTCCAATAGCCCGGGCGCCTCGTCCGCAGTCTGCACACGCACAGCAGGCACATGGACACCTACGAGTCTTTAATCAGGCCCACGTGGAGTGAGAATTTAGTCGGAATATGATGACATGACTAATGAGGAGTAGAGAGAGAAACATGGGGAGAGGCCGAGAGAAGACCTTCTATCGGCCCCTGCGTCCCCCTCCTCCAACACGCAGGACAGCTGGGTCTGAGCTGGGTCAGAGGCCAGGAGGCAGGCAGGCCGTCCGGGCCTCCTACACTGATGGTAGGCAGGGCTGTGCTGGCAGGAAGCTGGAGTTACTCGGTCACTTTGGCGGACCTCAGCGTCTCCAGCAGCTTCTCCCCCGTTGTGCTATTACGCTTCATTCCTTTCCCTAAAACAGACTCGTACGCCTCTGGGGTGCGTACCTCGGCTGCAGCTCATGCACTCGGCCCTCTGTCCTGTTCTTAGAGGAGCTCAAACAATGCAACATCACACACCCTCAGCCTGGCCCCCAGTGCAGATGCCAGCTGGTTGGCCCCAGATCAGATGCCAGCTGGTTCACTCCCAGTGCAGATGCCAGCTGGTTCACTCCCAGGGCAGATGCCAGCTGGTTCACTCTCAGTGCAGATGCCAGCCGGAGCTGGCCACGGCCAGCCATGCCCACCCGCAGCAGGGACAAGGCTTCCCCCTCCGGCCACTCACGTCAACGTAGGAGGCGTTGATGTAGTCTGAACAGGGGAGGCCGTCCACCTGGCTCAGGATCACCCGTGAGTCATCATCTGCAAGACCCCAACACGTCCACGGCGTCAGGCACCCGGCAGCCACAGGCGCTGCGGCTCCCCCCCAGGGCTCACGCCCTCCTCAACCCCTCGGGGATGTGACAGGGCTCCCCAGCACTCTGGGGTCTCAGTTCTGGAGCGATGGTGCAGGTGCTGGCACGGCTAGAGTTGGGGACAGCAAAGTGATGGGACCTCCACACAGGGACCATGGTTTCTATACCCCATGCTGGGTTCCAATCAGGTACACAAACCACGGAGTCATCTCTCTGAGGCTTTTCAGGGGCAGGGGGAGCAGTGAGCCCGTCCCCCTCCGCAGTCCTGTACCAGGCAGTCGGGCACAGGCAGGTGCTCAGGATGCACAGCCTGCGAGTAGTGGGCATGGTGTGTGTGATCACTGCATGTGTTAGGTTTGTGTGTATGCGCATCTGAGTATAAATGTGTGCGCTGTGTGCATCTGCGTGTGCCTCCTTACACACATGTACTTAGCATGTGCTGTGCACTGCATGTGTGTATACATGTGTATATGCATCTGTGCTGTGTGCATATGCACACTGGGCTGCAGGGGAGCCAGCCCTTTCAAGGAAGGCACAGGCCTGGGGCAGGCTCCGGCAGAGCTGCAGGTGCCAACCTGAGTGGGCCCAGAGCTTGGGCAGGGGCAGGGACTGGCACTGTGCATGCCTTATGCCTATCCTCCCTCAGGACCGAAACCAGCGAAGAGCCCCTGGGCACACTTCCTCTGCCTCCGCTCTCCTGGATGGGTGCCGGGCAGCCAGCACTGTTGGCCTCGCACGGGCAGCCAGGGTGCCAGCCCTCCTACCTCATGGCCACCCAGCTCCACTCCAAGACCCCTGCTCTGGGGCTGGCATCTCTCAGAGAGACAGCTGCGCTGGGCATGTGTGGTGCTCACGGAATGTAATTTGGGGCACTTTCTGCTTCGAGGAGGAAATGCAGGCAGTGTAAAATAGCCCAGGGTTAGATTTACAAGCTCACAGTTTCTGCGAGCATCCTGTCTTCTGACACTTCGCCTTCCAAACATCTCCCCCTCAGCAGCTGCTGGCAGGAGTTCAGGAGAGACAGGCCTGGCCTTCTCCCAGCAGGCAGCTGCACTCACGGCTCACGGTCCAGCCTCGGAGACAGCAACGAGGCTGGGGCTCCCAGGTCCCCAGTGGCCACTTAGTTCCAGCCCAAGGGCTATCTCAGAGATCTAACTGGGCAGCTGGGGGCTGGGGGGCAGGGGCCTTTCTCTTGCTGGCCCCAACCCCCACACTTTCACCCAGGGGGCTGGGGGGTAGCCTCCTATCCCTGCATTCCAGGCCCTTGGTCCTGCCACATCTCTGACGCTCCTCAAGACTCTGGCATGGCTTTCCTCCGATCCTGTGCCACTCTGCTGTTCCTTCCCAGGTCACCACATCCTCACACATGGTTCCAGGAGCCAGTGTCCCCCCCCCCCATGTAACCCCAGTGCCTGCCAGGACCCAGAGTGGCACAGGTGTTGTTCCTGGGAGGGGTGAACTGGGGCAGACTATCAACCTAGAGGCCTACTGACACCCAGCACAGCCAGAAGGCTGCATGGCAGCAGTGGTGGGATCTGCAGGATGGAGGGGCTTCTAGCTAGGGCCCTCCAGGTGAGGAAGATGGTCCCACTTGGGTCCCACTCCTAACAACGTGACCTTTGGTGTGGGAGAGAAGCAGAGCAAGGAGCCTGGGAACATGGAGCGATGAACTCAAGCTAATCGATCAAGTTGATCAATCAGAATTGATGCTAGCTGCCCCAATCCCTGTCCTGGCACAAACCACTGCAGGGGCTTTCGACCCCCTCGTGTCCTGGCCTTGCCCTCTGTAGGGCTGCTGCAGGGTGTGGGTTCCGACTGCAGCTCCTCCCACCTCCGTCATCCACATCCTGCCAGGCACCCCACAGCTCAGCTGCGTGGCCCTCCCTGTGAGCTCCCCGTGGCTTCCCCAACGCGCCCACATTCGATGAAGGGAACTTGAGCAACTTCTCAGCTGCACTTTGTGGGCTTTGTCAAAGAGACACGTAAATCTTCCGTGTGTAAATTCTGGGCCACAAAGCAGAGGAACTCGATGCTACCCATGCAGCATGGGGAAGACTCGTGGAAGCTACTGCAGGCCGGCGGCCTGAGCCCCAGGATGCAGCCCAAGAGGGGCCCTCTGGGCCTTGCCGGGGGAGAGGTTCATGGTGCCCAGCACTCCCAGGCCAACCCTGTCCCTCACTGCTGGGAACCCGCCATGGAGACAGGTTGTGAAAACCATCCCCCAGCCAGGGCAGCTCACAAGGAGCCCCGCGACACCTGCCTACCACCTACACCCAGGGGGTGCCACCAACTCATGCCCGCAGCCCCAGCTAGGGCTGCTATTGTGAGCTGACTGAAGCTTCCCCACAAATTTGCCAACCCCCCCTAAGGTTTATCACTCTGTCACTTCTGTCCTCGGCCCCTGGGGCCCCACAGGAAACTGGGGATTTCCTGCTGTGGCTGATGGAGTAGCGTCCATGGTGTGACAGCAGCCCAGAGCCAGCCATGAGACTGCGCCCGGCTGGGGTGCTGAGACCCAGGCTCCCACACCATGCCACACTCTGTGCAAGGAGACGGGCTTGGGAGAAAAGGCTCGCAGCAGTAGGCTGCCCTCCCCGAGAGGAGGCCACGTGGGCTGGGCAGATCTGGTCACGGGGTGGACACCAAGACCATTGCAGAGCTAAGTGCAAACCTCACCCATCATGCAGAGGCAAACTGAGGGAAGTCTTACTGGGCAGGATGTTGGGGTATCTGTTTTTCTCTCTGTTTTCTTCTTTATTTGCCACTTCAAATGTTGCTTGCACGTGTCCAGATGGCAGCGACTGGAAGACAAAGTAGAGGTGGTTGCAAACCTCACCGAGCCAGAGCCGGGCTCATAGCGGCTCCGCTGCCCAGCCCAGGGCCTCAGAGCTCCTCTAGCCACCATCTGTCTTGACCTCTGATCTTGTACCAGGCTTAGAGCAGAGAGGATGAATGAGGCTTGGACCCTGGCTGCCCTCTGGTCAGCTGAACTAAGTGACCTGATCATGGACCCGTTAGCTCTTCCACCCACAGGACCAGGATGGACAGATGGCCCAACCAGAACTGACCTGCAACCCCAGAGACTCAGGGCCAGGTAGTCATGAGAAGGGTGGAGGATGGAAAGTTGGGAATGGAGGGAGTGACTTCAGACACAACCTGGCCCTTGCTTAGGACTCCAGGTACGCCTGTGGGCCAGTGGCTTTGGCTGGGCGTTCTGCAGGGGAGGAGTGGGAATTGCACAGCTCACTAGAGGACTGAAGCAGCACCTGCACCACTAAGGCCCGCCCAGCCAAGCTATGTCACCAGTGTGGGGAGGAACCACCTCCAGGGACGCTGCAGCTCAGAAGAGGGGTGTGAAACGACCACTCGGTACGAGGCCGGAACCAGTGAGCCGCAGAGTTGCTGAGACCACGGTGGCTTTTCTTCTAAAACTTTCTATCGCCTGCAGGTGCCCACCTGGGATTCCTGTCTGGTGCCAGCTATGCTGTTTGCTCAGTGCCAGCAACTGCTCTGTGCTTGGGTGAGCTCTGGTGCACAGAGTCTTCTATGTATCGTGGCCTCTAATATTACCACCAGTCTGACACAGGATCCATGGGGATTTAATAAGAGGTGACGAGGCAGCCATCTGCCCTCAGCTCCCACGATGTACTTGCCGAGTGTGGGTGATAGGGTTGTCCCTGCAGAGGACTCCAAAACTCAGGGCCAAGTGGTGGCCGACAGGGCTGGCTGACTAGCAAGGGGCAATCTGGCCCAGAGAACTCGTGCCTGCACCACACTGAAGTGGTGTTGAGGCCTGGGCAGCGGTGACAGGAGTCCCTAGGAGTGCGTGTGTGTTTATTGCGGGGGGACTCACAGCACGGCCTAGGGTCACAGCTATGCCACCCTGGGCCTGTTCACACTGTGGCCCACTGGGTACCGTGATCTCTCACTGCAACCTCACTTCTGGCTGGCAGGAGTTACCAGTGGGGGCCCAGAGATCGCCCTCTCTCCTTGCCCCACAGCCACAGACTCCCAAGGCTCCAACAAGGGCCCGTGTGACGGGACTGGCCTGGTGGGCACCTGCCCGAGGTCCAGTGCAGCTCTGGGCTCCAGCCCTGGCCGCCAACACCTGTTGTCCCTGGAGCACCTGACCAATTGTCATACCCAACCTTGACCTAACCCAGACACTGAACCTGTGCTAACATGCTAGAGCTTTCTATGGGCTGCCCTCCAACACTTGCTGCTGACTCCAGCACTGAACCTAACAAGGAGGTGTCCTCCTATGGTGAGAAACGCATGCTGGTCCGTGTTGGTCACACCCCGAGGCCGCGCAGGCCAAGGGCTGGTCAGCAGCACTGTGTTGGCACTGGGTCCTCAGTCATCACGCATCTGCTGGGCAGATGTCAGCAGTGGGAGAAACCCCTGGGGCAGGAACGGGGACACGGGACTCTCATTCTTAGGGCCACTCTAAGAATAAAAGCTGAGAAAAGCAGCTTCCTTCATCCGGGCAGGCAAGAAAGGGGGGCACTGTATGGGGGGTGCAGGCATGGCCACAGGGGCCAGTGAGCAAGGATCCCAGCCATGGGACAAGAGCCCAACTATCCTGGCAGACACGAAGCTCTGCCCCAGGAGCATGCGGGTGAGGACTTGCGAGGATGGAAGAGGTCAGAGGTGGAATTCCCTTCATGCCCTGCCCCGCCCCGTCCCCCAGGTGGAGTCAGGAGTCCAACGGGTTCTGTAAAGACACTGGCTGGTGGACACTGCAGGTGTCCTCCTGATCAGGACCCATCACCTCTGTCATTTATGTGCCAGCAGAGCCCCCTGGGATGGGGGTGAGTCGGGTTCACAGGTGAGGCCAGCCCTCCAGGGTCCCAAGGGTGCCAGGACAGGGAAGCAGCAGCTAGAGGCCAATCCCACCGCACAGAGCACCTGGCGGCCCGCCCCTGTCACCCTCGGTCCTGGGAGAGCCCTCCCGTGTCACCCTCGGCCCTGGGAGAGCCCACCTGGGAAAGAAGCTCAGGCCAGCAGGGAGGAAAAGGCAAGGCAGAAGACTGCAGAGCCAAACTGGCTTCGCCCCTTGGCCCGGCCACGGCAGGCTCCCGGGCTGAGGCCCAGCTCCACGCTGCGAGGGCGGGGGCCGCACAGCTGCCTTTGAGTCCCACTGGCTCCGCTGCAGCAGACCTCTGCCCCATGTGTCACCCAGCAGAGGGACTCAGCGGGGCTGTGTAGGGCAGGGCTGGACAAGCATGAGGCACTCGGGGCACGCAGACCTTCAGGATGTGGGAGGGACAACTTGCCATGTCCTAATTTGCAAACATTCCAAATGAATGCCTCAAATCCATCACGGCTCAAACGCTGCATTTTGGAATAACAACAGAAGCAGTGAGTGCAGGGTCGGGCTCCAGTGGAGAAATCAAGCAGAAATAGACACTGCCTTCATTTAAAATGGCACTGTTCTGTGCATCAAGACAGCTTGCTTTTCTTTTAGTCATTTTAATACTGGCATTAAACAGGGGCAAGCATTGAAAGCCTGGCACGTAAGCCACCAGTCAGGCCTCCTGTCTCCAGCTGCCAGCTCATGCATGCCGGAGGCAGCAGTGCTGGCTTCACTCACGGAGTTCTGGAGATTGAGGTTCTGACTTCAGCCCTGCTCCAGGCTCTTGTGAGCTTTGCGGAATGGACCAGCAGACGGGATCGCTCCCTACCTCCCTTTCTCAAAAAAAAAAAAAAGTAGGGCCTGGTACGGTAGCCTAGCAGCTAAAGTCCTCGCCTTGTAAATGCCAGGATCTCACATGGGCGCCGGTTCTAATCTCGGCAGCCCGCTTCCCATCCAGCTCCCTGCTTGTGACATGGGAAATTAGTTGAGGACGGCCCAAAGCCTTGGGACCCTGTACCTGCATGGGAGACCGAGAGGAAATTCCTGGTTTCTGGCTTCGGATTGGCTCAGCTCCGGCCATTGTGGTCACTTGGGGAGTCAATCAGTGGATGTTAGCTCTTCCTGTCTTTCCTCCTCTCTATATATCTGCCTTTCTAGTAAAAATAAATAAATCTTAAAAAAAAAAAAGTAAAATATGGTTTGTCCTGACCACTGAGCTTTCTGGTTCTCTCTTAGATCCTGAGTCCAGGGCAGCTGTCTCTCCCGACCCTCATGTGGGCTGCCCTCACGTCTGAGACCAAGGTCAGACTTGCTGGTTTGCCCTGGAACCCGGCCCCAGCAGCCCAGCTGCCAGCTTCTCTCCACCAGAGAGAACAGCATGGAGGAAGTGGCACGGCGGAGCGGAAAGGACTTCTGGCTGCAGATTTTCACAGTTATTTTGGAAGTGGAGAATAAGCTTTTTTTTGTCAAGCTGAGAGATTGCAAAACAACAGAGTTAGGAGCTTTCAGTCTGACCTAATTCCTCCAAGAGAGGACAGAGGCCACATCTGGGGACAGAGAAGGAAAGCTGCGGCGCCTACAGCGGCCTGCGGTGTGAAAGTCGTGTGTCTGCACAGCACTTGCTGGGACTGACCCCCGGCCGGGAGCTGTGAGATCTCGGCCTGGTCCCCATCCCTCTGGGCTGCTGCTGGAAGCCAGCTTCGAGGTGGTGGACCGAGGTGCCAGGGCCAGAGGGGCTGGCTCCTGCTGCACATGACTCCCCAGGAAGCCCTGCGCTCAGTGCACAGCTGGGCACAAAAGCCAGAGTGGCCTCCGAGGGGACCAGCAGGGTGATGAGGCATGGGCGAGAGGACTCCAGGAAACCCTTCCTGGCCTCTGTCTGTCCCACCACTCAGCCAGACCAGCTGACTCCAAGGTCAATGGACAACAGGGGAAGGGGCCACTGAGTCCCACTGTGATTACTTATGTACTTATTCACTTGTAGGAGCAGAGAGAACTGCTTGACCCACTGGGCACACCTGGCCCACCTGTAGCTGAGTCCACGAAAGTCAGAGAACAGTAGAGACGGGACTCTCACTCGCACACAGCCACACCTGGGGCTGCCTGAGGCACGGCCACCATCCCCGACACCGCTCAGGATTCTCAGCTCAGCTGCTGGGTCTCCCGCCGGTGTCACCGTCCCCCTGGCCAGTACACAGCCCTCAGCAGGGAGCCAGCAGGCGAGCCTCCCAGCTGGCAAACTCACCAACTCCTCTGAGCCGGACACTTGCCTCCTGGCAGCCACGCTGTGGGGACAGGTCACTCGGGATGCAGGGATCCCGGGTCATGGGGACACCTTGCCCTGGGCAGTCCCACTGGCCCGCCCAGCCCACTCACGTTGAACTCCTCTCGGAAGCACTTGCAGTCGTCAGCCGAGCGCAGGCGGGTCTCCTCCTCCAGCAGCTCCACTGGGATGGGGAAATACTTCTTGGGCCCCGAGGGTGAGCGGCTGAGCAGCATCACTCGCTGCTGCTCTGTGGATCAAAGCCACCGGGGCCTTCAGCCACATGCCTGGGCGGCGGCTCGCTGCCAAGCTACCGCCAGCATCCCTGCCAACCTGGCAGCAGTGCCCACAGCCCCTGGCTGCATGGGACTGGGGCAGCCTATTCACACTGCTGCCTCCTAAGCCCCCACCCTGGCCCCCAGGCGTCCTTTGCTCAGAACCCCCGCCCATGCCATCAGGGACACCAGAGCCCCCTTCTCGGCTCAATCACCCATAGAGCTCTCCCCGACCCCTCCCCTGCGGCTCGGCTCTGTGTCTGCAGGAGAGCCCTGAGCAGGCTTCCAGGTGCGGGAGCAAGCATGGAGCAGAGCGAAAATCTGGTAGGGTGAGGGTCTCTCTCAGCCTTGTCTTCTTTGCAACAAAGAATTCTGGCTCCTCAAACCCCGACAGAAACAGGAGAAACCTCTTGGGGAGGCAAAGGGGGTTATTGCAAAGGAGAAGGGCAGAGCACGCCTTCCGAGGGGCAGGCAGGAAGGGCTCCCCTGGCCTGTGCCTCTCTTCTTGGGGAATGAACTGGCCTGCCAAAATCTATATGAGCAGAGGGCCTGGCCCCGCCTGCAGGGGCCACTGGGCCGCTGGGCCGCTGGACCGGGCCAAGCCTCTCCCTGCAGGAGGCAACAGGAGGAGCCTTGCTCTGCTCCGCTACCGCAGGGTGGGAGGTGTAGGACCCCCTTGCTCTGGGGCCATGTGGGTAACTCCCAGGAACACAGGCCCCGGAGTGCTGTGCTACCATACTACCGTCCTGCCCCTTGGGGTCCACGGTGGCCAACAGTCTTTTCCTCTCAGCACGTGTGCGCCCCCAGACCCCGGGGGGAGGAAGCTGATGACAGGAAGCTGTAGCCACAAGCGTGAACCAAGACGCCCAAGCTGCCGTCTCCGTGCTTTTGCGGCCACCTCCGTGCGGGGAGCGGAAAACGAGCTTTGAAAGTGGGGTTTGCAGATCAGAAACTGAATGTAGTCCCCAAGAGTTGGCGCTGCCCTCAGCAACTCTGAGCCCGCGCCAGCTCCCTTCTCCCGGCCGGAGCCTTCTTAGACAGCGAGCCTACAATCTCTTCCAACTTGAAAGGCCGCTCAGCCGGCACTCTGGGGTTCCGCTCAGCCGGCACCCTGGGTCGAAACCCCAGCAACAGACTCTTCATAAAAGCCACACGGGGCGCCTCCAACGGGGCCTCATGTCAGAGGGAAGGCAAACGCTGGCAGCACAACTTTGCAGCAATTCTAAGGCAACTACCAGCAGTGGGGGCGTGGGTAGCAGCAGCGGAAAGCGGCTTAGCGGGAGGCCTTTCAAAAGCAACTTCAATGTCGCGGAGAGGAAACAACGGGAGAGGCGTCCTCCCGGCTTGGACCCCGGACCCCCGGCCAAGGCGCTCACCTTGCTCTTCCAAGATCCCGTTGGGCATCTTCTTGTCGCCACTGCTCACCACGGCTTTCCGCTGCCGCCTGAACCTTCCAAGACACAAGACTGGTTAAGTGGCAGCCCAAAGAGGCAGGAGCCCCCCAGGGGCCCTGCCCCAGCTGAGGGGTACCCACCAGGTGAGCCGGGAGAAGCTCTTCCTGCTGCTCATGGCTGGGCCCGGCTCAGGGCTGGCCGGGCGCGGCTCTCAGACCACGCGACCCATGCCCCGCAGCTGGGGAAGCGCATTTCCTCCTCTGAGCCTGTGGCCAGTCGGGCGGGTCCGAGCCCCAGGACACACCTACCTGAAGAAGTAGGCGGCGAACAGCAGCAGGAGGAGGAGCAGCAGCAGCGGCAGCAGCAGCCAGGTGAGCAGTGGCTGGGAGGTGCCCGGGTCTGGGGGGCCTGCAGCAGGGAGGGACCCCGTCAGGCACCTGTGGGGCTGGCAGGGACACCGCCACTGGCTGCTCGCCCCTTCCACTTTAGCCTGTCCTCCTGGACCCCGGAGCTGCAGCGCAAGCCTGGCCTGTGGTGTCCACCGAATCCCAAGGCCCCACAAACGGGCAGCTCTGCTGTGGCTATGGACATTGAGGGATGGGAGATGTGGCTTTGCCAAGGTCCCCTGGTGGAGGACATAGGGCCGCACTCACATGCTGTGTGCATGGCTGGCATTGGCCCAGCTGCTCATCCCACTGAGCCCCCAGTGCCTGCCGTCAGGGTGGAGGAGGGTGGCGTGCATGACACTGCAAGCCGGCTCTCTCGGCTCAGCTCTTGGGCATGCCCATGGAGGCGGGAAGCAGCCTGGGGCTTGTAGGCCAGATGTGCCCACCACGGGCTGTGTCAGGGCCAATTGAGAAGCCAGTCCAAAGATTTCAGCTTTGCTCTCTGTCACAGTCACACTTGCCAGGGGACCTCAGATGCCCAGCCTTGTGACTGCCTTGGGCCCCGAGCCAAGATTCCCAAGGCATCTGGTGGTCTCTCTGTTCTACCAGTGCCTGGTTTGGTCCCTGCCTCACCCGGGTGTCACACGCTCTTTCCTCACCAACAGGTCCCCACTGCCCAAGGATGGCCCCGAGGCCTCCTCTTCCAGCTGGCCCACCTGTCATCTCTCCTATAGATCCACAGGATGTTTCACACCTCCAAGTGCAGTGGGCAGGCTCTTGGGGGACTGCCTCAGCTCCCCCCATGCCACCAGCCTTTCAAAGGCAACAGCTGAGCTCCGCTGGGCTCCACCAGGAAGCACCAAACATGATCCTTGAGGCAGAGGGCTCCAGGTACTTCCTCTGGGATGTTCTGGGCCCCTAGGGGTGAGCGTTGCAGCCTGGAGCTGCTCTAGTTCCTGCCCTCCCGCAGCTGAAGGTGGTAACCCCGGCTTGGCCCCGTGCTGTAGGCTTCTGGGCGGGGCGGGCCTCCCTCCAGGGCCTGCGATCTCTGGGGTCCAGCATGGACTCTGCTGCTTATTCCACTGGTTTTTCAATAAACCAAATAAACAATAAACCAGGAGGCTCCTGCCCTGAGCGAGAGCCCCGTGAACTTGACCTTCGTCCTAAGCAACCTCCTCCAGGCAAGCCCCCAGGAGCGCCTCTCATGGGGGTGCTGAGAGCATCTCTCCCTGTGTACCCCCAACCTGCCCATGGCAGCACAGCACACCTGCCACTGTGGCCGGCCTCAGGCTTGCACAGCTGCAGCTCCAGAGGCCCCTGGCTGCAGCCCAGCCCCCGCTCCCTCTGGCCACGGCATGCCGCCCCCCCCCCCCGCCCCCGCCGCCATGACAGGCGGTCCTTTCTCAGTCTTCCTCCTCTGAGCACCTACTCTCCTTTAGTCTCCTGGGGTGTTGCCCAGGGAAGCTGCCCACTTCTTCCTGGCACAGGAGTTGGCTCCTGGGCTGCGCCGTGGGTGGATCACTGGATGGGGGAAGTGGGGAGCCCCTGACAGCTGCAGCCCAGCCCGGGGTCACTCTCCCAGTCCAGCAGAGGACAGGTCCAGGAGCTTCTTCCCCTCCCCTGCCAAAGCCAGCCTGGGGGACTGAGGAGTCTGGGTGGCGTCTGCGCCTGCGCCTCAGGCCCCGCACAGTGGGAAGCAGACGAAGGGGAGCAGCACCCGGAGGCCCCATCGCCACAAAGATGAGCTCCTTGGCTTTATGCAAAAGCTGCTTGGTTTTCAAGCACTGGCAAGTCATTCAACTGGAACGCAAGTTTTGACATTCAGTGTGGTCTGGGGCAAGTCAAACACGAGAACCCAAATCGCAGACCTCTGCAGGCCCGCTGGGCATCCCTGGCAGCGCTGCGCTGTGGCTGGGTCCTCCAGGGGCACCCCGAGTCCACTTCATGGCAGGGCAGGGCTCTCTGCCTGGGGCAGAAGGTAGCCTGTCCCAGCAGGGAGCACGCCGGCCTGCTGACCTGGGCAGTTCCCTCAGCTGGCACTCAAAGCTGTGTGTGTGTGTGTGTGTGTGTGTGTGTGTGTGCGCGCGCGCGCATAACCTAGACTTGGTTCTGAAATCCTTCACTTTGCACACCTGTCCGCTGGGTGGCACGTGCTGTGGCCAAGGCCTGGCCAGGAGGGCAGGCAGAGGCCGGGCGAGGCAGGTCCCTGCATCCCCCCAGCTCTGGCCTCACTGCCCTCTTGGGAATGCCTCCCAGAGAAAGGGCAGTGGGTGGCACACTCCCCTCGGGCACTCAGGTCGCGGCTTGTCTACCTCCTGCCCATCCCCCATGCCGGTGGGGACACCTGCCAGTTCCACACTTCCAGACACACAGGGGCCAACCGCAGAATGTTCTGGCTGAGAAAAACGCAGAGTGAAAGAGCCCATGTGCCCCATATTCCTGCTCCCTGGACTGAACATTTAAGAGTGTGTCTTTCCCAAGATTTTGTCCTATGAATTCCCACCCAGGAGTACGCGGGTCTCTCCCCTCCTCCAAGGCTCCATGGATTCATGGCACCCTTCTTTAACACACACGAAGAGGGCTCTGAGCGCAGCCATGGAGTGCTACCAAGCTTGAGACGTTTCCCGAACCACATGCTAATTAGAAGAAGCTGAAACTAACAACAGGAGCGCTCTTGGGGCGGTTCCAACACACGTTCCTGGGGCGGTCCTACAGCCTGCCTCAGTCCGGGGCTGCCGGCAGCCCTTGCCCGCTCCGTCCTAGCGGCTGCTCACTGCCACAGTATGGACAGATCCCGGCTGGACAGGTAGGGGGCGACACTTCGCTCTGGCTCGGCCTCTGACGCTGTAGGTGCAACAGCGGCTCCTCCTCTAGCCCCAGAGCGCGTGTTTCACCGGCAGCGTCAGGGCTCCTGTGCCGAGGCTGCCAGTGCCTGTGCCCACCCACAATGGTCCTGGGGGCCAGCTGCCCGGGGACCTGCCCTGCTTTACTTCTGTCTGTTAACACAGAGAGAAAGGTAGATTTCTCACTGGCAGTTCACACCCAAGTGCCTGCAATGACTGGGGATGGATCATGCCACAGCCAGTACCCTGGTACTCTGTCCAGTCTCCCGTGTGTGTGGCACGGGTGTGTCCTGCCTCCTGCAGCTCCATGCCCGGCCTGCTTTGCCTGCTCTGGCGCAGAGACCCGATGAGGCCGCCCGTCCAGCCCGGAGCCTCACTCTGGGGCTCAGTTCCTGACACACTGCCTCTACCTGCCACCAGCGATGTGCTCAGAGCGCCCTCCTCAGGAGCCCGGTAGGCCTGCTTGTTCCTGCAGACAGGCGCCTGGGTGGCTCCTATGCACAGCACAGGGCACCACTGGCACCTCCCATCGCAGATGGGTTGCAGGGCACTGCCGGGTGCAGGAAGACAGACTTGGAATGTGAACTTGATCGCGTGTGAACATCCCTGCGTTTGTTCCTTTCCTCTCCTTCCTTCCTCTTTTGTCCTTGCATTGTGTTCACTTACACTCTTGCGGCAAACATTCACAGACCATAAAACACAACCATTTTCAGCATTTACTACATTGGTTTTCAGTGAATTTGTGTAATGTGCAGCCCTCACCACACTCCAGTGTCATGGGACCACGTACGTCATGGGTCTGCTTTATCTTCTTTTACAAAGAGAGAACGGAACCACGGCCCCACCTACTTGCCACCTACTGCTTTCCCAAGGGCAGGACTGGCTTTGCCCCTCCCACTTCCTCCAGAAATCACCACACCGACCTGACACAGTAGCAAGGAGCCGGATGAGAAACAGGGCAGCCGGAACAAGAACCAGGGAGTCGGAGGGCATGCCAGCATCCCAGGCAGTAGGTTAACTCGCTAGCTCACCGACACACACCCTCACCAGCATCTTAACCATGTATGGTACCAAACGGATCACTAAGATGAGACACCTGTCCCTGCCTTCCGTCTGCCCCCATTGAGGCTGCAGCTCTCAGCTGGCAGGTGATGCTGGTACAAACCGGAAGCCCTGCTCCTGCCTTCCGGGCCAGTTCTGTGCCTCTCACACAGCCTTCTCTTCCTTGCACTCAGAGCCTGGGGGTGGGGATGGCCAGTACAGGAGACCCAGGCAGCAGGCTGTTACCTGAGGTGGCAGTGGTCCAGTTGCCGTCCGCTGTGGTGGTCTCGTTGCCCTGAAGCGCCCTGGTGAGTGGCAGGCTAACACCCCCCAGCAGCAGGGGCCAGCAGGGCTCCATGGCAGGCCTGTGGAGAAGCAGGGACAGGTTGAGGGCAGAGCAGGGAGAGGCTGGGGCAGCAGAGCTGACCACACACTGAGCCTGTGCCCTCAGGGTCGACTTGGCCATTGTCAGCCTTTCAAATCCCGCACAGGAGCAAGCCCTTCCAAGGAGGACAGCTTTGCAAGGGGAGCCACACGCCCAGGGAGCTGCCCAGGGAGCTGCCCAGGGAGCTGCTGTCCATCCCAGGCTACTCCCAGCAGAAGTCACATCCTAGCAACCCAGACCTCAGGGCCAGCCATCTCCCCCTAGACCCAGTCTCTGGGTCCGGCCTGCCCTTCCCCAGCAGCATGGCAGGAGCTTCCAGCATATTCCTCAGGGTCTCACTCATATCCCCTTTCAAGGCTCACACTGGGCACAGGCAGGTGGACTCCTTAGAAACCACCCCTCCAAGGGGCTCCACTTTGCCCAATGCCTTAGGTCATCAGTAAGGTGACAGTTCCTGGTGTGGAAACCTGGAGCATGGCTCCACTGGCAGGTGGCAGGCCAGGCAGCCCTGTCCAGTGAGGCCAGTTGGAGGGGACAGGGCTGCGGGCGGCTGGTCTAGGGGCTGCCCTCTTCCGTTTCACTTCCACTGAGCTCCGTCTGCAGCCGGCCAGAGGCACACCGCCCCCCTTCGGCAGCTTCCTGCACAATCTGGGATGCAAATGGATCCAGTTTTAGGACTGAGACCCCGAGGCACCAGGCACTGGAGGAGGCATGGAGGTCCTGACTCTGTTAGCAGAATCACCGAGCACCAGGCTAGCCTAGACCAGCTATGAGAACAAATGACATCACTTTCTTACTTCTGGAGCACCTGCTTTAGGTTGTAAGAGCGGAGTCAGTATTTGAACCCAGGACTGCTGGAGGTCACAGTCCTCACCCCAAACCGGCCACCCGTTGCCTTGGCCCTGCCAAGACACACAGCTTTGCCTACATGGCCACACACTGATATTTAATAGGTCAGCTACGGCACCCTGCCTCCACACTTCTGACAGGCTTGAGCGAATCACAGGGTTAATTGCTAATTCAGCTCCTAGGGCGCTGAGTTCCCAGTGGGAAGCTTTCTCTTGTCCCGCCATCACTGGATCATTTTCCTCTGCACATGCTCAAAGCTGTCCGAGGAGGTCAATGGCCGCTGGTTGTTCCTCAGCGGGGGGCAGCAGGTGATTTTCCTGGAATGACCAGCAGAGGGCAGTACACCCGCACACCTCCTTAGGCACAGTGCTGCGGGGACTCCCAGGGACCACGAGCCACTCTTAAGGGCTGGCAAGACGACCTGCAGGACATGGACACCGGCCTTGCAAAACTCCTGCTTGAGACAGCGAGAAATCCATTCCAAGTTTATGTTTAACCCGTGTTTTCTTGGGTGCCTACCAAATGTTAAGCTTGAGGGCAAAAACCACACAGGATCCCCAGATGAGATGATCAAAATAGCTGACTCTTAGAAGAAAAGCAAACTTCATTTTTAATATTTTTTAAAAATGTAATTGGCATAGAGAGAGAGAGAGAGAAAGCTCCTGTCTGTTAGTTCTCTCCCCACGTTCCAACACAGTGACCACCCCTGAGCCAGCTGTCCAGGGGACCCACCTACCTGGCCCATCAGCACTGCCTCCCAGGGTACACAGCAGGAGATCAAGCCTGGGTGGGAGGGACGCATCCTAACTGCTGGGCTATATGCTGCCCCCGCCCCGCCCATGTGTATACCCCTCAGGAGCCAGCCGGTTCTCATTTAATGAGAAACCCATCTCCCTACTCAGTGTGGTGCCTTCTGCATGCTTCACTGTGGGGGTAGGCAGCCTGCAGGCCAGGACGCAATGACGAAGTCCGCCCCGGCTCTGGCCCGGGGCAGGTGAGGCGCAGGCAGAAGCCTGGCCAGCCCTGCTCCCCTGCTGGACGCCGGCCGCAGTGCTGAGCGAGGGACCACCCCGAGCAGAGCCGGGGGGGGGTGGATCTGGGCTGGACGCAGCAAGAAGGAAGCCTTGTCCAGGCGGATCCCACCGTGGGTGGCTGGGACGCTCCAGTGAGCAGCTGCATAGAGAAGCCCCCCCAGCTCGGCCCTGAGGGAGCATTTCCACAGAGCCCCCACATTTCCACAGGCTCCCCATCCTGGGGAGCCTGTACCTGCAGCCATGCCCCTCGAACTTCCTGAAGGCAGAGGCCCCTCTGGTCATCCAGCCCAACCCTTCACTTCCTCCTCACCTGGTCGCCCCAGATGACAGCTTCCTGGGGCTTTGGGGGTTGCCAAGGAACCATCTCTGAGCTAGTACCTCTGAGCAGGAGCCACTCAGGGCCCATCCTGCCCCGAGGGGCCCCCCATGCCTGCTGTGGCCTTGCCATCTGGCCCTGGCGTGGACAGCACACTGCCCCTGCAGCTCCAAGAAGGCAGTGTCTTCGCTGCAGCCCAGGCCCCCCTCGGGTCAAGGCAGGGGCTCCCCGGGCCCTCAGCTGCTTCCTGGGCAGAGTTCCCTCCCAAGCAAGCGGGTGCAGCAACCGGCGCCAGAATCAGGACTTCAACTGCGGAGAGCCCAGGCCAGGTGCCACGGTCTCATCGAAACCAGAATCCACCCGCTGGCTTTAAGAGGGTGAAAGATGGAGCGAAAACCCTGAGCTTTCACGCCTCTATGAAATTTCTCTTCAGTGATAACTTACTGTATTAAACCAGGAATGTATTAACTATTTTAATAAAAGCCGCTGCTAAATCCCTTTCTGAAAAGCAGAAGTAACACATCTAGAGGGCTCATGATAGCAACCTTTCAGAAAACATTCTTGGAGCAGGCACAGCATTAAAGTCATTGCTGGGACATTCGTACCCCGTGGGAGAGGCCTGCTTTGCGACCTGGCTCCTCTCCTTCCAATCCTGCTCCCCACTCGTGCACTCAAGGATCGGATCCTGGCTTCGCTGGACGTGGCTCAGCCCTAGCCGTCGCTGGAACCAAGGATGTAATAGCTCTCTTTTGTCATAAATAAATCATAAAAGTCAGCATTATTTAAGAGAATTTTGTACTGAGTGTCTGAAAAATGAGGCCAGGGCCAGAATGCCTTGTTATAACTAATGTGTCTCGTTTCTGATAGGTTTTCCCAAAACCCTTCATGTTTTCATTGTCTGTAAAGTCATCTGCAGTTTTCCATTCTACGTGCACTTTACTTCTTCCTGACTTCTGCAGAAAAAAGTTTTAATATCTTCCTGTTTATTACTTTGTGTTTGATCACTGTTTCTATGAATGTCTCCCTGTGGAACCTGCAGCCAGCAGAGGGCCTGGCGTGCAGACCGCTCCTGCCACCTCCAACTGGCCCCTCACCAGCTCAGACGTTGTCAGAGTCTGACTGATGAGGAGCCACCGGAAGAAGGGCAGGACGGGCTGAAGCTGGGGGAAAATCCAACGTCGGCTCCCTCGTCAGCACAGCGTGTCTGCTTGCAAAGGTGGACACCCCAGCTCCCATCTACCGAGGGCCACAGCTGGAGACGACACCCACACAGCAAGCAGGGGTGTCCGCCTGTCACAGGCTCCACTGCACCCACAGTTCTGTTCTCACTCGTAGCATACTCAACCTGTAGCCACTGTGCCATTGTCCTTGAACGCTTGCATTTCCCATGGCCTTGGCCATGAGAGCAGAGGTTGCCCTGGGCAGAAGCAGCTTCTAAACCCATGAACCAGATCAAGAGAAACCAAGACAGCCATCCCCGGGGACCCCGTTTTCAGTGACACAGGGCGAGCCAGCATGCTCCGAGAGCTTGTGGAGCTCTTGCACTTGGTGTGCTGATGGCGGTGGCCTCACCTAGGATGGCATAGGAAGCTTGGCACTGGACATGGGGAAAATGGTCCATCTCGTGATCATGGGCTCTCACCCCGCAGGCACAGGGCTCTCCAATCGGGCACTGGGACTGGCACAGGCTCTTAGCTCACAGGGATTTTCTCTTGCTGCTTCTGCGTGGTCAGTGGTACCACGCCAGTCCCTGAAATGCAAGGTAAGGGCCGATGGACACAGACATTTTGCAAATGACAAAATATCACTAGCTTGACCATCGGCTTTCTTGCAGACGACTATCCAGTGCTTAGCTTATACAACTTTTAAAAGTTTATTCGTGGCCTCCAGTTTAATGTAAATTCAAAAGATGTTCTTGCAATGTGACTTAGAGAAAAGCGTAGACTCCCACCTCATGCAAAGTGCTGGAAGTTGCACAGCGCTCCCTACAAGCTCCACGCCAAACTCCGTGTCTGTTATTTCCTGTAAATATTTCACTGGCCAGTGTGACAAGCAGGTAGAAAGTGCCCAGGCTGGAAGAGCCTCCAGCAGCCGCTAACACTGTGGGGCCAACAGGAGCTAGCGTCCCATCCCTCCCGGACAAGGCACCTCCCTTCCCAGCGATCTGTCATCCCTGGGCAAGAGCAGTGCCTGCCTTGTGTTAGGAGAGGGCAGGAGCAACAGGGGGCAGGGCACTGCTTCTAGTCACCCTCAGCTAGACAGAGACACTGCACCCGGCACCTGTGTACCATCCTCACCCACTGGAGAGGGACTGCAGAGCCAGAACCAACGGAACCGTGTCCCTCCGCGCCTTTCCTGGGGAAAGATAAGCCTGTTCAAAGGCAGCCAGAGGAGCCTGTGGCCAGGAGGTGGCCAGCCTGGGAAGGCAGCAGGTTCAAGGACACCTTTGAGTACCTCCCCTCGAATGAGGCTACATGTGACCCGAGTCCCTTCTGCCACCACAGAGAGGACCAAGCCAAGGCAGAACAGCAGGAGAGTCCTGGACACGTCCTCCTTATGAAATTCTCTCAGGTTTGTTATGTGAGAGGCATAGAGTCAGCCAGCCAGAGAGAGCTCTGGTTGGCTAGTTCATTCTCCAGAAGCCCGCAGTGGTCTCCCAAGTGGGTGGCAGGAACCTGCTGAGTCGAGCCATCACCATTGCTGCCCAGGTCCGCATCACAGGCGGCTGGAGCCAGAAGCCAGAGCTGGGCATGAACCCAGGCACTCCCGCAGGGCACCTGTTTTCACCATTGGGCTAAGCGTCCATGCCTTTAGAGTCCCGCTTTAACAGAAGTGGGAGTCGGGGGAAACCTCTTTCCCCGAGCCAGAAAAACGCAGTCCCCCTTGCTATGAGAATCCTGTCTGGGGAACACAGAGGTCAAGCACAGTGTCCCCTGCAGGCCCAAATGCCCAGTGTCCGGCCAGAGACTGCCCTGTGCATATCCCCTCTGAAGTCGGGCAGGGTGAGGACTGGGTGTCCATGGGAGGAGGGGAGGAAGGGGGAAGAGGAGGGGTCTGCTGTGTGCTAGATCCGCCAACCCCCCTCCCCCCAGCCGGCTAGCCAGCCTCCAACAGCCTCCCAGGGAGGCAGGGGCCACCCGCATGGCCCGACTGTCTGAGGCATGGCATCCAGAGGCCCCTCTGTGCTTCGCCCTCTCCCAGCTGGGCCCTCCGGCTGGTGGGGGCAGCACTCCTGGCCCAGGCCAGGGTCTTCTCACAGGCACAAAGAGGAAGACTTTGCCCACCTCTGTCCAGGTAGTCTCAGCCTGCACTGAGAAATCCCATAAGACGGACACAGACATGGACACGGCTCCCTCCACCAAGACCCGGTGCCCCTCCCCAGGGCTTACTTCACTGGGTAGGCACCCAGTTCCCCGTTCCTGGGTCTCACACATGCTATCCCATATGGGTCAGGATGGACAGCAGGGTAGCAGGCATGGGACAGGTGCTTCCATTTCCCCTACTCCCAGCGGGAGCTGAACCCTGAGGCCCTGGGTGTCCTTCCACTGCACAGGTGGCTGGGAGTGGACAGTCCCGGGCGAATAGTGACTCTCAGGACCTCTCCTCTTGGGAAGCCTGGCTGGAAGGCTGTGCCCATTTCTGTGATAATCACTGTGGAAGCAAGCTCCCTTGCTGAGCTGTTTCTGTGCCAGCCCTGCTCTCCCCGCCAGCCCTGCTCTCCCCCCGCCAGCCCTGCTTTCCCCCGCCAGCCCTGCACCAGCCTCTGCTCTCTAGCAGGCAGGTGCTCCAGGGCCTTGGCACTCCAGATGCCTGAGCTGCACCTGTTTGCCATAAACTCAGGATGATATACAGAACAAGATGCTTGTGTTCAGTGCACTGGAGGAAAAAAAAAAAAAAGACGTGTCTCAGGGTAAGGGAGAGACTGAGGTGTTCTCCGAGCTTCAGGCATCAACAACTTACATGGATGTTTAAGACTAAATCCTTAACAGAAAAGCTGGTAGATGCAACATGTTCCATATGGAGCCTTGGGGGTCGCACCTCTCTCAAGAGGGCTTTGCTTGCAAAGAGGAAAAAGATGCGAGGGTACACTTGCATCTCATTCCTGCTGGTCAAGAAGAGCTGCACTCAGAGAAATGCAGCCACCAACAGGAGGTGGGGTGAGAGCCTGGGGTATCCCAGGTCCGGCTGGCTGTCCCCCAGCAGGGGCCTGGCAAGGACTGCCTGTGCCAGCCACTGAAATGGATAGCGTCCTGTGTTCTCTGTTATTGGGAAGGAAGCCAGGTTGGGGCTGGGGGTTGGGGGCTGGGGGTTGGGGGCTGGGGGCTGAGGGCTGGGGCTGGGGGCTGGGGCTGGCCAGAGGGGGAGTGAGGGAGGAAGGGAGGGCGGGCAGTGGGTGGGATATGACAGGCGCAGCTGGGAGCATTCAGAACAACATGGGGTCCCCAGGCAGCTCGCCATCACAGGATTCAGGAAACCCATGGCCAGTCCGGGAACCTGGGAGTCCTAGGAACCTGGGAGGCATTTCAGGGTTTTCTCACAGACACACGGCCAAGGGTCCACGGGAACACTTGTAGTGGATAACACTGAGCTGGATTTCATCAAAGAATTCCTAAAACTCACGTGTGCTCCGCAAAGCCGAGTGCAGACCTGTGCCTCCAGCGCTGCTGGAGTGGGGTCCAAGGCTCAGAGCTGTGGTCAGCGTGGGCCCAAGGACACAGCCCTGGCCGCGGGAAGGACACAGCCCCCACTGCTTCCGTGCCTCTGTGCAGGGGTAATTTCCGTTTCCTATGTACCCACGTTAATTTACATAATTCCATCTGCACATCCTGAACTCTTCAAGATGAATCAGCAGTAGAGTGCATTTTCTAAGAATTAAATCTTCGTTCCAGTAATGGTCACAGAACCCCAGGCAGGCAAAGGCACAGGAAACTTCTCAACAGTGCCCTTCCGAGGGCGGGAGCCACACTGGACTTGGTCGGTGGCCACCGCGGCCTCAGTAGCCCCTTCTAGAGCACACAGCTGGAGCAGCGGGGAGAGCTGGACTCCCATGGCACGTGGCTCCTGTGTACGAGCATCCTTCCCACCCGAACGAAGGAGCAAGCGTGTCCTTGAGATCTTCCCAGTGACCCACCTTTGTCCCTGACACGGAGGCCCACGGAACACAGCTGTGAGAAGCAGTCTTGTGTCTCAATCACTAACAACACCCTGTCCCACGATTTTTAAGGAACTCCAAAAAACGACCCGCAACGACCTTTAGCCTTGCGGTTGCTAACTGTCATCTCTAGTTATTAAGTCCTTTTGTCATAAAAACATGGCTACCCAAGCAGTGCCAGACCCAGTGAGGATGGCAGAGTGGGGCGCCCACCAAGGGTGGCAAGGCCCACCTCTGCAGAGCCAGCCAGCAGCAGCCGGCAGCCCCGCGGGAGCGCTGCCCTGCCGCCTTCTGCCGCGTCCCGGCGTCCTGACGGAGAGCATGACGATTTCCTGAGAGCAAAGGGCAGCGGTGAGCCCCACTTCCTCACACTGTTCCCACGCCCGTCACTGCTGTAACTGTACTGTAATGGATGTGTTTGGAGTCACTGCCCGTCAAAATGACCACAGCCGAAGCCTACTCCGGGACAGCACTGCCTTCTCTCCAACTCTGCCGTCTCCTAGCACTGGGCTCTACAGCTCCCGGGGCAGGTGTCCTGGCCCCGTTCCCCTCTGGGCCTCACTGGCTTACCAACCACCACTGACCCAGGAGCCCTGCTGTGGCCACTCCAGCCTGGGGCCCAGACATCTTGTCCTGGCCTTGTGGCATTCCTGGTCTGTCCCTGTCAGCTTCAACATGAAGTCCCAGAGTGAGGGCCACTCCAGGTCTGCTCTCTGCCCCAGTGAACTTGCAGGGCTGAGGCCAGGAGTGGGGGAGGAACACGCACCTGAGGGGAAGGCAGACAGGCTCCTGAGCGCCTCTTGCTACTGGCCTTCATGCTGCAGGACCCCTTTCCTGGAGCTTTGTGTCACTGAAAGCCAAACGACAGGGGGACAGGGGTGGTGGTTCCCCACGGTGGCCAAATCTACTTCTACAGAGCCCCAAGGCAGCCCTGTCCCTGCCATATGTCCTCCCTGGGCAGCAGCAGGCATGTGGCCCAAGAGGTGCACCTCAGGTAGCAGGTGCGCCAGCTGCTCCTGGGACCCAGCGCTGCCAACACAGGGGGAGGGGCCGGTGCACACAGTGTGGCTGTTTTCAAGTTCTTGGGGAAAGTCACCTGAGCTGTGGTGACCTGGAGAGACTGCTCTGTGACTTGCATTTGGCTTTATCTGGGCTCCCTGGTGCTCCCCAAACAGGATCCATGAACGAGCCAATACTTCCATCACCACTCCCTGGGAGAGGCGCTGGGCAGGGGCGACAGGCAGGCTCCAAATGCTGGGGACAGTCGTGCTACCTCTGTGCTACCCTGGCGTTGGCAGGAGGGACAGCCTGGGCTGAGCTCTGGTCACCACCGCTCCCTGGACGTGGGTTCTAGGATTTCTTCTGGGCTCTCCAGCGGATGTTACAGCCCCGGAAGAGGAGTGTCAGTGGACATCAACATCCAAGACACACAGAACCTTCACTTCCAAGTGGCATTATGGGGAGCCCAGCAGGAAGCCTGGGCCTGCAAGGTTGTGTGTGTGTGTGTGTGGCGGGGTTGTGGCCTTCTGTCCCCCCTAGCGGGCATCCTGGGGCTCATGACACTCCTGGGTGCAGTCCAACTGCAGGATACCTTAACATGACACTGGTGGTGGAGTGGACAGTAGGAGGCTTGGCTCAGCTCAGCTCAGCTCTGCTTGGCTCTGCTCCGCTCTACAGGGCCCTACATCCTCTCTGGGCCATGGGCTGCACGTGGACTTCTTGTGGTTGCTCTCTGGGTCCTTGTGTTTCCTGAATGTCCACTCCCGGGGCAGTGGAAGCCCCTGGGTGTGCTGAGAGCAGACCTGTCTGCAGCCATGTGTTGCCGCCGAGCCAAGCTTGCTCCACATACTTGACTCAGTCCATGAACACCTAATAACTCCTGGGGCTGGCTTGCTGCAGACAGGCTCACAGGACAGTGGGGCCTGCCCTGAGAGGGTCACAGGCTCTTTTGAGTCTATTTCGAGCCTGGTGTAGCACCCAGGGAATGAATCCTGCCTGCAATAGAGCTGCAGAATCCTTGTAGGCCCGCAGTCACGGCATGAAGGTGCCCACACGTGCACTCGAGGGCAGTCTTGGCTCACAAGACCCTGCAACATGAGCTGCAAGAGGTAGGATTCCTTGGAATGCAAGATGACGGTGATGGTCTACCCTCAGACCTCTGCCTGAGTCCCTTCAGGCTGGCCTGTGTAGCCAGGAGGCCCAGGATGCCATGCTGCTGAGCTGGGTTGAAGCTCTCATTCTGGGTAAGGCCAGGAAGGACAAGGACCCCACGGGTTGGGTTGGTTTCTAGGGAGGATGGGCTGGTCCAAGGAGTCTTTCTCACCCCATCCAAACCCCTCCCACCTCTGGAATACTCACCCCTCCTTGATCTTTGGACAGTGCCACTCTCAGTCTGGGGGAACCAAGCTCTGAGAGGAAGGCATGGATCTGCCAGTGGGCAGTGACCATGAGGGGTCTGCACTAGGTGCCGTGTAGCAGGTGTTTTAGCCAACACCCATCCCTGTCCACGGCACAGGTGCTGCAAAGCAAAACTGCAGGGCACCCCCAAAGCCCATTTCCACCTGCTGTGGGTGTCTGAGCCGCAGTACAACTTAGCTCCTGCCAAAGGCTCCGTCTGCCGCCCCACACCCATCTCTTATGGCTTTCAGACTGAATTTCAAAACCTGGAAATCTCTAAACACCTTTGATGCTGAGGGTTTTGGGCGGTGAAGACGCCCCATGTGGCACTGCCATGGTGAGGACCTGCCATCCCACATTTGTCAAGAGCTGCAGCCGGCATAGTCCGAGCAACCCTGGCCGAAGCCGTGGGCTGTGGGGAGGCTGGCGTGACTGTATAGGTTCATGCATTGTTACAGATGTCCCTTTGTCTTAGAGGGTGTGGTGAGTAGGAGGAATTAGCATCAGCTCAATTTAGCTATGAACCTGCCCAGCCCCTGACCGCCCAGCAGCCAGGCGCTGGCTGCCCTTGACACTGAGGGGCTCCTGCTGACCCTGACTCCAGCTCAGCCACCCAGCCAGGGCATGTGTGGTGTTCTTCCTGGCTCTTGCTTACTGTGGAAGGGTTCTAGAGTCATCTAGACAGCTCTACCTGGCCTGCAAGGCTTGACTGACTCCTCTGTCCCTGTCCCATGCCTCTGTACTCGGTCACCTGGCTCTGTCACCTGACCACAGGCAACAGCCATGCTTGGCCAGCTTCGTGTCAGCTCTTCCCTTATCTCCCAAGTCCCACGGAGTGAAAGAGCGCCAGAAAGGACACAAAATCCCCCGACATTTGGTCTTGGGCAAAGGTGGGGCCAGCCCCAGGGTCCCAGCCAGCATCAGGGCCCCCCTCAGGAAGCTGGGGGAGCTGGCACTGGCAGCACGGTCTGAATGAGGAGAACCGGCACTGGCACCGCAGTCTGAACCAGGAGAACTGGCACTGTGGTCTGAACCCGGGGCACTCAAGTCTCTATGTATGCAAGGCTGGCATCAGGAGGCAGCTAAAGTGGCAAACAGCATCTGATAGCAGGGTGCAATTCAGGTCCTGGCTGCTCTACTTTCTGTCTAGCTTGCTGCTAATGTGCTTATAGTAGCAACAGAAAGTGGCCCACACGCTTAGGCCTCTGCCACCCTTGTGGGAAACCTGAACGGAGTCCCACGTTCCTGCTCTGGCTATACTTGGCTATTGTAGCCATTTGGGGAATGACTTTCAAATGATTTCTTTTAAAAGAAGACAAGGCCACAGCAATGCATTCAAACCACTACCATCTTGGGCCCCAGATGGGTGGCAACTCGGGGACAGTATCCCTTCCTGCCCACATCAGGTCCCCTGGACGTGGTTAGGGTCCCTAGGATGCAGAAGAGTGAGAATTCACTGTGGCACAGCTGGGTGCGTGCTGCCGAGGACGGCCCCAGGGCCGAGGTGCACTGTGTGCGATTGCTTGTCTCTCTAAGGGCAAGTGCCAAGTGAGAGGCACAGACGTCAGGGGTGCGGTGCTGGTTGATGACTGCTGACAGAGGAGTCACTTCTGGCCAGCCCGTTGCCCTGAAAGCGTCCACTGGCCCCTCTGCATCCAAGGGCCCCTGCCTACCATGTCCGGGCAGCCCACGCTGTGCGTGCGGCCACGCAGCACAGCTCTTTAGCTTGGCAGGCTGTGATCCCATGCCGTGGCCACTGCTGTCCACTCCTCGACCCCTTTCATGTCTGCACTGCAGTTGGCACGCTGGCTCTCTGCCTGCTGTTCTTGGCACTGAGGCCGCCATGAACCCTAGGTTAGAGGTCTTTGGTGAATGACGTTTTCCTGTATTAACACTCCAAGAGGAGTGACTTGGCTCGAGGACTGGTACCTACTTGGGTTTTTAAAGATTTTACATTCTTCGGAAACACTTACATGTGGGAGGGGTCTCTGTGAAGTCTGGAGACCTGGTTGTGCCAGGGAAGTCCGTGTGTCCGGAGGGATCCCTTGGGCCGCTCTCAGGGTGGGCCAGCTGGCCGGTGCCTCCCACCTGCCTGAGTCCTTGGTTCCACAGTCCCATCAACCTCCTTCCTCACACAACCTGTACCATCCACAAGCAGACACAGGGTCCAGAGTCCAGGTGCCAAATCCACCTTTGCCACCCTTGCCAGCCTCCCAGTAGAACTTCAGCAAACCAACCTGAAAGTGAAGTGGGGACAGGGGAAGCCGGCTGTCATCTCTCCCAGCTCCAGACTGCAAGATCCAGCCATTCCATATGAAATGCTTCCATCCCACACCCCAATATTCCAAGCGGTGGGAAGAATCTGCTTTGGCTTGATCTTCCTTGGTATGCAGCAGATACACAGACTCTAAGCTTCTCTTATGAAAAGTAAATCCTTGCCCCCCCCTCCCCTCACCCAGGTCTCCTGTGCAAGCATCTAATTAGTGCAGCAGCCAGGCCTCACCCCGCAGGAGTGAGTGACACCCCTCAACAAGCCAAGGGCTTCCAAGGATGCTAATTGGGCCAAACAATGCGAGTGAATTATTCACAGCTGCTCTCTGCTTAGCTCGGGAAGTTGGCCCCCAAGCTGGAAAGGAGAACGCAGTTTTCCACATTGTGGGGTTCAGAGAAGCTGTCCCTGACTCTCCACCAGTGCCCCAGCTCCTGTGGCGCCTCCCTCCTGGGGAGTGTGGGGAAACCTGTATAGCTGTGGCCCACTTTCTGCTGCACCTGTGCAAGGTCAACCATCCTACTTTGCTACCGACCTGCAAGGACCACGGACGTCCCTCCTCAGCACCCAGCATGAACACCTGGCTGATGATACACATGGGTAGCCAGGCCTGGCGGGACGCCATTCGCCGAGCCGTGTCACTGCCCTCGTCTTGTGCATGGCCAGCAAGGGAGGAGCACTCAGCATGAGATGACAGCACCCAGAAAGCAAGGGCTGTTGGGTCCAGGGGCACCCAGACGAGAGCAGAGTTGGCCAACACACACTTGGGGCTGAACAGCCCATGGCAGCCTTATTTCATGCACCCACCCTCCCACCCACCCATCCTTTACTGCATCCACTATGCTTAAAAGTGTTAAGACAAACTCTGCTTCAGCCTCAGGCACCTCCTCGACAACGCTGCCTCCATTGCTGTAACAGCACACCTGGAATGAGTGACTTAAAACCCCGGGGCTGGAGCCTCAGTGACAGGTCTGGCAGCGGTGGTGTCTGGGGAGGACCTGGCTCCTGCTGCACCTGTCTATTGTGCCTCCAGTGATGGGAGGGGCTGGGGAGCTCTCTGGGGCTTTGTGAAACACCAGTCTCACCCCTGAGGGCTCTGTCTCCGGTCCTGATCACCCCAGCAGCCCTGCTTCCTTGGGGGTCACAGGTACATTGGCTACAACATTTGGTGGAAAACAAACGAGCTCTGGTTTTTCTTCCTTGCCCTCCTGGCATTCCGCAACACCAGGCACGGTCCCACAACCTCCTCGGGTTCCGTTTAATTTGCTGGAGCAGCTCACAGAACTCCAGGGAAGGTGGGTTTCAGAGATTTATTAGACATGCTGTCACGAAGGGCTCGGAGGAGGAGACACACGTGGCGGGGGGTACCACGTGTCTGCCTGCTCCAGGCCCACCTCTCCGTGAGAACCTGGACACTGGCACAGTCTGCCCTTTGGGCTTTTATGGAGATGCCACTGCAGTTGTGATTTGTGTCATTGGTCACTGGAAACCAACCTTAGTTCCTCGGCTCTTGCCAGGGGTTGGTCTTCCCCACTCCTTTTTGTTGCCAGCCATCAGCAACAAAAAGACGCCCATCTCTTTAAAAGTGCCAAGGAGTCCAGGAGCTGTGTGCCAGGGGCACACCTCCTCTGACTGCGCTAGGACCCTGGAGCTGCTCTTCACAGCACACACTGCCTCGAACCTCCCCTTCCCGTCCCTGGTGGCACCCCAAAGTAGACGCCCCCCACAGGTTCCCTAACGGGGATCTCTGCCCTGCCTTTGTTTTGGCTGCACAAATGGAGATGTGCAGGGTAACTCCAGGTCTCCTGGACGCTGGTTTCCGTTCAGCAAGGCTGCCCGCTGTAATAATGCCCAGGCCTTATTGATGCTGCACAGGTAAACTACTGATTGGCACCATGTAATTATGGAAAATTATTAATGGCGGCTCAGCAGTAAACCAAAAAGCCATCCATCGGGAATATTAATAAATAGATACTCTTTAACAGAAAATTCATGTCAATTTCATAAAATAGTTTGCTCTCACACTGAGAAACATGATGATTCTCATGAATTTTTAAAGAAACACTGATTTTAGCAAGACCAAGAGCCAGTCACAGAGATTCGTTTGTTTGCTCTTCCATTGAACAAACATTCAGAGAATCTTCCGGACACAGAGTACAGCGAGCCCGCTCAGGTGATGAGACAAGGCCATCTGGCTGCTTCTGTGAATTCTGAGCCTTCCTGGAAGGCCGCACTCCCCTGAAAGCTGCAGCAGAGGGCCGAGGCAGGGCTGCGGGGAGTGGCAGCTGAAGCAGGTAGACCCGGAGCCAGGGGTGCCACAGGAGCTGAGCGGCAGGCTTGTCCTGGAGACACAACTGCCGGGGTGGTGCCTCTTCCCGGGTCAGAGTCAGCAGGTGCAGCTGCCAAAGCCTTGCCAGGGCAGGCGCCCAGCTGGTCAAGAGTCGTGTCGGAAGGAGGCCTGTCTCCTGAGCTCCATCCTGCGATAACCCGCAGGGGAAGGGCCTCCCGGGGCTCTTCAACCATGCCAGGAGCTCTCCACTGTCTTGGCTCAGGAGGGTGGGTTTGACCTCACAGGCTTGGAGAGCCAGGAAACCACCCCCGAAACTGACTGGAAGGTTCCAGAAATAGCTAGGAGCCTGGACGGAACCCTGTCACCTGGGGGCCTTGCCTCGTCACGCTGGGCAAGCACCTGTCCTCCCGTGGCCAGTGGCATCATGCCCACCTTTTGGGCTGCTGAGGAGCCGGTCCACACCTACTCTGAGCGGGCAGAGAGGAACAGTAACGTCCCGGTCTGCAAGCTCAGAAGGCCACTTCTGCACCTGTACATCTGAGCATCTACCATCGCTGAGCACCTGCTAGGGCTGGGTACCAACCCTGGTACTGGCTGGGGAGATGTGGGTAGGCTGACTTAGCAACAAACACTAAGACATTTACAAAGGCCTGCAGAATGGTCAGATGGAGGCACTGTAATCTCACCCTCCATGGGCACCCAAACGTGGAGGCACCAGGGAGGCAGGTGGGGCAGGGTGATGACACGCATGCGCCACGCTTGAACCCCAGCTGCCATGCTGGAGAGGACCAGCAGGTGGCACCAACGGGAAGCCATGGAAACATCCAGAGCTGTGACTGGTGCTCCCAGCCTTGGGCCCAGAACATTCCTAACTCGGCACCTCAAGGTCACGCTCTCCCCAGGGACATCTTTCCAGGGTCACTGCAGGCACGTGGCTTGTGGTATCTGCACTCCCATTCCCCAAACAAGGACATCACGGATGCCAGAACATTTGTTTCCCGACCATGTTTTCTCTCCATTCACTTGCGATGTTGAACGTGATTAATTAGTGGCACAAGAGGCGTCTAGATTCTTCTGGAGAGGCAACCCTCGGGCCCAGGCCTTTCCCTTACCCCTGCCTTGGTGAGAGACGGGACCTGCCTGCGCCTCAGGAGGCTGGCTCTCTTCTCACAGCATTGATTCTTCCACACACAGCACGATGATTCTCCCAAAGACAGTCACACCAGGATGGCAAGCTAAGGCAGGCATTGAGGACTGACACCGTCGCTGGAACACCTGCCTGAACCTGTCTGGGGCCTCAGGGGCCAGCTTTGTTGCTTAGCAAACCAGCCTTGTGTCTGGGGGAAGACAGAGGCAGAGAGAGGCAGGGAGGAAGGAAGGCCAGTGGGCCAGTGCCTGAGCTGGCGAATGGCTCCCCCGTCCAGGGAGGGGAGCAGCTGCTTTGTTTCCACTCAGGGAAGAGTGGCTCTGGCTAAGCCATTCTCGGTGCTCCTTGGCAGAGCTGAGCATGCAGGGGAAGCCAAATGCAGCATCCCTTATTTCTGCATGCTCAATGTGCACATGTTGAGCACCTGCAACACGGGGAGTCCCCTTCTGGGCTTAGCTGCACGAGGCCAGGAGCCAGCAAGGCCAGATATGCAGAAGTGCTGCCCGTCGGCCAGCTTGGCAGGCGGCAGGAGCTGGGGGCTGGCTGGCCTGGTGCAACCGGGCTTGCCCAATGGAGCCCACATCTTTCCACACAGAGCCCCGGAGGGAGGCGAGGCCATGGCCTCCTCCTAGGGTGGAACCTGCCCAGGCGAGGGCATGCTGCGTAAATCCTTTCCACTTCACAGGTAAGCGATCTGGGCACCTGGGCTGAGCTTTCCACGTCCGTCCAGCCCTAGCAGCTGCTCTGCAGGACAGACCCGGGAAGGATCCTGGCCTCAAGTTCAGGGTGGAAAGCAGGCTCTGGACCTCTGGGGACAGCCTGCCAGCTTACTGAAGGCCCCAGCAGTGTGCTGGTGTGGGGCCTCCTGACAAAGAGCCTGAGGCTTCAGGCAGTGACCTGACACCACCCACTCAGGCCCCTGGAGCTCCTGGAATGGGAATGAGCACTTTGCAACATGCTCTGACCAGAAGCAAGGGATCACTTTCCTTCTGCCATTAGGCGCTGGCATCCCCAGCCCAGAGAAGCAAGGCAAGGGAGGCCTTGGGGAACGGGCCCAGCATCAGCAGGCTGCACAGTGAAGCCTGCAGGGGTCCTGGTCCCTGGTTGCTGCCTAAGTCAGCAGGAGCATTGGGAAGGGCCTGGAGCGCTCAGAACAGGATTAGGTGACCCGGTTTCAGAGAGGCCAGTGGAGGAGGTGCAGAAGTAAAGGTGGGAGGCTGAGCCAACAGTGATGCCAACATGGCCCTGGCTCCAGACACGGGAAGACACACGCCACCCTGGGGCAGCTCTCTGCTGTCCAGGACACGGGAAGACACATGCCACTCTGGAGCAGCTCTCTGCTCTGCTGTCCAGGACACGGGAAGACACATGCCACTCTGGAGCAGCTCTCTGCTCTGCTGTCCAGGACACGGGAAGATACATGCCACCCTGGGGCAGCTCTCTGCTCTGCTGTCCAGGACCCTGGGGATCCGAGCGTTAAGTAGCTTGCCAGGGCAACTAAGGAGGCAAATGGCCAGAGCAGAATTCAAGCCCAGGCAGAGTCTGGGCACCCAGGTCTTCCCGGCGGCGGCTGCTCAGCCTGGCATGGCTGGGCAGCCAGGTGACAGTTCACCAGCGCTGTTACGGGGAGTGCAGGACCTTGCTTATCTGCTGACCAGAACACAAATGTTTCCTCTCAGGACCGGTGGACACACATCTTGGAGATTCCAGAAACACACCAAAAATATTTACTTTAACTCTTCCTCTTCCCATCCTAAAAAACTCCCCTGAGTTCTTCCAGCCCTAAGACATGTTAGCATTTTGTGGCTTTTGGATTCTAAACATCTCCACTCAAAATTCCATTCTGATTCCAATCTACCTGGAAAAAGCCCTTGGATCATTAAAATGGGTGCTTCATAAATATTTGCTGCTCGTGCGAATGACATGGCTAAAGGGATTACCAAACAAAAGCCTGTGTCGATGTCTCTAAAAACAGCTCTAAGCGCTCAAATATTTATCAACGTTGAGTCACAAAGTCTCAGGTCCCTCTGAGAGAGTCTTGCTGTATTACCAACAACAACAACAAACCAACCAGAAGGGAGGACCCTCCAGCTGGGTCCGATGAAGACCTCTGGGGGACTTGGCCTCTGCCATCGTCCTCCTTGCATTGTCCAGCATGCAATTTCATGTCCTTTGTGGGGGTGGCATTTGGCGGAGGGGCTGGCGTGCTGCTCGGGGCACCTGCTTCATAGCAGGAGGCCTGGTCTGAGTCTCAGCTTTCTGCTAATGTGCACCCTGGAGAGCACAGCAGGAGACAGCTCAAGTGTTGGGTCCCTGCTGCCTGCCCACTGGCAGACAGAGATCTGCCAGTGGGAGACAGAGATCTGCCAGTGGCAGACAGAGAGCGACCCAGCCTCGAGGCCCAGCCCGGCTGTTGTGGGCACCTGGGGAGTGAGTCAGCAGGAACAAGAGCTTTCTCAGGTCTCCATCACTGTGCCCCTTTCTCCCCACCTTATGATGCATTATGATCTCACTTGGTCTCTCTGGTTAGAAGTGGGATAAGATGATTAGCAAGTGCCTGAATTCTTGTCGGAATTCACTCGGCGGATGCACATGAAGCCATTATTTTCAAGTCCAAGCTGGCGAAACACCTAAGGGGCACCAAGCAGGCGAGTGCTGTAAAACTGCTGAGCTGAGGCAAGCTCTCCTGGGGACATCTGCTTCCTGCTTGGCCTCTGGCAACGCCAACTCCACTCCAGGTCAGCGCCCCAGCATCGGGGATGGGTTTCCAAACACAGCAGAGCCAGGAATGCCACCAAGCCTTGGGGCATGAGGACAGGTGGCTGTCCTGGGCCAGGGGTGGGGTGGGGAGGAAGGGGGATGAAGAGGGGTTGAGGGGGAAGCAGCATCCTCAACACCGCGCTCCACCTAGAACCTGCGATGTGAGCCTGTGTGCACAGCGTGCAGCTGTAGTTGGTGTAGACGCTGCTGCCATGAGCTAGGCTGGCAGGGCCTGACGTCTACACAGGAAGAGGAGGAGGAGCTGCGTGAGAATGGAGACAGGAACGCCAAGCATTGCCCAAGACCAGAGGAGCTGCAAGAGGCCAGGGGAGGCCCCGCCGGAGCGTCCGCCGGCAGTGCTGGGGACCAAGCCAGACGCTGAGCGAGCCACTGCAAGGCAGCTCCTGAGACACCCCAGTCCCTGGCCACGGTCCTCTTCACTGGCCAGAGACCCTTTCAGCCCTTCCTTCCTGCTCTCCCACCATGCGCGGCCACGTTCTCCCCTCCACCAACCTCACACCTTTCCCTTGAAGCTCTGGGTCTCTTCACTTCCCCTGTGAGGCGGGCTAAGTGAGGAATGACAGTATTACCCAGGACCACTCCTGGCTCAGCTGTGCCCTTCGCTGGCCCCACTGCTGCACGGCAGCCTCAGGCACGCTTCCCCTGTCGCCTGCCCACCCTGGGACAGCCCAGGTGCCTGGCAGCTCTCACCTTGTGCTGCTCCCTCACCACTCTCCTGAACCGGTCATGTCAGTCATTCATTTGCGAAAATTATTTCATTGATTTGAAAGAGCTCACCCCAACAGCCAGGACCAGGTAGAAACTGGCATCTTGAAACCCAATCCAGGCCTCCAACATGCCCAGCAGGAAACAACTGCTCCAGCCAGCACCTGCTGCCTCCCAGGGCCACCCGCAGGCCAGGGGCTGTGATGCAGGCTGAGAAGGTACCAACCTGCAGCTAAAGCACGAGACCACGGCCACCTCACTCATTTTTAAAGTTAAATACACTTTCCGCTAAAGGGGAGCTCTGTGAGTTTGATGTCAATAGGAAAGGCACATGTGGCACACTACTCAGCCATCTACTCCATGCCGGTGGCCTTGGTGAGCCTGTGGAACACAGCCTGCTCCGGTAGCAATGTCAGCCAGGGCCAGGCAGGTGCCCGGGACACACCTGCAGCAAAGACAGCCGCTCTCCGAGTGTGAGTGTGACACTTGAAGGGTCTGGGGCCAGGCAGGTGCCCGGGACACAACCACAGCAAAGACAGCCAATCTCCGAGTGTGAGATCGGTGGAACCAGGGGACAAGGCAGGTGCCCAGGACACACCTGCAGCAAAGACAGCGTCCTCTCTGAGTGTGAGACAGGCAGGGCCTGGGCCAGGCAGGACGCCCTTGCTGAGGGTCAGGACTTTCACTGCCATGTTGTCTCCCTGGACTGCAGCCAAGTCTAGGGCTCTCAGGACTTACATGCATGAAAGTATGCTCTCCAGAGGCAAAAAGACCCCAGAATAAAGGAAAACCCATGAAAATCACACACAGAGGTACTTGGAAAAGTCTGGTGAAAACCAGTTAAACTATTATTTTGGCACAAAAATTTCTGAAAGCACGGTTTTCCATGGGATGCATTTTCCATCAACTTTATGAGAATCCCTCATATTTAGTAAGGACGTGGATTCCAGCATATATATGCAGGTGGCTATACGGATCTAGGCGTGTGTGTGTGTGTGTATTTGTGGGTATACACACATACATGTATGTGGATTTGTGTACATGTGTGTTTATGTACATGCTCATAAACATTTGAAACTCAACAACAAAAGGACACACGACCCAATTAAAAAAAAAACAGACAAATGACTTGGACGTTTCTCCAAAAAGACATCCACTTAGGAACATTTCATACTCGCTATGACAGCTGTAGCTTAGGGGGAAAGCAAGGATGCAAAACTGGCACCCTGTTTGATGGTGCCAGGAGCTAAAGCGGGGCAGCCACCATACAGTAGATGAACCATCGATTCATGCTTCCATTCCACTCGCAGGTCAACATTCAGGACTGAACACGCATGCTCTAACACCTGTGCTGGTGGTTCTGGCAGCATTATCACAGCCAGCAAAGGCAGCCAGCGTCACATGTCCACCTGCTGACCCACAGCTCAGGAAACTGTGGGAAAACAACGTGTCAGGCTAGGATCCCAGAGCACAGAGAAGCTCCAGAGCCCACTGCAAGGCCGGGCACTCAGTACTGGGCTAACTGCGTCCCACCAGGCAGTGCCAGGTCCAAGGTTCTGATCCCAGCTTCCCACAAAACACAGGTGGTAGCAGGTGACGGCTGCAGATGGCTATCTGCCATCCATGTGGGCCATCTTGATGGAGTGCCACTTTCCTGGCTTTGACCTGGCGCAGCCTCAGCTCTGGTGGGTATTTGGGGAGTGAGCCAGACTATGGGGAGATCCCTGCTCATCTTTAGAATATATACAAATCATAAAAAGTTTGAGAATCACGCTGAGAGGAACAAGTCAGACACAAAGGCCCCATGTGGTAGGATTGCATTTATCTACATAAGGGAGCGGGTGCATCAGGGGAGCCAGCAGGTGGCCGTGGGGAACACAGGGGCCAGGGGGAGACCGGTGAGTGTGTTTGGCTTCCCTCAGCGCTAATGAAGCAAGGGAACTGGGGGGATGGCTTCACGGCACTGAGGACGGACCACATGCCATGGGCTGCACCCTCAAGATGCATCTGCCAAGACGGGGATCCTTCCAAGGCCACCGCATACTCTGTTCTGGACTGAGGTCCCCTCCTCGGCCTGGCATGCAGGCTTAGATTTAGAAAATGTTCCTGAGCCATCTCTGCCCGGTGCTGTGCCACTGTCGTGGCCCAAGAGCTCCATGCCATCAGCTCAGTCCATCTGCACAGTCACAGGTGGGGACAGACAGGGAAACCGAGGCACAAATCACAACCAGCCCTTTGCAGTCGACAGCTGAGTGGGCAGCACAGCGGCTGCCCAGCACCAGGAGGCCCTGTGCGTGGGAGCTGGTGGGTGGGTGGGAATGATGCCGGGCAGGGGGCATGGCACAACCCTGCACCTCCTCCCTCCTGGGTTCATCACTTCTGCTGTGCAAAGACCAATGCTGGCTTCTGTCAGTCCCACGTGCTCTGCTACACGGTGAGCATGCGCTGCAAGTTACACTCTCGATGAGAAGTTACACAGCGACGTTGACCCTAACTGGCTTGGGCTCGCTCTCTCAGCTGCAGTCTCATAGCACCGGCACAGCGCCAGAGTCGAGCAGGGCAAGCCGTGCTTCCCATTCTCCGGCCCCTCCAGGTTGTGTACCCTAACCCTGCCTGCAGACATCCTCAGCTGCTTCGATTTTTTTTCCTTTTTTATGCAACTATGAGGATTCAGAGAATACAGCAGTTTTAAATCAGAGTCACATAGCATTCTTTCAGAATCAATAGTCCTAGCGTTTTTTAACGTATAAAAAAAAGATTTTTCCTGGTTGTTTTCCTGAAGCACAGCTGGCTTGAAAATACTTTTTAAAAAATATTTTTTTAATTAATTAATTAATTTATTTTTATTGCAAAGTCATATATATATGTGTATATATATATATGGAGAGAGAGAGAGAGAGAGGAGGAGAGACAGAGAAGAAGATCTCCCGTCCACTGATTCACTCTCCAGGTGACCGCAATGGCCGGAGCTGAGCCAATCCAAAGCCAGGAGCCAGGAATTTCCTCCAGGCCTCCCACACAGGTGCAGGGTCCCAAGGCCCCAGGCCATCCTCAACTGCTTTTCCAGGCCACAAGTAGGGAGTTGGATGGGAAGCGGGGCTGCTGGAATTAGAACCAGCGCCCATATGGAATCCTGGCACATTCAAGGTGAAGACTTAAGCCACTAGGCCACTGCCCGGGCCCGAAAATACTTTTTTCCTAACTAAGGAATTAAAAGGCGAATGCCACTTGGTTTCCCCAAGGAAAGGTAGGGCAGCAGGCACAGCCCCATACACAGTGCACAGACAGGCAAACAGCTTATAAGAACCACTGAGCACCAGCCCCAAGCCCGCTGTTTGCTCATACGACACAGCTAAACACGTGTGCACAGAGCAAGCCCAGCACACAGCAGTCACTCCTCCCCACTTCTGTGTGGTAGTAGGCGCTGAGTGTGTCATCACACATTTTCACCATGTGGGGTGCCAGGGGCTGGGCAGCCCTGGGTGGTGCAGACATGGCCCTCTCTGCATGCTGGGCACGGTGCTGGTTTCCCTGCACTGTCACCTCTCCCTCCTGGCACCTGCTGCCCGAGCCCCGTGCACCTCCCCACATGCCCCAATTCTTTGTGCTGAAGCGCTCAACCGTGCTCCTGCAGGTGGCTGCCCTTCATTCCCAGAAAGTGTGCTGCCCCTTTCTCCTGGTGGGCTCTCTCTCCCTAGGTCCCCACAGCAGGTGGGAGCAGCCAGGGTTAAGGGGACAGTCCCACACGTGGTGGAAGAGCTGGAAGGGTCAACAGGCAGTTAGGAAAGGCCCCAGAGGGAATGAGGAACCAGATGATAGCACGGGACCTCATGTTCAATGATTACACAAAAGAACAAGAGTGGAGCCAATGTTGTGGCACAGTGGGTGGAGCTGCCATTTGCAATATCAGCATCCTACATAGGTGCTGTTTTTGTCGCAGCTACTCCACTTCTGATCCAGCTCTTAGCCCTGTATAGGAGAATCCATCAACGGATACACACTCCCTATACAAGCCTCACTCCCCCAGACCATGACGAACCCTCCCTCGATTCCCCTCCTGGCCAGACTTTCTGTTGAACTCTTCACAAAACCAATCTCCCAGAGGAACTTGGCTGTGCCTGCCTGCTCTTACTGTCCACATGGTCACACTTAATTCCAAGACAAGAACCCACCCCAGATCCCTGTCCCGTTCTGACAGGCATGTGCCTCTCGCTGTGCCTGTCGGGGGAGGCTGAGGCTGCTATTCATAGTTTTCTTAGCTGGGAATAAATCAGCAAAAAGGTAACAGGAGGGCTGGGCTGGCTGCTGGAGCAAGGCGAGCGGGCTGCTCCCCACTGCAGCCACAGTCCCCTCTGGACACCAAAAGCTTCTGAGTTCTCGGGGTGGAAAGGGTGTGTGTGTGTGTGTGTGTGTGTGTGTGTGTGCGTGCGCACGCGCTGTGCTCCCAGGCCATGGGGGTGTCCAGCTCACACGGAGAATGAAGGTACAGGTGCAGCTCCCATGAGTAGTTCCCTTGCAAGTAAATGTCAAGATCCTTGGAGAACAAAGGGAAGAAACTGCACAGGAGAGAGGCTGGGGACGCGGTGACACCCAGGGCCCGTCCTCAGGAGAGAGGCTGGGGACGCGGTGACACCCAGGGCCCGTCCTCAGGAGAGAGGCTGGGGACGCGGTGACACCCAGGGCCCGTCCTCAGGAGAGAGGCTGGGGACGCGGTGACACCCAGGGCCCGTCCTCAGGAGAGAGGCTGGGGACGCGGTGACACCCAGGGCCCGTCCTCAGGAGAGAGGCTGGGGACGCGGTGACACCCAGGGCCCGTCCTCAGGAGAGAGGCTGGGGACGCGGTGACACCCAGGGCCCGTCCTCAGGAGAGAGGCTGGGGACGCGGTGACACCCAGGGCCCGTCCTCAGGAGAGAGGCTGGGGACGCGGTGACACCCAGGGCCCGTCCTCAGGAGAGAGGCTGGGGACGCGGTGACACCCAGGGCCCGTCCTCAGGAGAGAGGCTGGGGACGCGGTGACACCCAGGGCCCGTCCTCAGGAGAGAGGCTGGGGACGCGGTGACACCCAGGGCCCGTCCTCAGGAGAGAGGCTGGGGACGCGGTGACACCCAGGGCCCGTCCTCAGGAGAGAGGCTGGGGACGCGGTGACACCCAGGGCCCGTCCTCAGGAGAGAGGCTGGGGACGCGGTGACACCCAGGGCCCGTCCTCAGGAGAGAGGCTGGGGACGCGGTGACACCCAGGGCCCGTCCTCAGGAGAGAGGCTGGGGACGTGGTGACACCCAGGGCCCGTCCTCAGGAGAGAGGCTGGGGATGCGGTGACAACCAGGGCCCGTCCTCAGGAGAGAGGCTGGGGACGCGGTGACACCCAGGGCCCGTCCTCAGGAGAGAGGCTGGGGACGCGGTGACACCCAGGGCCCGTCCTCAGGAGAGAGGCTGGGGACGCGGTGACACCCAGGGCCCGTCCTCAGGAGAGAGGCTGGGGACGTGGTGACACCCAGGGCCCGTCCTCAGGAGAGAGGCTGGGGACGCGGTGACACCCAGGGCCCGTCCTCAGGAGAGAGGCTGGGGACGCGGTGACAACCAGGGCCCGTCCTCAGGAGAGAGGCTGGGGACGCGGTGACACCCAGGGCCCGTCCTCAGGAGAGAGGCTGGGGACGCGGTGACACCCAGGGCCCGTCCTCAGGAGAGAGGCTGGGGACGCGGTGACACCCAGGGCCCGTCCTCATCTTGTGTCCACTTTCTCTTCTTCAAGACCTCCCACAGCCCTCTGCCAACCTGGCTCAGCTGGCATGATCGAGGCTGGCAGGCAGTGCCCCATGATCCTGTCCCCAGGCATCAGAGAGGGAGAGGCAACTCCTACCAGAAAGTCTGTTTTTGTTTTTCCTGCGGCAGTTCCGAAGATAAGCAAGAAACACAACTCTTGAGTTCTACTGGTAGTCCGTTACGTGAAGCTCGTGGCAAAGTTCTTCTTGCAGAGGACAGGGACAAAAAACAAAACACCCTGAGAAAGGTGCATGGTCTTAACTATCCCAGGCAACAACAACAACAAAAACAAATAAAACAACAGCAACGAAAACATAGTGGCTTCCTGCGAACAGCCTCGAGTGATGGCTTCGGATTTCTCTCCAGAACCTGCTTGGGCGGCTGCAGAGTGCCCTCCAAGTGCCCACGACCGGGCACACGCTTACAGATCCCACTGCTTTCATTTGTCCTGGTTCTCTGATACAGAACGGGAAACACAGTCCGGCAGGACAAGGCCCTCAAATGTGACAGCCGGAGGGGCTGCTCTGAGGCCGAGGGCGTGTTCTGCGTGGGGGGTCAGGGACACGGAGGGCCCAGCTCCTGGAGTGGCAGCAGTGACCTCCCCACTTTCGCAGCTGCTTCTCAAGTCATGGCCTCTCTTGCCTGTGTGTCTGCCTGTATTTATTTTATGGAAGCGTCTCCAGCCATTCAGCCTCTGCTGGATAAGGGATTCCTGAAACAATCACTGAGAACCATCTCGAGCACAGACAGCCCAGGCAATGCAGGAGCCGCTCATTCCTGCCCAAAGGGGGCCATTACGTCCACGGGTTGCCATGGCGATGCCGCAGTATTGCTGCGTGCTCCAACTCAACCATTCAGGAGGTGCGGGGTTTTTGGAAAACACACACCTACCTCTATAAAGCGTAGTTAATGGGACCCTTAGGTTCCTCTCACAGCGGTGATTGGGGCAGGCGGGAGTGTCAGAGCGGCAAGATTTATAAACCTCAGACATCCTCAAGTGAGCTTACTTATCCACCTTCACTGAGCAAGTGGTAAAGGGTTCTTGCTACTGCCAGCAACTTGAGAAACACACAAAACTCAAAAGGCACATAGCTGGGAGGAGGAGCTCTGGCTTTCTCTCCTCGGAGTTCCCATGAGTGCACACTGGCCACATCCAGTCTGTGGCTAGCACACGTTGTCGCCATTGCTGGCGTGTCTCTGTAAACTCTGGCTTCCCCATATGGATAGTACAGGTGCTGACGTTCAGTCCTAAGTGCCTTGGACTCTGCTCTGAGCGGGTCTTGGACCCAAGCATGCTGGTTCTCTGAGGTTCTGGCCCAGCATCCCGGCTGCAGGAGGATGCTAAAGCCCCATCACCCAGCGGCAGCAGCTGAGGGGCGTGGGGACAGCCCTGACAGTGCTGGGAGCAGTCGCCTGCTGTGTCCTCCCTGGACGCCGAGTGCTGGAGCAGCAGCTGGCTCAGCTGACGGCAGCCCTCACAGTGAATGCCCTGGGAGCTGGCTGGAGGAGTGGACCACGAGGGGAATGAGAAGAGCGTGGCTTAGACATGAGGCTGCGAGCCGGAGAAGCTCAGGGAGAAGGAAAATCCAAGCTCTGGCCCAACTCATTATCAAGCTGGGTTTCAGTTGACTGTACACCCTCATCTGGTTTTCCTGTTTGCTTCTTCGGGTTTGTCCTTGTGTGTTTTTGTGCACACACACTCTGTGTGTGTGTTTCCTTCCTTTCTTCGTGCGTTTGTCATGTCACTCTTTCTACTGATTATCTATTTGCCAATTATTCAAACTTTAGTTTATTCAAGTACTAGGTTGTAGCTAGGGCAATTGGACAAGAGAGAGGAAGCAAGGTCAGCAAGCTGCGAAGAAGCAAGCCACTCCTACTCGCAGATGGCTTCATCTTCCGTGTGCACCCTCCAGGAATCCACCTGGAGCGGACAGAGCTAGTGAACAAATGCAGCAACGTTGCAGGCTACAAAGCCAGCTCACAAAAGCCAGTAGCGTCGTTATAGCCACCAGGGGAGTGCCCTGGAAGAGCAGTCAGGACAACAGTCGTGTCCAACAGCCACAACAAAGACAGAGCAAATGCAGGCATGAATTAAACCCAACATGTCTCCGAGAGCTACGATGGAAACTCAGCATCACTGGTAAAAGGCGTCAACTTCAGAGCCTGGAATTAGCAGTTCTACAGGCAACAGTACAGTGATTCACTGCATACACGCAGCCTACACTGCTCCTACAACGGCCCTCCCGCAGATTCTCTCTCAGCTTTGGATTCCCGTCTCGTGTCCTGTAGGTCAGCCTCAATGACTCCACTCACAAAGGGCAGGACTGGTGGTCACAAATGCCCATGCCCCCTCCAATGTCACGTTCACACTTCAAACTCAAGGCTGCAGGATTAACAGGCGAAGCACGCAGGAGGCCATGAGGACGCTGCTCTCCAGGGGAGGGTGAGGGACTGCCTTCCTATTGATCTGTAAACAGACTTGCAGAGACAAAGAGGGAGACACAGGGAATGCTCATCCACGCCTTCACTCCCCAAATGCTTCCTTTGATTAGGGTTGGGTCAGCCTTGGCCAGGACCCTGGAGTCCATCTGGATCTTGCACATGTGTGGAAGGGGCCCAAGTGTTTGGGACACCTTCTGTTGCTTTCCAATGCTCGGTAGCAAGGAGCTGGATTTGAAGTGGACCAGCTGGGGTTCCACCAGTGCCCGTATGGGATGCTGGCGTCTCCGACTGAACAGCAGCGCCAGCCCCAGGGTGGGTGGCAAGCTCTTTCCTGCCACTTCTTGAGAACACCCCAAGGAGTTGCTATCTTTTTGTTCAATTTTACTTTTGAGATCTGGACTCAAATGTAGTACTTGCACATTTTTAAGGGCCATAATGCAGTTTTCTAATGAATGCGTGTTCTGATCTTCCTCTGTGAAGAAGGTGTCATCCGAGAAGCAGAGTGAGCTGCTTGCAGATGTCAAGTTGGCTGTGCCTGGACCTCAGCCGTCCCAGAGATGCCGAGGGATACACGTGTGTTCTTTCTCAGTGACCAGGGTCCAGGTACTTTGTTACAGCAGCCGGGAAATTGCTCTACTAACCTCTCAGCTCTGAGGATACCAACACGCCCAATGGCACCAGGGAAGTGGGACCATCATTTTGAGATCTGTCATTACAGGTTAAAGGAGAAGGCGTGGACATTTCAAGTGTAGAATCTGGGAAGTCTTATCAGTGTTTTAATACCACTGAAATATCTTATAGATTTTAATTTCTCAAAAAAAGAAAAAACAAACATCAAAAAGCTCTTGGGGGGCCTTGTTTTAATTCCAGTGGTAAAATTTCTTGAGAAAACCCCCACGAACTACCCATAGCTGTGTTTGGTTCAAGTCTTGCTAGGTGTTAGAAACATGCAACAGTCCCTGGCCGGGCCGTGATTGGTCAGTTCTGTGTAAAAGTCCCTGGCCGGGCCGTGATTGGTCAGTTCTGTGTAAAGTCTGTGGCCGGGCTGTGATTGGTCAGTTCTGTGCAACAATCCCTGGCCGGGCTATGATTGGTCAGTTCTGTGTAAAAGTCCCTGGCCGGGCCGTGATTGGTCAGTTCTGTGTAAAAGTCCCTGGTTGGGCCGTGATTGGTCAGTTCACTGCTCTGCCTTCACAAGGTGCCACTACTGTGAAATAATTCCAAAGGGACATCAAGAGGCACTGAGCAGGTCTAGAACTCTGCCCGCCTTACCCAGGGAGCTAATCCTAGTGACCCATGTGACTTGGGCCCATCTCACCTGGTGTCTGCTGTTCGCTTGCTTCTTAATCTGTTCTGCTGATTGCCTCCCCAAGTTGTCTTCCCCCCAATCTCTCTATATTTTTTACCCTTTTTGGTATTTTTAAATGTTTTGTTTCCCCGCTATAGACAGCACTGTTAGGTTTCTTAATATTATCACCAGTGTAGTTATAGCATTTGCTTTTTACAGTTTTTCTGGTTTCTGTTTGATTTAGATAGCATTTAGTCTGATGGCTGGAGGCATCATTAGCATGGCTGTTACAGCTGGTGTCGTGTTAGTCACATAGCAGGTATCCCCTGGGCATCTCTTTATGCTGTAGTCAACGCCATGGGCTGGTAAGCACCTGTTGACACCCCCCCAAGAGTCAGGTAGGGAGAGCAGACAGGTGAACGCCAGCCTTCCATCCCTCCCTCCCTTGATGGGCTCCACTTTTGGACATCATTGGCCAGGGCCTGGTGAAATCTGCCTGACGCTCTGAAATGGAAAAGCGTGGAGCTGGAGCATGGTGTGTGGCTGTGAAGGTGGTTCCACAAAACTCAGCTCTGGCTGGTGCAGGAAGTGGCTGTCAGGAGCAGCCGCGGCATGGAAGAACCGTCATCCAGTTCCTGGACACGCGGTACACAGACTGGTTCACACTCCCAGTGATGGAGCAGGTGAGCAGGTGGGCAGGGGGGCAGGGGGGCAGGGGCCGGGGGGGAAAGGGCCAGGGGGGCAAGAGCCAGGGGGCAGGGGGGCAGGTGGGCAGGGGGCAAGCTCCAGGGGGCAGGGGCCAGGGGGGCAGGTGGGCAGGTGGGCAGGGGGGCAAGGGCCAGGGGGACAGGGTCCAGGGGATAGGACGGCAGGGGCCGGGGGGGCAGGGGCCGGGGGGGCAAGGGCTAGGGGGGGCAGGGGCCAGGGGGGAAGGGGAGCAGGTAGGCAGGGGGCAGTGGGGCAGGGGGGCAAGGGAGCAGGGGGGCAGGACACAGCTGCCTGAAAGCTTTCATTTCCTGGAGGCTTTCACAAGTGCCTCTCCTGGATAAAACCTCACAATTGGCCGTGTGCACCGGGTGCCGTGTGTGCACCTTGGCAAGGTTTGACTGAGTTGACCGGAGCGTAGAACCACGGAAAGACGACTTCTGTGCAACCTATCTCTGTGAGTGCAGAGAAGAGGCATGGTGATTTAGATAGCAGAGGGTGGCAGGATCGGGAGGGCGAAGGGGAGGCTCGGCGTGTTCACACACGGGGAGGCTCGGCGTGTTCACACACCAGGAGGGTGGGTTCTGCCACAGGCACAGAGGGAGGTCCTAGCTCTAGCCTTGGCAGAGCCAAGAGTGTCCATGTCGCGATGTCTCCCACATTGTCAGTGGACATGACCTGACCACTGTCCCTCCCACCAGCAAGGACCATGGACTCTGCCATCATGATGGGCAGGCTGGAAAAGCCTGCCCTCAAACAGCTGCTGGAAGGAGCCGGGCAGAAAGTCCCTGCTGCCAGGTGCCTGGCACACCCAATCTGTGGTCCTCAGCAGAGGACGGGGTGGGCCAGGCACCCTGGATGCTCTGCAGAGGCGTCAGGGTCCCCAGGGCACCTGACAGCTGCCTGGCCATTCAAAGCCACCTGCACAAAGCCTAAGGGAGCAGAAAGGAGGGCTGGAGCTGCCAGGGAAGGCGAGGCCCCTTGGGCCCCAGCTGGGAAAGCTGTGGACATGGGAAAGACCTTCCTGCAGCCCTGTGGGTCTTCTGGGAGAGGGCATCACAGCTCCGTCGCTGCTATGCATCCTCTCAGCACAGCATTGAGGCTGCAGGTGCCATAGCCACAGCAGGCCAGTCATGGTACACTCGGAGCACCTCTGAAAAGTTATACGGAAAAGTGACTTCAGAGAATCATGAAGGTCGTACTGTGAGCAACCGGCCCTGTGAGACAGGGCCCCGAGCTGTGTCCAGGGCAGAGACACTGTGGGTATGTTGCCTGGGGACCACGTCTGAATGGCCTGCTGGCCTGTGTGCACCTGCCAAGGTCCACCACTCAGTGACAAAGTCCCCAAAATCAGGACCTCTAAATGGGAGTGGGAGAAGCCCACCCTAGACCAGAAAGAAGGGTGGTGAAAAGCTGCCACGCACGCTGAAGACCCACGGACTTGAGGCTGAGAGTTCTGGTGCTTTAAAAAGAAAACTACATGGAAGCAATGCAGCCGAGGCTGCCACCAATGCCTGTCCACCCCCACTTGAATGATCGATGAGACATGCGACAATGGTGGTGACTGGCCACAGTGTGGACACTCCAGCTCATGTTTGAGCTCTGAGTCCAAAATACGTGGCTTGAGCTACTCACTGATTCCTCCTTGCATGGAGGAAGAGTTTGCTCACAGTCAGTAGCTGACATGAAGAGTGGCAGAGGGCAGAAGCCCAGCTGGCAGGTCTGGCAGATGGTCAGGAAGTTCTGCCATGGGGTTCATGGAAGTGCCAGAGCTGTAACCGCCGAGGAAGCCCGAGTGAGTTCTTCACTTGGAGATGGTAACTCGAGGGATGGGATTGTGGTGCCTGCTGAAGTCCCAGCACTGTGACTTTCTCTTAAGGCACGCCCTGAGAGGCAGGCAGCAGATGCAGCCTCAAGTGAGGGGGCCCTGTCACCGATGTGGGGGATATGGATGGGGTTCCAGGCCAATATTTTCACTCAGCAGCTGATACAGGAAAATGGGAGCCCTGTGTCTGCTGCGTGCAGCTGACCCCTGGCCCAGGCACTCCCCCAGGTGTCTGCCCTCTGCTGCAGAAGACAGGATTTCACAGGACAGCTTTGGAGGATTTCCCCTTAGTGTGCTGTGGTCTGAAGCGCATCTGTGGCCCTTTAACCCGCCTTCAGGGAACAGGTGAAGTTACAGGTTGCCAAGCAACGAAAGCTGCTGACACTGCATGTCCTTAGAGAAGCCCTCTCCCTCCCAAATAATTAGACATCACTCATTGCTCAGCGTCCACTCCGGGAATAACCCAGGGGACTTGACATCATCCTCAAATAAAAAGCGAATCACACTGATGGCTGGCAGCAAGATGTCCTCGACACGAATTTACCCAGAGACCTCAGCTCCGACACCAAAGCTGGCGGCTCAGGAGGCGGGGGCAGCTGGCTCCCTCTCTCATGCTAACACAGATCCTAGAAACAAAGGTCAACTCCACTCCGTTCAAGGTGCATGGTCAGGGTGAGCACAGGCAGAATGCTAGATGAGGCGTGCAGGAATGATTAGGTCTGTGCCCTGACAATTTTCCTTTGACACTCAGCAAATTTACCGCAGCTCCCAGCAGTGTTCTCTCCAGCCATCCTGTCACCCCACCCGGAAGAATCAATCACAAACCACGGCGGCTTGGGAAACCGACTTCCTCAGAGGTCTTTCTAGCCATCTCCTGCAAGATGCTGCTAATGAAATCACAGCTGTGGACGCCGCGCACTTGTAAACGAGTGGTGTGGGTGTGGAGCATGAGCTAAGCTCTCATGCTGAGTCTGACCCACAGGAACAGAAAGTGCTGGGCCTCTGGGCACAGTGCCCCGTGCACAGGCCCCTGGAGTGAGGCAGGCTGGTCAAGGCAGAGCTGATGGCAGAGGTATTCCTCAAGACCTGGTAGACATTTTCCTTTCCTGCAGGTGGGCAGACACGCGGGCACCTCCTCGATTTTCAAAGCGGCCAGGGGAGTTGGCATCATAGGGTTTGGATGTCAGCAAGCAGGAACCCAGGGTCAGATGGGCCACAATCAAGTCCAGTGCATCCACATGTAATGTGACAGGACTGAACCAGTCCCAGTTCTCACACTCAGAAGGGAAGGTGAGCAGGTGCACCTGGACCCAGGAAGCTCCCAGGTACTGCTATGTCCCGCCTGGAAGAAGCTGCAGCCCTGCTGCTCTCCTCCAAGTCCTGAGGAAGGTGGGCGACTTGGGTGATTGATGAAAGCATCAGAAAGTCATGTGAACAAGACTGAAGCATGCCAACGGCATGAAGCCAGCTCAAACGGACCCAGTGTGTGGCACAGGAACTCAGCATTATTTGTCATCTGTGAATGGGAGCACCCCCCGTCCCACCCTGTGCAAGTGAAGATTGACAATGACAATTTTGCAGGCTACGGCCACAGAATTAAATTCACAATCAAGTGCTGCCGCTTTGCTACTCTCCCCGTGAGCCTGGATGTTCCTCATCTCCAGCATTCCCCAAGACATACACGGGCCTGGCAAATGGCATTTCTGGACTCTGCCATAGTTCCAAATCTGCTGACTGCAGCCTGCTTCTCCACCAGGCAGCTCCATCCTCCTCCTGGCTGACCTGGGCTTCTGGTGAGTTCAGCAGGAGGCACAGAACCACATGGGTGTCCAGGGCAAGGCAGGGAGGGGCAGCAGGAAAACTGGACAGTACAGCCTGCAGCACAGCCTGCTCCATGCTTGCCCCGTCTTCCACCATCTTTCCCAGAAAGAACAGCTCATTTCACAGGGTCCTTGAGCCTCTCAGAATTCAGAACCCACACGCTAGGAGACACACTTGGTTCTCTTCTTAGGGCCTGAGGCCCCATGTCTGGCCCATCCTGGACATTCCGCTCTTGCCAGGTGCTCTTCCTTCACCTTGGTAAGTGGCAGCATGGCAGCACTGGGGTGGCAGGCTCCAGCTGGCACCAGGGCTCACCTCGGGATCTACCCTTGCATGATCCCTTCTTGAGACAGAGACAGTCATGGCTGGGTGGATCTGCTGGATGTGTGGATCCCCAGTTCCTAGCAACCGTGGGAAGGTGCTGTCACCAAGCACCAGAACTGGGATGTGCTGTCCTGGGCCAGTGTGCAGACCTGGAATGGGCCAGGCTCTTCTCCAGACAGAGAGGGACCCAGAAAGGCCAAGGTGGGCACTCAGCATCTGCCTGTTAAACCACGCAACAAAACAAAACAGAGTGGCCACATTGCTGAGGGCAGTTGCTGCAGCCAGCCTGGGGCTGGACAGAGCAAGCCTTAAGGCTTTGTTGAGTCACACGCGGTGCGAGCTGACTGCAAGGATATTTTTGCACTCAGCTGGCTGCAAAGAGGATATAAGGCTGTGCAGAAAGCATTGAGTCATGTTCATTCATTCACTCATCCAGATATCATGGCTGCCTCTGTCATCTGAGCTCTAGTGGGTGAGGAGAGAGGGACCAGACCCCCCAAGCAAGGGACAGGATGAACAAATGCACAGCTCCAAAGAATGGTGTTTTCATGACCAAAGCGGGTGGGAGAAAGTGACCTGGGACTGACCCCAGGGTCAGGCTCCACAAGGGTCAGCAGGCCCTTCCAGACATTCCAATGGGGTCAGGCAGAGCCCCAGCACAAACACAGCTACCCAGTACCCCACACTGGGGTGAGCACCCCACCCCAAACCACCACCTTCTGGCCCCGGGCTGCTCAGGCCCCACACTCGGAAGGCAGCTGCTGCCTTAGCAAGTGGCAGGATAATTTCATCTCTGGCAGGCAGTGGCACCAATGCCAGGGTCCACCTAGTCCACCCAATCTACCTCTGCCTGACCCCGCCAGATGTGCTCTTCCATGTCACTTCCTGGCCCTCCAAGGAGTAGCAGCTGCCACCACCTCTGCAGGATGGGCACAGAGAGGGCCAGAACGAGATGTGTAACCTGCACCTGCCACGTCCAAGGCCTCCCAGCACCCTGGTGCCCAGGGGAGAAGCCATTAAACTGAAGGCAAAAACCAGCATGGCAGATCCAGAGAGCACACAGAACAAAGGAAAAGCCACCTATTGCTTCATGAACAAGTGACCCTGCATTTTATGCAGCTGACCCTGTTGCCATTAAGTGCTGCTCCGGGTGCTGTGGAGATGCCGAGACAGACTAGCCCACTCCCTACCCTGCCCCCCTTGTCCATTCCTTCATTCACTCCTTCTGAGAGGTCTGACATCTGCCTGGTGCTGGGCAAGCCCTGGGAACTCATCGCTTGTCCACCAGGAGCTAGGTCCAGCACCCGCACCCGGCCACATCACAGGGAGGCCTGGCAGCCAGACCTATTGTTCTCTAGCCCTTGGTAAGCCAGCCTGAGCTGTCCTGTGTTATAGAATTCAGGGGGAAAGCAGAAAACAGGAGGAGAGAAATGTGCATTTTCTACAACTGACCTGCTGGCCCTGCCTCCCTGGCCATTGAGTTTGACTGTTCATGGCTCAAGATTAGTATTGGGATATCTTGAGCCTAACTTCAAGCCAGCCCCTAGCGATGGATTTGAGCCATGGGCCAGCAACAGGACTGTGCTGGGCACTCTGTCTTGCTTGGAATCTCACGTAGAATTTCGGGGAACTGTTTTTCCCAATCCTCCGCGGAATCCTGTGACTCGTGGCATCTTCCAGCATCTCCCAATATCCTGGAGACACAGCAATGCCCTCGGTGGAAGAGCTCTGTGCAGTGGTCAGAATCACCTGACACACAACTTAGTATCCTTATCTCTGAGATGGAGCTCATCCAGGGGACCACGTGCTCTAGTGAGCAGTGACTGTTCCAGTTTCCAACGGCCTCGCCAACGCCCAGCAGTGGTCCTCGGCCTCCTGGCCAGGGGCCACACCGGTTCCATGCACCAGGCTTTCTGACCAGACACCTGGGCTTGAGTGTCAGCCTTGTTCCTAGGTTCCAGGGGAAGTATTTTTATTTTCTTTTCAAAAGGAACTTGTATTTATTTACTTGAAAGGTGGAGAAGCATGGAGGGAGAGGGAGAAAAGAAGAACATGTTCTATTCACTGACTCACTCTCTAAGTGCCTGGAACAGCAGGGCTGGAACAGCAGGGCTGGAACAGCAGGGCTGGGCCACGAGTCGGGAATTCAATCCAGGTTTCCCATGGGAGTGGCAGGGGCACAGCTGCTTGAGCCGACACTTCCTGCACATGCCCCACCTCAGGGTACAGGAAGAGAGTACTGCAAGCACAGGGGAGGAGGGACTCACACCCAGCCATCCACCACGGGGTGCAGGTGTTTCTAACCACTAGAGTGAACCCTTGGGGTTCAGGATGTCCAAGGCTGTCTTCATTAGATTTCTTAATTGGCATATGTGGGTCTGAGACAGCAGCTCCAGCAGCAGCCTGGGGTGCTATGCCACATCTGGCCTGGCCCTGAAAAGGTCCCCAGGAGTTCTGTGAGTGCCACTGTCCAGCCTCCCTCACCTCCCTGAAGACTGTTGAATCGGAGACTCTCCTACTGGGCTAGTCCAGATCCTCCCCTGGCTGCCGCCCTGTGAGGCTTAGCATCCCCACTTGCAGCACAGACTTCCTGTGCCACCCACAGTAAGCCATGCTGGTGGCTCCTACCCCACACCCCGGCGGGTAAGGAGACCAACGCCTGTCGAAGGTGATGATGCCATGGCAGCCCACAGCAGGTTAGCAGAGATGCGCAGCCTCTTGCCGCTCTCCAAGCCCAGCCTCTGCTCCTCCGTGACTCTCATTTCATCCTGACCCAGGCCACTGCATGGTCCACCTGCCTTCCCATCTCTCACTCTGTCTGCAGCTCCTCCTGCCACCTCTGAGAACGCAGGGGCAGATACGCATCTCTGTGGTTCCTGGATTCTGTCTGGTGGAATCCAGTCTCAAGGGCCTGAGGTGTCGGGGGCTGTCCCTTGTCTGTGCTCCGGCCAGGTGGGAGGGTCTCTTTCCACGGCTGAGTGGCTCACACCTTCGCTGCTCCACCTTGAAGGAGCAGGGTGGAGGACACTGATGTGGACTGTGGCCAGGGAGAGGAGCTGGATGCCTCAGGAGGCGCCAAGCCCCCCCGGTGCGCACCGAGCCGAGCTGGGCAACGGAGGCTGCTGGAGTCCACAGCATGCCCACAGGACGTGACATGGATGACGCTGGCAGCCTTTCCTCCAAACACAGCTTCCCACCCGCGTGGGTGTGCACAAAGACCCTGACAAAAACTCCCCCCAAAAAACTCATACCATTATACAAGCATTTCTATAGCAAGAAATATTCTTGACTTGTTGATGACATCAGCTCCTCCTGGAGGATGTCATGGCAGGACACAGCTCTGCCACGTCCTTTGTGCCCAGTGAGGCTCCACACCTTCTCTTGGGCGCTGTGACCAAGGCCTTCTGTCCCCACACCACCCTCAGGCTACATCCAAAATAACCTTATTTTTTTTTAAAGGAAATATGACTTAATTCTCAGCTTGCAGGAGGAAAACAGAGCGGAGGGTAGTGAATCACTCATTAAGAATTAGATCGGTCCGCCCACCATGGGAAACAGCCTAGCAGAACGTCGGTGTTGGCTTTGGACTGGAAGGAAGCCAACGCGAGGCTGGAAAGCGGTGATGCCTGCGGAGGGGGCGCAGCAGCTAGGCGCACGTGCCCTGCGGCCTGCCTGCCAAGGGCACGCCCCCACAGAGGGGAGTGGCCGCCTGGGTTTCCATGGTTTCCAATGAGGCCCCATACACTCAGATCAGTCATGCCACAGCCAGTCACTCGTGGGACAGGGCTTAGAAGGGCAGGGAAAGACGCTTTCTTTACCAACCGAGTCTTGCCATTAAAACCCACGGGTTCCCAACTTCTACTTCCCACCCGTAAGCAACACGAACGCCATGGAAAGAACCTGACTGCTTTTTCACATAGATTTTTCCATTCACAAAACCTTCTCTTCTGTGTTCCTGCTTCTCCAGGAGGCAGAAAGCAGCAGAAGCCAGCGAGAGACCAGGAAGAGCCGACACCAGCAGCTGGCTTCCCAAGGCCAAGACCACGGAGGCTTCAACATCCCAGAATGCAAACATCACCCAGCAAGGTGGGGACGGATGCCACAGGGCCAGCTGCAGCTGCAATGGCTTCCTGGAAATTCCCACTCTGAACTGTAAAGCCAGGTGAACATCGCCCGGCATCACAGACCTTCATGTCTGCACCACTCCACTCAGCCCTGTGACTCACGGCAGCAGACTCCCAACTCCAAACCGCTCAGCTTTGCAGAAAGAAGTGATGTCCAGTCTCTTCCTCCCAGGGCTCCTGTGCAAACACACACTTCTAACCAACCAGAGAAAGCCCTCAGTCACCAGCCCACCACACACGACTTCCTGAAATTACAACTCACACCGACCCCTTCATTCTGCAAGACCTTGTGCACTAAGGATCCTGTAGGACGAACAAAGGCTCAGCGAGCAGACAGACCAACCCCTGGCCTTGCTGGAAGGAAATCTGGCGAGTGTGCACAGAGAGATTAGAACACGGGATGTGGTCAGCAGATAGCCCGGGAAATAGCTGGGGAACTAGAGCCAAGATCAACTCGAAGGATCGTAAAATTGTTCCAAAACATAATGACCTAGCAGCCATTTACTCGCAGAAACCCCAGGCTGTGCTGTGATTTGTGGACATCGCTGTCACTGGCTTGGCTGGAAAACAATGCTTTCCAGAGACTGTCCCTGGGGCGGGACCAGCCCTCACCTGGCTGGTGGCGCTGCCCTCTGCCTGCTGCTGGAAGAACTGGGGGCACACTGTCCCTGGGGCGGGACCAGCCCTCATCTGGCTGGTGGCGCTGCCCTCTGCCTGCTGCTGGAAGAACTGGGGGCACACTGCCCATCCTATGCACTCACTTCCAGCCTGCAGGGTCTCTGCTCTCTGCCTCCCCCGGGGGCGAAGGTGCACCCCAGATGCTTATGACTCCCCAGTGAGATAAATTACAAAAGCTCCATGTGCCTGCGTCTTATCACAAATGTGATTTACGTTTTTTAAATATAAGGCATTTATTTGGCAAAACAGGAACTGGATCAAGTCCTGCTTCTTCAAATAGTAACTTGCACCAAGAAGATATTTAAAAAGCATTCACTTCTTGGTAACATGGTAACGTGGCACACATACACGCTGCACTTGAACGTGGAGTTCACACCATTTCTGGGGGCGGATCAGTTATGCTAGTATCAGAATTAGTTAAATATCGTCAACACATTTTTACAACGTGTTAGAATTCCATCAGTCCTCACCACCAAACAACACAATCCTATTTTTGCTGGTTTGCTTATGTTCATTTCTACGCAAAGCGAGAAGAAAAGCTACTCAGAGAATCCATGATGACGGGCATTTTTGCTCAGGGATTCCCCAGGGCGCATTCTTTCTCTAACATGCTAAATACTTTACACCAGGCTGTGGCTGACACACAGGCAGCTGTCGCAATGCCCTTCCAACTGGCCAACGGGAACAGACTGCCCCTTCATCTGCTGTTGCGTGCAGGGCCCATGGACAAGCTGTAGGACAGGGTGAGATCCCGGGACCACCGGGACCGAACTCATGGCTAACACAGCAGCCAGCGGATCTGAGAAATCGCTATGGCTCCCAGTGAACCTTCCCCCCCTACCCCCAGGACCCATTGATGTAACGCCACGCCTGCAGCCATTGGCAGGAGTCTGAGCTCACAGCATAGATGGCACAGCCCAAAGCCTGAGGCAGAAGGGGAGTCTAGTCCCACTAGGCGAAGGCAAGCTCCTTGCAGGCCAGCCCACTGCCCAGCTGCCAGGCACGGCCTTCTCCTCTCTCTCAGGGTGCTACTGTGAGCCACAATGCCATGTCATATTAAGGAAAATTAAGAGGGAGGTTTGGATGAAAAAAGAGGAAACGTCCCCTTACAATGGGTGGAATTTTCAGGTCCCACCCACCCAGCCCAGTGGCCAGCAACGGTTGGGAACTATTCTACAACCACGAACCTCAGCTTTGATCCTGGCTGGCTGGCAACCCACCAGCCCCTTTGTCACCCAGGGAGCTACAGGCTGAGCTGTGCTGGCTTAGCTGTGGTTTCCTGAAACAGACGCCCTGGGTCTCCTGCTCGGGGCACAGTTGACCGAGGTGGAACTGTTGCCAAAGACAGCCTTTCAAGCCATACTCTTTAACCAACTTTAAAATTTTTAAAGTGGCTGTCAGATAATACGAGGAAATAGTTGGGAACCCGGGCCAAGATCAACTCAAGTGATTGTGAAATTGTTCCAAAATATAATTATCTAGCAGCAAATTACATGCAGAAGCCCCAGGATGCCGTAGAGTTGAACTCTTTAGAGCTCGTGGTGCAAGCAGCCGTGACATAAATCGGGAGTGACAGGAAGCGTCCCACTGGGATCCCGTTTACCTCTTGTTCCCTGGGGGTGACTCTGGGGAAGCACTCCGGCCTGGGAGGAGCCATGTTTCCTACGGAAGTGGGAAGCAGAGTCCAGAAGCCAGATCTAGAGGCAGCGCCGGATGCGCACAGAGCAGTGACGACGGTTTATATCGGAGTCAGAGTTCCCTTTTCTCTCAGTGGAAACTCTGGTTAACCGGCCCTGCCTTGGCCCTATGACCCACGCGCCCCTCGGAGGCTCAAGAGGGACTTCCTGGAGGAAGGCAGAAACATTCCCGGGCAGGAAAACGGGAAGGGAAATAGAGGCAGGGTTCTTCATCTGTCACTCCCAGACCCAGAGGTCTTCCTCCTCCCATTGCTGCTGGGCGCCCACGTCAGCCACAGGCAGGGGCCAGCTAGGAAACCGAAGGTGGCCCCAAAGCTAATCAAAGACCTGAGGGTGTAGCATTGGAAGGCGAGCAGAGCCAGGGGACCATGGGACTTAGCAAGTTCTATGTTTTTCTGTGCTGTGCACGTCAGGCTTCTGCTTTCCTTCTGAGCAGGCCAGCCCCGAGGCCCCTGCTCCGCCGGCACCCCAGCCACTGTGGCCAGAAGGGCCACTCCACCTGCCCCACCTGAACATACACCAAGCTCCCACACCTCATCTTATCTTCGAAAGAGGAAGAAGCGAACACGAGTAAAGAAGACCTAGCTAGTGGATGAACATCCCAAGTGAGGCTGAAGTGAAAATTCACAGCCACCTGAGCTTAGCAATCCCATGTCGCTTTCTTTGCTCGTGTTGATATTTCCAGTAATTAAAGTCAGACATCCAAGTTAGAGCACTTTCATTTCACTGACCAACATACATGGTACAACAATGTAAGACCTCACAAAATCTGGAGAAAATCTTTAAATCTTAATTTTATGTCTTTTATAAATGTTTACTACTTAAATCCCATCATATTAAATGTCATGCAGTAAAGCTCCCACAGTTGCATGTCTTCTCTAGCTGAAGGAACTGGGGCTCCATTTGATTATTAATACGACCTTCAGACAACCCTAGTGTCCAGTGCAACAAGCTCACAAAACAATAAGGGAAACGTGACCTTTGCTGGCTTTGCTGCAAAGACTCTCCCTAACTCCACTCAGCAGGGGAGTAAGAGTTGATGTTTTATTTTTGTTTTTTTGAAAATTAAATATTAATGCAGAATTTTTTCTATTATATGAAAGCTCAGGTTTTATTTCTAGTAAAAGGACCTCCTCTTGGTATCCATTCCCCATTGACATAAAATCCCAACCCAGTTACACGTGGATTTCGGAGGTCAGAGGCAGTCACTACCACCCAGTGATGATGCTAATGATGAGTGGCAGCGTGAGAGCAGGTTGCAGTCAGCACAGGCTTGCTTGGGGGGGCCCAGGCAACCACGGAGAAGCCAGAGCAGGGGCGGTTCACACGGCCTGGCACCTCCTTGCTCCTCAGCGGTCCTCAGTGGGCTGCCCACCTGCCCAGGATGGCGGCCTGCGATGCAGCCTCCAGCCTCAGTGAGCTTCCCCACTCCAGCTAGACCTACAAGTTAGAGGTAAGCTCTTTTCTCGGGACTGCAATGCTGACACTCTGGGCCAAGCATAAACACTCGGCAATGACTCTGCAGCAGGCTCCAAGGCCAGCTTGGCTATCCCACCCTGAGGGCCCAGCAGGAAGATTCTAAGCGAAGGCAGTGGGAGTTCGGGCAGTGGCAGTGGGAGTTAGGGATACTGTGCTCACATCCACAAGAAAGATGCCTAAAATCACAGGGACTTTTGTCGCAGGAACCCAGCAATCCCTAAAGCAGAATGTTATCTTCCTCCTGAGAGGAGGACTCTGCACCTAAGGGAGGGGTGCTGTTTAAAGCTGCCGTGCCCACCAAGCACGCACGGTAGAAACAGCGAGGTTCAAGACGCCAACTACTGACCAGTGACATCACCTAGGGGCAGGACAGAAGCTAATGAATCTCTCACAGCTTTCAAAAACAAACAAAAACTTGGTGATTTATTTTCATCCACTTTAAAGTCAAACAAGGGACTGGCACATTAGGTTAAGCCTTTGACTATAGTGCTGGCATAACATACCCTATGGATACCGGTTTGAGCCCTGGCTGTTCCACTTCTGATCCCGCTCCATGCCAATGGTCTGGGAAAGCAGTGGAAGATGACTCAGGCTCTTAGGCCTCTGCACCCAACGTGGCAGACCCAACTGAAGCTCCTGGCTTCCTGCCCCACTCCAGCCATTGCAGCCTTTGGGGGAAGGAACTAGCAGATAGAATACCTTTCTCTGTCTCTCCTTCTTCTTTGGTAACTCTTTGTTTAGATAAAAAAATAAGCTAATCTTTTTATCAAAGTCAAAGAGAAACTGAGACCCCTCATTTGCTAGCTCATTCTTCTAACGCTGGGCCAGTCTGAAGCTAGGAACTGGGAACTCCAGCTGGTGTCCCCCATGGATGACCAGGAACCCAAGCATTTGGGCCATTGTTTGCTGCCTCCCAGGATGCTTTAGCATCAAGCTGGAAGCAAGCGGAGGTGCACCCCAGTTGGTGCTCTGACTCTGCTACAGACTGCAGGCATCCCCCAAGGGGGGCTTACCCACCCTCTTCCTGGCTTGGATGCCACGCTGTGGAGAATGAAGGCTTCCAGAAGACACCTGGCCCTCTGTGCCTGGCAGGCAGTGGGCAGACCTGCCAAGAAGCAAGGAAATCCTAGACCAGATGGAAGGCAGGGCTGGTGTGTGGGGATGGAGCCAAGGGGAGCAAAAGTCATGCTGGTAACAGATCTGCAGGGCAGAGCCAGCAGGCACAGTGTGTGATGGGCCGTACTTTCTTTCTTTGAAAGACAGGGAAAGAGAGAGAATCTTGCACTGCTGGGCCAGGCCAAAGACAACAGCCCAGAACTCCATCCTGGTCTCGCATGTGGGTGGCAGGGTGCAAGTACTGGAACCATCTTCTGCCACTGCCCAAGGTGTGTTAACAGGCAGCTGGATCAGAAGCAGAGTGGCTGGAGCTCCAACTGGTGCCCAATATAGGATGCTGGTATCACAGCTCGAAGTTATCCTGCCGTGCCATGGTACCAGCACCTGATCTGTCTCATAGGTGTCCCACTTGGAGGAGGCCTTTTAGAAGCAACAATGGCCAAGCCGGTCCATGGAGGACAAGGACAGCAAGGCTAGCTCATAGGTGGTACGGAGTCTGCCCTCCTCAGCAGAAGCAATGACTTCCTAGTTGCTTCCAGCAGGCCTTACCCAAGCAGGTGAAGTGTCTTGGCAGCAAGAAGCACCTGCCCACAGCAGGAGCAGCCACAGGTGTTGATGCCTAGAAGGCAGCTCAGCCTAGAAAAGGGACCAGCCAGGGGCTATGGCGAAGGGGCAAGACCAGGCCCACTGACCTCAAATGAACTCCACGACAGAGTCACAGATGATGCTGTAATTCTAGAAACACAAGCTGCCGATGGCCAGCGCCCCTGGGCTGCGACAAGGCACACACTGGTGGCATGTGCAATTTTCCTCCCTCGCTCTCTTTAGAAAAATCAACAATATTAAACTAGCTAAGTAGATCATAAAAACCTATGCTGTTTGAAGTTTTCATTTTCTAAGGACATCAAAGTCCTTAGAAGTTTGCTGTTACCTGGCCCCCAACTGGCATAAAATTACGTGACATGGAGGCTCTTTTTACCCGGAGTACAACCCAGACAAGTTCCCTTCCAGCATTTTCCCCACAGCAGGTCAACTTCAAAAGCAATTACCATCAACGTGTCAGGTGCTCCCTGAGCAGGGTGCAATGTGTGCGCGAGGGAGATAAGCAGGCAGCAAACAGGGCGCAGATGGCAACTGTAACCGCAGCATTATACTCCGGGACACGAGCAATGGAACCAGGCAGTCAGCCCAGAACCATATGTCCGCTGGAGGATGCATACAACTCAGCCGTAACACACTAACCAGAGGGCCTTCTGTCTCTCAAGAAAACAACACTCAGAAAACAGGTACATCCCGCACGTTGTTTTGACTGTTAACTACCCACCAGAGAAAATTTATAAAAGTGTGTACTCACCAAGGGAACGCAAAGGCTATAATCTGAAAGACAAAGGAGAGAGAGGGAGAGGAGTTAGTTTTCTAGTTAACAGGGGCAGCTGCTAATTCCAACTACAGCCCAGAGAAAATCCCCCCCTTTGCTTTGTTGTTCAGCGTTGTCTCAACACCCTTTTATCACGATGATAAGCTCCCATCATTCACAACCAGCCTTCAACAGGCTCCCTTCCAACTCTCTGTGGTCATTCCGATCAGTGGCGGGGAGTGCTGCCCCTCCCGGGACCCGCAGTGCCCATGTCCAGGCCCCGAGAGTCTCCATCTGTCACAGGCTACATCGTCCTGCTCCCTAAAACAGTGCCTACGTCACCGCCAGAGACAGCCTTTAAAAACCTGCTTTGCTTGGGGAGCACCTCAGCCCAGTCATCCCCAGCTCGCTCACTCCCAATAATTTAACTTGTACGTTCTTTTTCTGCAGTTCATTTACATACTATCAAGCTCAATCTTGCTGAGCTTAGTTACCAGGTCTGCTCCATAATCTGAGAACACTGTCCTCATCCAAAGAGGATGCTGTGCTCCTGGACTGTGGCCTTGTGCGACCGGCTTCTTCTGCTCAGCACAGTGCTTTGGAGGCCTGTGCGTGTCATGACATATGCTGGTACTTCATCCTGTCCTGCTGAGTAACACTCCATAGCAAGCGGAGACCCCATACTGCGTGCCCTTCACCTGTCTTCATCCAGTTGCAGCTCCCACGCTCCTGCAAGGGAGGTCAACATGGCAGCCTCCTCCACCGTGCACCTGTGAATGGGGACCCAGCTCAGCACCTCCAAACACCTGCACAGCTACGTTCCCATTGTCATTACTGTGAAACAGCAAGTGCAGGACATGATGTGTGCCTTTCCAAATAGCCTAGACACTTTAAAGCAAATACAATGAAGTCTCTGCACAACTGGAAATGCAATGTGAGAGCTACTCCACACAATGCCACTGCATCTATCTGGGCAGCTACAGAAAGCAGGTGGAAGGCAACTTGGTGAGCCCCAAAGGGTCAGGGAGGGTCTCCACACATGGCAGAGCCCTGTGCAACATCAGGCAGCGTGTGGGGTCGGAGGGAGGCACTGAGGGCTGGGGAGGAGGAGGTGACCAGGGACCCTGTGGATCTCTTTTCTGAATTTAGGAATAACTTATTCCCACATCCCAGGAAGAAGAAGGGAAGAATCTAGAAAGACTTGTGTTCATCTAGGACCAAGCACAAGGAATGCAGGGAGCAGAAGTGACTGACAGAAAGGCCAAGAACATCTTCCAGGCAGAGCTGCTCACCTCAGGAGGTGCACAGGCTTCGGGGGAGGACTACGGGAGGACGGCGCAGGCTCGAGCCAACCCCAACAAGGCAGTGTGGAGTGGGGCCAGGCAGGCATGGGGCCCATGGCTGGCTAAAGCTCCATCAAGTACAAAGAATACTTTAATGACACCAAACTTGAGACCCAGGCAACCTTTTCAAACCAAGCCAGCTTACTCTCAATAGTAACCTTCCTCCCGGCCCCACCTCCCCCAAAATAGATCCTGCCTCGTGTCGTTTGTGGTTCACATGACAGCACAAAACTACAGCTTCACAGAATTAGAGTAAAACCAAAATATGCCCCCAAAATAGAGCTCTGCCGAGAGAACACTTCCTTTAACCCACGGCCCTGTGCAGGTGGCTACGGTGCTACTGAGCTGGGGGCGGGGCTGGCTTGGTCAGCAGGTCCAAGCAGCACTCGGGGGCCCTTGCACAGGCCAGAGATGCTCCTGGATTAGCTTAAAGGGCCACTTCCTTCCACATGGGGAAGCAGAAACGCCCTTGGCTCCCCATGCCTGCCCAGTGCCCTGACAGCTGTGGTGAGAGCTTTCCCACAGCTCGTGACTTTCCTGGGATGCAAAGTGAGGCCAAGCCACAGGTGAGAGCTCTCAAGTGTGGGCTCTGAGCTGTGCCGGCCCAGTACCGCAGGGAAAGCCACCCTGGAGCTGGGCTAGTCTGCTTCTTAGTGCCGGTCGTGCCATTGCTGCCCATTAAGCTGTGTGTCAAGGCAGGCCTGAGGTCCCTTCTCCTTCTGGTCCCTGGCTCTGGGGTTCTGCCTGGGACAGACACACTGTTGGCATAGCCACGTACCTGACAAGGCCTTAAAGACCTCCAGGCCTTGGGAAATTGCCACTATGTTTTCTGCTCCAGAAAAGTCTGGAAAGACCCAGGCTGGCCATATATTCTCATGGGCAGAAAGTGGCCTGACCAGCACAGGCCTGGGAGCTGGCACTTGGGTGGGCACATGTGTCCCTGAAGCACACAGCCCTGGTCACTTTGCTTCCAGGGAGGAAACCCAGCAAGGGCCTGGGAACAAGGCCGGATGACAACATTGGAACAGGGGAAACCCAGCTAGGAGAGGGAGGGCAGGCGAGGTCAGCACAGGCGCTCCTGCAGGAAGTAGCCTGTTTGCTGGGCTGCTCCTGACTGCGCAGAAGATATGGAAAGTCCAAGGGCAGCTACTGGGCATCCAAACTTTGTGAAGAATATAAAACTGCAGCATTTAGCATCAGTCCACTCAGACTTCCCATGGAAGGGAAAAATTAAAAATGTTCCTGAGATGGACAGAACTGACCAAGCATCTTTTATTCCTACCCCTGACCTTAAGCATTGCAGGCATCTGCATGAAGGCGTTTCTTGGTCCAAGGAGTCTTTGCATCTGCGTGGCTTCTCATTGAGCAAGTAGCAACTTAAAAACAAAAAAATGTTTGGCTGCACATTGACATTTCAGTTTAAAATTGTTTGCATACACATTTCTACATGTATAATGTACCTTAAATGTCAAGTTTTATGCATTAAAAAGAAGGGGCCCATAGCAGTTCACTGGATGCCACCAAGCACCATGAGTGAGCCTGCCTAGCAGCCTGGCTCCTGGTGTTGGATGCACTCTGCTGGGCTCTTGTTTCCCTTGCAGGTGCCGAGCGGCCTTGGTCTCTTCATTAGACCCAGGGCTGCCAAAACAATCATTCAGCACAATGGCCACGGCCATGACTTGGACTGGCCAGAGAGCCACACTGTGAAGTCCATGCAGTGGGCATGGACAAGCCCTTGGGCTGGGGTGTGAGCTCCAGTCTCTAGCTGTCCTTTCTGCCAAGTCCCTTAGCTTCTTCGCTTACTTCTCAGGCATCAGCTAAGTGGGAGCAGAGAGGAGCACCCACTCCTTGAAGCGAAGGCATCTGGGAGATTCTTAACTTCAGTTACCCACAGCGTCAGGCCACGTTGGAAAAAGGGAGAAATCTCCAACGCAGTACTGCAAAAGTTGGGAAAGATGTCCCATCTTCTCGCCACCCACCCTGTCAGCCGTGACAAGCAGGGCTCCTGAGCAAGTACCATGTGCATTAGCGCTGCCTGGGCACACATGACGGCACCTCTGCCAACTGCCTGGCTGCGAGCTGAGGACCCGCTTTTGCACATCCAGGCATCCGCTGGCTTCCAGACTGCATGTGTGCCACTTGCCCACACGTCCACTCGCAACCTCAGCACAGAGCTGCAGAACTCGAGGCACAAAGCTCTCACTCGGTCCCTGAGGGGGTGTGACTGTGCTGCCCACCTGCTCACACTGGGGCACAATGCTTCTCCCTGCAGTGTTTGGACCAAGTAGGGCACCCATGACCCTCTACTGAGTGGATGAATTTCACAGTACCCCTGAAGAGGCAGATCAGATTGCAACTCCAACCCAGCTGCCGCCCAAATAGGTGTGCCAGCCATCCTCACTTTATAGACGACAAGTCCCCCAGGTTGGCATGAAAGGCCAGGTTTAACATGGCAACAGCAGAGTTGGAAGGGGTCTCAAGCCACCCCAGAATAACCTGGATGTCTCCACCACTGGGGAGAGTCAGAGTAAGTCAGATCATGAAAGCAGTGAAGACCCAGCCCCCAAATGCCTTGACTGTGGTGTCAGAGCCTGGATCTCGCTGCACCTGACATTGTGCAACCAGATGGAGCTGGCAGAGGGGATCGGTGAGGACCGTGCGTGGGTGGCTCCTTTCTCTCCATCTCCTCCTGGAGTGGTAACAGGAGCTCAGGACAGGCTGGACGGGTGTGTGGGGTTAATGGCAACTGAATATTCTTAAATTTGTTTCAAAACTGTTTTGAGGGGTACTAATGCTCTCGAATGTTCAGATCCGTTAAGCCATGTCTGCAGGCTCTCTCTGCAGAATGCCAAGCTGAAATGCACGTGCATTTCACTGAGCGACTCCGTGTTTCTTACTAGGCTACCACCCATGTGTGCCAAGGGACTGATGGGTGATTGTCTCAACCCTCAGCTACACAGCAGCAAGTGGTCAGAGGCCCAGGGCAAGGTGCTGCTGCTCCAGGATGAACTCTGGCCCTAAGTAATTATTAAGCTTCTTATTCCCATGGACCTGGAACGGAAGGGAACATATGCAATGCTCATTTGGTAAATGGTTATTATTGCTATAAATTAATATGCTTGGTTACTACCACTTCTGTGAGAATGGCAGAGGCTGTTTCAGGACTGGCATTGTGGTGGAATGGGGTAAGCAGCCACCTACAATGCTCCTGGGAAAGCAGCAGAGGACGGCCCAAGTTCCTAAGCTCCTGGACCCACGTGAGAGACCCAGAAGCATCTTCTGGCTCCTGACTTTAGACAAGCCAGCGCCTGATGCTGCAGCCATTTCACGAGTGAACTGAGGATGGATCCGTGGCTTCCCAATAAATAACATAATTCTTTTAAAAAGTAAATGCAGCTTTACTATGAAATAATAATACCAATAAGGAATAAAGGAAATCGTATTTCTAATGATCAGACTGGGTTGGGATTAGACCAGGAGAGCATGTGGTTTCCCAGTTGAGCTGGATGGCGCCAGAGAAGGGCTGCAAGAGATGCAGAGACCACCACGGCTGGCCTCACTCATACACTGGCCTCACCATCTGCCCACTGCCCCTGATGTCCCATGCTGCTGCCCCATCATCCACAGCTGCCAGCCTGCACTCGTGCCAACCCAGGGCTCCTGACCCTTGCTGCTCGGTCACCTCTGTGTGTCTGTGTCCCCTTGCTCCAATGCGTCCTTCACAGCCACACCAGATTTAAGGAGGACACATGAAGGCAGTCTCCAGTTGCCTTCTGGCACAGGCAGGCTGAACTCACACTTAGTTGGGCCTCCCAAAGACATGAGCTCCATGGCCAGCTCTGCACAGCCTGGGCAGAAGTCACCACCTCCCTTTGAGCTTCTTCATCCAGTGGGTGGTTCTGTGTGTAGCCCAGCAACTCGACAAAGAATGGATGGAGGGAAGAGTAAGTAGGGGGACCCAGCCTTGAACACCCATCAAGCATCTTACTACGCGCAAGGGCTGCGATGTACAAAAACACCTGGCAGAACCTCAGGGTCTTCATCCCGAGACGCTTCCAAAAGGGAGGCCCATAAACGGATCACCGGACTAGCCCTGGTCACGGCAAACCCGGGGCTGGGAAGCAGGCAGCAGCAGCGCCTGGCCGTGTTTGCAAAGGCAGGGCATCTGGCTCTGCCCGCAGGCCTCCCAGGCACAGGCGAGGGAGCCAGCGAGCCCACAGGACAGTGTGTGGAGGGACAGGCACACACCGCTGTCCTTTATCTGCAGCTGAGCTGGCGTGGCTTCAGCTGCCCACTGTCAGCCATAGTCTAAAAACATCCAATGGAAAACGCTGTCAATAGGCAATTCATAAGTTTTCAATCATCTCTATTACAGAGTGTGACTGCACTCGTTCTGTTTTCATTAGTGCTACTGTGCCTCTCTCACTGTGCTTGATTTAGAAGCTAAACATGGTCATGAGAGCGATGTGTGCAGACAGGAGATGAGAGTATACGCAGATAGAGGGGGTATTACCACCTGCAGCTTCAGGCACGCACTGGGGGCACAGAACAAAGATCGGGGGACCAAGGCAATGTGAATCCCAGCTTTGACTTGGAGCCATTGCCTGCACTTCTGAGCCTGTTTCTTCACCTGGGAACTAGGAATGCTACTCCCTTTATTGGGTTAATAAAAGTGATAATGGCCCAGCTTGAGCTCAGTACTCAGTCAGCAGTCTGCACTGGAGACAGCAGGTGGAAAGGGCCAGGGCTTTGTACTAGTCTCTAGGATTGAACGGAAGCCAGGAGGGTCTGCTGAAGTCTGACAGCTTCTGCTTGCAATGAGGTCACCATGGATGCCACAGAGGACAGGAGCAGGCTGGGCAGGGGCAGGGGCAGAGCCAGGTGAGTGAGACAGCTGCTCCCATTTGCAGTAGGGACAGAGTTGGGGGCTGGGGGAGGTAAGATGGAGGAAGTGGAGCCACCAGCCCTGGAGACATTTGTGAAAAGAAGCACATGGGGAAAAGAACTCTTGGGTGACCTCTAGCCTGGCTTGTGGCAGAGGGTTTGCCATTCGTGAGAGCAGGTGCCAATCTCAGAGGCAGCAGGAAGTGAATGGTCAGCATGCCTCATGGACACGTGGAAGCTGCTTCTGAGAGACACTGAACCAGCACCATAAGGAAAAGCACAGTGCATCCTGAAAGTGAAAGCCTCCTTGCTGGGTGGGAACATGGTACTCAAAACAGAGCAACATCTTCAGGACCAGGAAACCGTGGGAGCTGAAGATATGCCAAAGACTTTGGCTGATGGAATACCCCTTCCTCACCTAACTGGCTGATCTGGTCTACTAAAGCGAGTTCATTAGGGAGACTCCTTTCGAATCACACTGGGGAGAGGCCTGCTGTCCATCAAACCATAGATAGCAGCCCTGGCTGCTCTCGCAGGGGGACCGGCCGGGTGGGTGTTTCTGTTGAGCACAAGTCCACAGAAAAAGTGGGCCTGGGCACTCAGGGAGCCTGGGGCAAGCAGCAGGGCCAAATGCAGCCTGGGGACGCCCATATGAGGACAAGTACCTCCTCCCCACCCCCTATTCCCTGCAAAGGCCAGGGACTTTGGGATGGGTCCCTCCTCCACACAGAACACTGCACCATTCACTTGGAAACAAAAGCAGCCTTATCGCCAAAATATGCCAAGTTGCATTCTGGAACAATCTTCTGCAACAAAAGTGCAATGTTTGGCGGGCACAGTTTTGTCTACCTATGAAGGCCAGTGAGCCTCTGGTCCTGCTGGGCAAGGCGGTGCGTCTACAAACGTCAAGACAATTACTCTCTTTCCCAACACCTCAAATGGCTGAGTCAAAGCTGCCATGCCTGGGAGTCTGGGGTTCCTAGACTTTGGCATAAATGCAGAGATACTGCAGGCTGGAGGCCGAGTGGGGCTCTCACACACGGTAGCAGGGACCTCCCAGCCTCCCACACAGCCGGGGAGGAAGCAGCATGAGCTCCGAGCCACAGCCCTATCCCTGACACAGTGCAAGGCTGGGCAGCCGTGGACAGGGCCTCTGGCCTCTCTGCACTTGGGGTCACTGATGCTGTTGTTCCCGTGTAGCTCTGTCATGATGACCCAATGAGCCTGCAAACTGCAAGGGTGAGCCCCAGGGCAAGGCGGGAGTTGCAAGCAGGTGCCCAGGGTCGAGTGGCACCCCTTTGCCATACATGACAAGTGATCCTCTGGGCATCGTGCCAGTCCCTCTCCACACAGGGTCTCATTTCATCCCTGCCGGTGACCCTGAAGTGACATGCAGGAGGCCACGTGGTCCGTAAGAGGCTGAGCCAGAAACTAAAGATGGCTCAGCCTGATCCAGACCCCAGGCTCTGTGCTGTGAGGCCCCGAGGCTCACAGCATTAAGGAAACCGCAGATCTTTCTGGGAGCAGGCCATGGCCAGGGATAAGGACATGCTCCATCTGGCCAGAGGAAGGGTGCCAGTCATGCCGCTTCATGTCTCCTCCCCCACCCACCCCCGGCCTGTCTATGATTGACTTTTCCATGGTTATAGTTACTGTGCTCAGAGGAAATTGAGCACAGTAAATAGGAAATTGTAGAAATAATTCAGGGAAACCAGTGTTGTGACACAGCAGGTTAAGCCACAGCCTGGGACACCAGCATACCCCTTGAGCACCAGTCTGAGTCCTGGTTGCTTCACTTCTGACCCAGCTACCTGTCACTGTGCCTGGACACCTGCCACACACACGGGAAACAAGGATAGAGTCCCTGGGATGGAGTCCCTGGATTCCAGCTCTGGCCAAGCTCAGCCCAGGCCATCATGGCCATTTGAGGAGTGAACCAGTGGATGCAAGACTCTCTCTGTATAATGCTTCCTTTCAAATAAATCAATCAATAAAAATCTTAACACACAGTTCTTAAGATTCACATTGCCCAAGTGTCTGGGCAATGCGATGAGCCTCTAACAGCCCAGCTATGTTCTTTCCAGGACAAGTGTCCAGGATGTTGGCCTGACATCCCCACACTGCACACCAGTATCCATGAGTCACCGGGTAGCCGTGTCGGGAGCAGGTCAACTGTCATGGCAACATGGCACCTGTGTTCAAGTGACCGTGATCTTACTTAATCAGACACGTGACCCTTTATTATGGCATACTGCTGGTCGCTCTATTACTGAATGTGGCTCATCTCTTTCTGTGTGTGACTTAGGCACTGAAGTTCAGCATGAGCGTGAGTGCACAGGAAGAAGCAGAGTGCCTCTAGGGCTTTGCAGTATGCCTGGTTTCAGTAATCCCCTGGGGGTCCTGACGATGAGTAGGGATGCCTGTACAAGCATCACCATGAGATGGACGGGTCCACCCAGACTGTCGTTGCCTGGGAGCTGCTTCTCTTAAGGAACAGAAACACAAGAGCAGCCACAACAACAGCAAGTCCACACACTGGATTCCCAGTCTTCGTGGCACCATGGTGCGCCCAACACTGGGAAGTCACAGTCTGCTGCTTAACTATATGGCAGGGAGCACAGAGGCTGCTCCCCAACTCAGGGCAGGGGAAGCAAGACCTGAGAACATGGGTGACATGTCCAGGGTGTGTGCCCATTGGCATCCTGCCCTTGTTCCCAACATTAGTCCCTATTCCCACCAGCACCTGGACCTGGACCCCTCCTCTTGAACTGGGCTCCCTCGGGGCTCCTGGGGTGCTTGTGTGGGGCTGGTGCCTAGAGTGAGCCACCTGTGCTGCCGGGCCTGCCCATCTGTGACGCCTCATTACCGTTGTATGTGCATATATCCCACTGAGCCACTCTCCTAACAGTGCAGTCCATAGGGCTTAGAGGCAGAACCTCACCCCTGACACAGGGACCCGCGCCCCTGACACAGGGACCCTCACCCTGGACACAGGGACCCGCGCCCCTGACACAGGGACCCTCACCCTGGACACAGGGACCCGCGCCCCTGACACAGGGACCCTCACCCTGGACACAGGGACCCGCGCCCCTGACACAGGGACCCTCACCCCGGACACAGGGACCCGTGCCCCTGACACGGGGACCCTCACCCTGGACACAGGGACCCGCGCCCCTGACACAGGGACCCTCACCCCGGACACAGGGACCCGCGCCCGGACACAGGGACCTGCACCTCGACACAGGGACCCTCACCCCGACACAGGGACCCTCGCCTCGACACAGGGACCCTTGCCCTGACACAGGGACCCGCACCTCGACACAGGGACCCTCGCCCCTGACACAGGGACCCTCGCCCCGACACAGGGACCCGCGCTCTGACACAGGGATACTGATCACCTCTAGGCTCTCCACAGACGTGGGGCAGGTCAACAATTCCAGTGGATTTTGCTACAGCAAATGAGTCTCATGGTGTAGACACAACCTCACACTAGCCCTACAGACATTTCACCTTCGGTTTATTTTAGGGAATGATTAATCATTCAAGACATTCGTGATCCAAGTGGGATGTCTCTTCCCCCACATACAATTCCTGTGACCCATTTAACACGTTCAACAACCAGGAAATGGTAGCGGGCCACTGTTTTGAGGAGTGCAGGTCTAATACATATGTCACTGTCCACTAGTGAACATAGCTCCCCACAGGATTAACAAAAGACGCTCCGGTGTGTGCACAGTTCCAACAGTGGGCAAGAATGTGCATCGTGGCATCTGTGCCCAGAGCCTGTGATCAGAGGCCAGCAGCCATTTACTCAGTGTGGACAATTGGGACATGGATTAGCTGCTTCAGACTCCACATCAAAGTGCAAGAAAGGACATTAATGGCGGCCAGGAGAAGGCCCAGCCCTGGGGACAGGGGACAGGCTGGGACAGGTGGAAGGCAGAAGGTTCTAGGCTTGGATCTCTGATTTCAACAGGTTTTGCAAATGCAGACCATCCACCTGTTGACCTACAAAGCTATAATGACACTGCAAGAGTCCTTCTACTCTCACGTAGCTCTGGCTGCCCTCTGCATCCAGGCTGCTCTTCGGTGCCACCTGGCAGCTCACACGTAGAAAGCCTTCAGAGGATGGCATTAACCACAGGTCCCTCCCACTCCCTAAGTCATCGCCGCTGAGTGTCCCTCTCGGTTCCATAAAGACCCTGCTACTGTGAGGTTGCCTCTCCCAGAGCCCACTACTTCACTCTGACAGATGTGATTAGCACAGGCTAAAGAATACCCAAGGAGCCTGGCTAACCCTTCCCCTGCAAGCACCAGGATCCCATATGGGCACCTGTTCCCGTACTGGCAGCCCCACTTCCCATCCAGCTCCCTGCTTGTGGCCTGGGAAAGCAGCGGAGGACGGTCCAAAGACTTGGGACCTTGAACCCACGTGGAAGACCCAGAAGAGGCTCCTGGCTCCTGGCTCCTGGGCTTTGTATTGGCTCAGCTCCAGCTATTGCAGCCATCTGGGGAGTGAACCAGTGGATAGAATATCTTTCTGTCTCCTTTTCTCTGTAAATATGTCTTTTTAGTAAGAAAAAAAATCTTAAGAAAAGAACATTCAACCCTTGGGGCTGCAGAAAACATTTGATTACAGATTCCTCTTAATTTTTAATTGCTTAAGAATAATTTAGGAAGGAAAAAAAAAAAGCAAGACAGAGAGAGTTTCAAGTTTCATGACAGAGGGCTTCCTTCTGCTGGTTCACTCCCATATGTTCCCAACGGCCAGGACTGAGCCAAGGCCAAAGCCAGGAACTGGGAACTCAGCCGAGGTCTCCCGGGGGGCGCAGGGACATCATTGCTCTTCCAATGGAATCAGGAGCAATAGCTAAGAACTGAACCCAAGCACTGTAATGGCTCATGGAGATACCCGGTCTGCAAGGCCAACACTCGATTCCCTTCAACAAAAACACAGACTTCAACTTCGACATTTTGAACATCTGGGTGAGGTTGCAAGTGAATCCAAACCTTAGCACTTCCTGGCAGAGGGAAGGAAGGGGACTGTGCCTCCTCCCTAACGCTGGCCCTCCTGCAAAGCTCCTGGCTCAGGACCCCACAGCCACAGCTCTGGAGGCCAAATCAGCCACGCTCACAAACAGTGTCACCAAGCAACGCTGGCTCCCAACCCAGCTGGGCTCACACTCCCTGGGGCCGTACAGATGGGGATGCTTAGAGCAGCCAAGCCTTGCTGAGTCTCTCCTTTGTAGATGCTGAGGATAGAAGAGTAGAGCACGCAAATGTGATGTCCATGACACCCACAGCCACTGCGCCACAGCACACACACGATGCCGACGGCCGCAGCACACACACGATGCCGACGGCCGCAGCACACACATGTGACCCACACGATGCCGACGGCCGCAGCACACACATGTGACCCACACGATGCCGACAGCCGCAGCACACACACGATGCCGATGGCTGCAGCACACACATGTAACCCGCATGATGCCGATGGCCACAGCACACACATGTAACCTGCATGATGCTGATGGCCACAGCACACACATGTGACTCACACGATGCTGACAGCCACAGCACACACGTGACCTGCACGATGCCAACGGCCACAGCACACACATGTAACCTGCATGATGCCGACGGCCACAGAACACGTGTAACCTGCATGATGCCGACGGCCACAGCACACACATGTAACCTGCATGATGCTGATGGCCACAGCACACACGTGACCTGCACGATGTCGATGGCCACTGCACCACAACACACACATGTAACCTGCATGATGCCGACGGCCACAGCACACACATGTAACCTGCATGATGCCGACGGCCACAGCACACACATGTAACCTGCATGATGCTGATGGCCACAGCACACACATGTAACCTGCATGATGCCGACGGCCACAGCACACACACGATGTCGATGGCCACAGCACACACATGTAACCTGCATGATGCTGACGGCCACAGCACACGTGTGACCTCTCTCATGCCCATGGCCACTGCTCTGTCTGACCCCTTCACGCAGCAGCAGCAGCCTGGGCACGGGGGGCAGAAGATCCCATTCATGCTGCAGTTTCCCCACGTGCACCTGAATACACTAACATGCACGGGTTTCAAACTTTTTTGCCCTCGAACAAACTTATTCTGTATTTTCATTTTCCATGAACTTCTTAAAGATATATTTAATTATTTCTTTTATGTGGAAGGCAGAGTGACAGAGAAAGAGAGCGAGAGAAAGAGATTGACTCTTCCTTCTGCTGGTTTACACCCCAAATGGCCACAGCAGCTGGGGCTGCACCAGGCTGAAGCCAGGCGTCTGGAACTCCCACGCGGGCGGCAGGGGACCTAAGTATTTGGGGCACCAGTTGCTATGTTGCTGGCAGCATCAGTAGGAAGCTGATTCAGAGGCAGAGGAGCCAGTCTTCCAATGGCATTCCTGGAGCGGATGCAGAATCCTTCCCCTGTGGAGCCACCACGCCCAGCCTTCTACGGGCTTTCAGACAGAACTTGAAAGAGACGGAGAAACCGAGTGGAAACGCTGTGCAAGAGCCCACGCCTCCATCTCTTGGTATTCAGGGTGGTAGCTGGCGCACCAGCAGTCGGTATTGGCCACAGGGCTTTCTCCTGACTCTGGGGAGGTGGAGGGGTCATTGTTCCAGATGCTGTCAGTCACATCACTTGGGCTCACACAATTACACTGCCCTGGAGGCTGCAGCACAGGGCAAGTGTGGATGCCTCCCTAAGCATCCCCTGCAGCAGACCGATCAATACAGGCCATTGTGTCGCATGTTTGCCGCGTCAGCCAGGACGCTCAGAGTGGGCTCGGGCAGCAGCACCACGGCTGTTTGCCCTGGCAGAGGGTGGCAGGCCTCACTTGCTCACTCATCAACAGCTGCGTGCTGCAGGTCAGAAGGCAATGCTGATCACACCCCTGTTACTATCGGCCCGATTGCCCAGCCAGAAGCCGGCACTCACAGAGGATAGAAGCTCAGTCACTGGACTGTGAAGACACAGCTGCCAAAGCCAAACCCATTGGTGTAGGGACCCGCCTGGATGCACCACGTGTTCTCGTAGTGGGTGGCCTCAACTCTGCTGGCCACTAAATTACAGCCTGCAGGATGTCGGGGCATGGGGACGGAAGTGGCCGCAGCTTCCTGCCTGGGGCTCTGGCCCAGGACTCCCAGAGCTTCCCAGGCAGGCCTCATCACATGATCATGATGCGGAGCAGCCCCTGGGGCTGGAAGGCAGCTGCTATGGCCTTTCCCTCAAACCTAGTAGCCACTTCCTGTCTGCAGTGCTGTAATGCAATGACTCAAACCCAGGGTGCATGGGGCCACAGGACATCGCACATCCACATGTAATTCCCACGCGCGCCAGCTGCAAAGCACTGATGTGCCCAACAGCTATGGTCTCACAAGCAACACTGCATGGAGATGCCATCCACAGGGCACTGACTACTGCTACAACTAACTGAGCCATCCGGGCTCACACGCACACACACACCACACACACAAGAGAAACTTAACTCTCCTGTGAAGTCAGAATGGTAACAGTGGGCGCATGTGAGCACTGGGGAAGCACCAAGGTGAGTTGCTGCTCCCTGCCCTAAGACAGGAAGTGATCACTTTTGCGCAGCCTTGTAATCTGACTAACTTGCCTAAAATCTCAACTGTCAAACCCAGGAGTGAAGAGCACTCTTCTGATATCTGGGGTAGCCAGTCCTCATGCTGGACCATGGCTGACCACTGTCGTCTCTGGATGGGACACACAGTATCCAGCGCTGCATCTGGCTTGGCCCTGGAAGCGCAGGCATTTGCCACCCAAGGCCTGACTTCTCGTACAGCGAGCAGGGCTTTTTGCTTAAGGCACGAACTCCGTCTGAAAATAATTTTCTGATTTGGAACCATGCATGTTCTCCAAGAGAATAAGACTCTCCAGGTGACTTCTTAGGCTGCTGGTCAGCCAGAGGACAGTGGGGAGGGCTGCCTCGCACAGCCATGACTGGAGGTGGGGTGGGGGCCGTGGTTCACGTGCATGGTCTTGAGGTTGCATGTGAATCAGCCCCGATCTTGATGCCTCTACGTCTTGGGAGCCGAGGACCCTGGGCAGTCAGCTGTGCCCACGACAGTCTGGATTTAGCAGCAAAGGTCTTCTGCCCAGCAGGTGTTCAAGCACTTGCAACGTGCACATCACCCATCACAGTGTCCGGAACGAGTCCTGGCTCCCTGCCCTGCACCTGGGAGGCCGAACAGCCACACGGTAGGCCTGGTCCGTGTTTCTGGCTCCGCGCTTCATCTCAGCCCAGCCCAACCCTTACAGGAGCTGGTGGATGAGCACACTGGCTGGCTGTCCCTCGAAACAGAAAGAAAGTCACCCTGGTCCTGCTGCCCTTTGTCCCTGTTGGTGCCGGCCCCCAGGCTGGGTGAGACCTGTGCGGTCATGTCCACAGGGTCTGTGCACAGCACAGGTGGTCCAGACATCACTGACTACCACCACGAGCACAACCTTCTCCCATGCATTACAGACCACTCTCTCACGCTGGGAACCCTTCAGCCTGACACACTTGACAAGATGACAGCGCGGAGGTCCCCTGCAACTCCCAGGAGAACCTGTGTCCAGGGCTCCACCCAGCTGCCCAAGGCCACGGACTCGGCCTCAGGGGTAGCACTTCCTACGGACAGAAAACCTGCTGGCCCAAGACGGGCCTGGCCTTGAGCTCTGCGTCTTGTGGGGGTGAATGAAGCTGATAATGCCATCCTGCTTTCAGGGTTGTTGCGATGACTCCTGGTGCCACTGTGGGCCTGCTAATGCCGTTCAGATGCCCACTCCCTAGACCGTAAGTATGGGAGCCCTCAGCGTGCTTGCCCATGGACACCTTGCAGCTCCACAGCAAGACCAAGAGGAGGGCAGGCAAGGGGGCCAAGAGGCAGCCGGCCAGAGGTGAGGCCACACAGCTGTGAACTTGGTATCCGGTGTGAGGCTGCAGCACAGGTGAGAGGCAGGTAGGACCCTGGGCCTGGGCAGGTGTAGTGCACCTCAGACCCCACCTGCACCCGGAGAGCTCCACGCACCCCGACACCATGCTCAGCTTCCTCTCCCACTGGCCCCCGAAATTTGCTCGCGTCTATTCTGCAATAGAAACTGCAGGAGGAATACAGAAGAAGAGTGTCTACACACTCGTGTTAACTTCTCAAGGAATGCAAAGGGGGTTGTTACTGCCTCCCAATTCAAGGAAAGTCAAACACTTGAGCAGGAGCTGGCACTTCCTTTCTGCAAATGCCCAGGAAGCAATCGGAAGCAGAAAGGCTTCTGGCCGGAGCACACAGGTACGCGGTCCACACTTTCCTTCCATCTGCACAGGGGCAAACATGGAAGCAAGCCTTAAAATAGCCACAGGCAGAAGCAGTGCACTCTGTTACCGTGGGATTACTAATTGCAGCGCTGCTTTTGTCTTACTGAGATCCTGGCCATTCCCGCAACCTTTATAATGAGAAAAGTAAGGGAGCCAGCATCTATTTCCTGCCATTAGACGGCTGTAAAGTTACCGTGCTGGAAGTTCAGCGTGAGGATGCTACTTAGGGAGCAACAGTGACATCATTACTGAGGCGTGCACCCTGGGGCCAGGGACAGGGCTGCGTGGGACCCTCCCTGCCCCAGGTCAGCACCAGAGAATCTGGGCTGGGGACAGCAGTGTTGGGCTGGGCTCTGCGGGACCCACAGCTGCATCCCCAGCCTTACCCAGCAGGCAGGACAAACAAATGCTCCCCAGACACAACCACTGTGCCCTAGTCTAGAACCACTGGCTGCCCTCACCAGCACAAGGTCTCCTGGGTCCACACGCAGGCTGTGAGGTGAAAGTGCAAGGGCAGAACTGGGCAGAACTGGGATGCCACGCCCAGCTCTGCAAGTCCCAGGTCCTCAACTCCTGCCTTGGCCAGAGGAAGGCAGCTACTACCTCACCAGGAGATGAATTTGTGTCCAGCAGAGTGGAGTCACAGTCCTGGCCCTGAGCTGCTGGAAACACAACATCACCCCACCAGTGACAAAGCATACAGGTCACCTGCCGCCCGCTCCACCTGTCGGCCTCCCCCAGGGCTGGCTGACGTCCAGGGCTCAGGCTCAAGCACTCCTCGGCCATGCCTCTGCCGCTGGCCCCCAGGCTCCTGCTGGGCAGCCAGCAGCAAGGGCTTGCCCTTTTCTCCTCCCCCAAGCCCTGGAGACCAGGAAGACTGTGGATTTACTGTGTGTCTCTGTTGCTTTGCAGGTGATCAATGGCCACTGTTGAAGGAAGCCGAAAGCACCTTGCAATAAGTGAAGAGAAACAGTCTCTCCCCGCCCAGAGCTGACCTCCACACGGGGGCCAGGGGCTGGGGAATCTTCATGCGAAATGCAGTTAAAAGACAATCAAACCCAGGCAAAGAGGGGCCCTGATGAGGTCCTGGGAATTCCGGCTACGCAAACAGTACACACGGGTACTAAAACAAAGAAAATTTGTATTTCTAAATTCAACTTCTCACCAACTTTCTTTTTTTTTTTTTTTTTTTTTACAGATTTACAGAGAAAGAGACAGACAGATCTTCTAATGCTGGTTTACTCCCCAAATAGATGCAAAGACCAGAGCTGGGCTGGTTCAAGCTAGGAATCTGGAGCTACTACTGGGTCTCCCATGTGAGTACAGGGTCCCAAGGCTTCGTGCCATCTTCAGACACCTTCCCAGCATGTTAGCAGGCAGCTGGACGGGATATAGAGCAGCTGAGACTCCAACTGGTGCCCTGGGACACTGGTACCTACTGCAAGTGTAGGCTTAACCTACTACACCAAGACGCCAATACACAAGCTTCCTTAATTGCCCTCAGATGCCAGGCACCCTGCAAAGCATGCTTCCTATTTTCCTTCACCCATTCATTCATGCCACAGAGACCTGGCCCTGCTAGGTTGAGGAACAGTGAACAAGCAGCCCAGGTGTCCTCAGTGCTACCTGTTGCCTTGTGAGAAAGAAATACACGCAGGTGTAAATAACTACGTGACAGTCGGAAAGTGGTGGATACAGACCTGGAGGGCAGTCGCACAGCTGCAGGGGATGCCACTGCCAGGGCCACGGTGCCCGGAGCTCTGCAGACACAGACAGACTGAGGAGTCAGCGGGGACATCCAGCTCACTCCTGCAGCACTGGTTCATGGTCAAGTTCAGGTTTGCTTGTGGCCTCCTGGGGGACCCTCCCTTGATAGTTGTCATTGGGTAGTTGTTACTACCCAGCAGAAGGAGCATCGTCTTCCGGGAGGCAAGCCTAAGGGTGGCCTTCTGCGATCCTGCCTTCTCACCGATCTTCAGCCTTGCCAGAGAGAAGCCTCCACTCCAAATCACCAAACCGGGAGATCAGGGGCAGCTTGCCACAAGCCCGGTGCTGTTCGTCCACCTCCCGCCAGCCCCACTCCCAAAAGGAGACGCTGCCATGGGTACCGCCGGGAAGCACCAACCTGCAGCCAGGAAGCTTGGCTGAGTATCTAAGGGTCTTCCCTCGTGTCAGCTGAAACAAGCCCCCACCACACACATGCTGGCCACGTGTGGGGTGAGCCAGGCCATTCAGGGACCCGCTGTTCTGCCTGGACGTCTGAACACACTGACCGCAGAGAGCAGAGCCAGCGGCAGCTGCTCGTTTCTGTCCAAGGAAAGGCTTTGAGTGTTTCAGATGAGAGGTGCTAAACACTCACAGACAGAAGCAGGACCCTCATGGTGGCCCAGGCTGACGGTTAATGGGCACGGGGATCCAGAAGTGATGTGGACCGGATCTGAGAGATGCCAAAGATGGGGAAGTGGTGTCCGGAGTCCAGGGCTACAGGCGACCAGAAAAGTAGAAAACCAGTGAGGCCCAGGTGCCCAGGGCGCATGGTCACTGCAGGGGGCCAGAGCAGGAGCAGCAGGTCAAGGACCTTCCCCTGAGCAAACAGGCAGCACTAGTCATGAGCAAGTCCATGAGGCCCGGGGTGAGGCGCTGTGGGTACAGCACCCATTGGGTGTCTGCAGCGTGGGAGTGCAGTGTGGCTGCTGCAGACAGCAGGGAGGACGCCAGCCACTCTGCCTTTCACCTTCCCCTCCAATGTCCACGTCAGGAGCCACCCTTAGAGTGCTGAGCCGGGACCCTGAGTACCGCAGGGACTGGTCTCCCAGCCCCGCCAGAGGGATGCGGCTGCCCTCTGACCGGCCGCTGCCACTCCCACCTCCCGCAGCGGTCACCTGCAGCCCTCCTGGCATCCCACAGGGCTCCTGCTCTGCGAGAAGGCAGGCGCTAGCTTTCATGACTTCCATCCCTCCAGCACCTGGGAATCTCAGCAACTCTCCCCTTGAACAACTTCATAGCAAACATGAGGGCTTCTGCCGGTGGCTTGCCAAGCCCCGTGCTAGAAGTTTCACAATGTATCTCCAGGATTCTCCAAGCAGCCTATAAGTTGGTCTGCTGTTTGCATTTCACAAAGGAGGGACAGAATGACAAGTGAGGGGACAGGAAGACCATCCCAGGTCGCCCCGCTAGCAAGCAGCCTACCCAAGATCCCAAGGAGACCACCCTGCCTCTGCAGTTGTGTCCTAAACAGGTATGCAGAGTGTTAAAGACTGAAATGTGCGTCACATTAAACACGGCTTCTTCCAGCAACACACCCATGCTCCCAATGAGCTTGGCAACCGTCTCCTTTGAAAACTCAGGGAGATCACGGTCTGTCAAGTTTATTTCAATAGTTTCACAGGATACAAGCAAAGGAGACTGAGTTCTCGGGGATGTGTGCACACAATCTAAAAACAAAAGCTGCAAGGTACCGTGGGGAAGCGCAGTGGGCGTACTTCCTCAAGCATTCTATGAAACCAGCTTCTTCCTCCAGACACCAGAGCCCACTGGGAGACGCAGCTTCAGACCAGCATCTCTCTCGAACGCAGACGTAAGATCTACAATAATATGTGAGCCCACTGACTGAGCAAGTCTAGAAGAACTACACACATCCACCCGTGAAATTGATCCCAGATTTGCAAGGCTCCTTAACACTCACAAATCAATGAATCAACCCATCACATCAATAGGCTAAAGAAAAAAAACACAGCATTTTCTGGTGAAAAAGCAGATACATCAGGGCTGCAGGAAACCCTCCAGCTAACATCGTACCAAGCAGGCAGCAAGTACGATTCTCTTCCACTACCATCAGGCACAGGGCAAGAAAGTCCCCTCTCGTGACCCCTCCAACATCAGGCTGCAGAAGTCCCAAATAGAAAAAGAAACAGAAGGTGCACTCAGCAGGAAGTAAGACATAAAGCTGCTTTTGTTCACAGGTGGGGTGATTGTGATGTATGAATCAGCAAAATGCTGAAACTAATGCATGCTTCAGAGGAAGCTAACATCAAAAGAGCACTATTTTCCTATATACACCAGAAATCGGCATGCATACACCAGGAGCCGGCATAGGCGCACAGCACATTAAGCCATTGTTTGCAATATCAGCAGCCCATTTGAAAGTACAGGTTCAAGTCCCAGCTGCTCTGTTTCTCATCCAGCTCCCTATTAATGTGTTTGGAAAGGTGGCAGAGTATGGCCCAACTGCTGGAGCCCTGTAATTCATGTGGGAAACCCCGACAGAATTCCTGCTTTCCTGTCCTGGCCTGGACCCACCCTGGCTGTTTTGGCTAGCTGAGAAGCAAACAAGCAATTTGTGGCTATCTGCCTCCTTGTCCCTCCATTGATCTGCCTCTAAGATAAATCAATAGATCATAAAAATAAAATAAAACTCAGGGTTCAGCCCTCTGGCGTAGCTCATTAAGCCCCTGAGTGAAAGTCAGCAGCACCCCATATGAGCACAGGTTCAATACGCTCCAGGTCCCTGCTGATGTGCCTGAGAAAGCCGCTGGGGGCTGGCCCAAGGGGTCGGGCCCCCCACCCAATGTGGGAGACCTGGGAGAAGCGCAGGGCTCCTGGCTCTGGCCTGACCCCGACCGGCCACTGTGGCCATTTAAGAAAGTGGACCAGAAAATGAAAGGTTCTCTCTCTCCTTTCCTCTGTAACTCTGCCTTCCAAATAAAAATACTTGTTTACATTTGCATTCCCCAAAATGAAATATCTGTGTAATTTGAATAAAATATGTACAACATCTGTGAAGAAACTACCAAACTCTGACGATCAAATAAGAACTTGGTAAACGCAGAGACTATCCATGCACTCTGGCAGATTTCATATTGTCAAGATGTCAGTTCCTGGTCCCATGTGATGCTCCAATTGCCTAATTATCCCCTTGCAAGCACCAAGATCCCAAACGATTGTATGTTCATATGCCGGCTGCTCCGCTTCCCATCCAGCTCCCTGCTTATGATCTGGGAAAGCAGTCGAGGATGATCCAAAGCCTTGGGAATCTGTACCCACGTGAGACTTACCAAGATAGGAAGATACAAAAAGATCTTCCATCCACTGGTTCACTCCCCAAGTGACCACAACAGCCAAAGCTGAGCCTACCTGAAGCCAGGAGCCAGGAGCCTTTCCCAGGTCTCCCACGTGGGTCCAGGGCCCCAAGGTTTTGGGGCATCCTCCGCTGCTTTCCCAGGCCACAAGCAGGAGTTGGAAAGGAAGTGGAATAGCCCGGACCCAGACCGGTGTCCATATGGGATCCCAGAACACGGAAAGTGAGGATTTAGCCACTGAGGCACTGCACTGGGCCCTGCAGAGTGATTGATAAGGTGAGCTTCACTGACCTTAGGAACCTCTGCTCAGTAGATGACACTGGCAAGATCACAGGAAGACAGAGCTTGCCAGACTGGGACAGGACACAGCCAAGGAAGAACTGCCCTTAGCAAAGAACTCTAACACTCAGCAGTGAGAAGGTGAACCAGCAGCAGAGATCTGAAGAGACACCTCACCAAGATGATCCACGGGTGGTCAGGGGGCCTAGGACCGGTCCACGGGTGGTCAGGGAGCCTAGGACCGGTCCACGGGTGGTCAGGGGGCCTAGGACTGATCCAAGGGTAGTCAGGGAGCCTAGGACTGATCCAAGGGTGGTCAGGGAGCCTAGGACTGATCCAAGGGTGGTCAGGGAGCCTAGGACCGATCCAAGGGTGGTCAGGGAGCCTAGGACTGATCCAAGAGTGGTCAGGGAGCCTAGGACTGATCCAAGGGTAGTCAGGGAGCCTAGGACCGATCCAAGGGTGGTCAGGGAGCCTAGGACTGATCCAAGAGTGGTCAGGGAGCCTAGGACCGATCCAAGGGTGGTCAGGGAGCCTAGGACTGATCCAAGGGTGGTCAGGGAGCCTAGGTCCGATCCAAGGGTGGTCAGGGAGCCTAGGACCGGTCCACGGGTGGTCAGGGGGCCTAGGACTGATCCAAGGGTAGTCAGGGAGCCTAGGACTGATCCAAGGGTGGTCAGGGAGCCTAGGACTGATCCAAGGGTAGTCAGGGAGCCTAGGACCGGTCCACAGGTGGTCAGGGAGCCTAGGACCGATCCAAGGGTGGTCAGGGAGCCTAGGACTGATCCAAGGGTGGTCAGGGAGCCTAGGACTGATCCAAGGGTGGTCAGGGAGCCTAGGACCGGTCCACGGGTGGTCAGGGAGCCTAGGACTGATCCAAGGGTGGTCAGGGAGCCTAGGACCGATCCAAGGGTGGTCAGGGAGCCTAGGTCCGATCCAAGGGTGGTCAGGGAGCCTAGGACCGGTCCACAGGTGGTCAGGGAGCCTAGGACTGATCCAAGGGTGGTCAGGGAGCCTAGGACCGATCCAAGGGTGGTCAGGGAGCCTAGGACTGATCCAAGAGTGGTCAGGGAGCCTAGGACCGATCCACAGGTGGTCAGGGAGCCTAGGACTGATCCAAGGGTAGTCAGGGAGCCTAGGACCGATCCAAGGGTAGTCAGGGAGCCTAGGACTGATCCAAGGGTGGTCAGGGAGCCTAGGACTGATCCAAGGGTGGTCAGGGAGCCTAGGACCGGTCCACGGGTGGTCAGGGGGCCTAGGACCGATCCAAGGGTGGTCAGGGAGCCTAGGACTGATCCAAGGGTAGTCAGGGAGCCTAGGACCGATCCAAGGGTAGTCAGGGAGCCTAGGACTGATCCAAGGGTAGTCAGGGAGCCTAGGACCGATCCAAGAGTGGTCAGGGAGCCTAGGACCGATCCAAGGGTGGTCAGGGAGCCTAGGACTGATCCAAGAGTGGTCAGGGAGCCTAGGACTGATCCAAGGGTAGTCAGGGAGCCTAGGACCGGTCCACGGGTGGTCAGGGAGCCTAGGACTGATCCAAGGGTGGTCAGGGAGCCTAGGACCGGTCCACGGGTGGTCAGGGGGCCTAGGACCGATCCAAGGGTGGTCAGGGAGCCTAGGACCGATCCAAGGGTGGTCAGGGAGCCTAGGACTGATCCAAGGGTGGTCAGGGAGCCTAGGACTGATCCAAGGGTGGTCAGGGAGCCTAGGACCGATCCAAGGGTGGTCAGGGAGCCTAGGACTGATCCAAGGGTGGTCAGGGAGCCTAGGACCGATCCAAGGGTGGTCAGGGAGCCTAGGACTGATCCAAGGGTAGTCAGGGAGCCTAGGACCGGTCCACAGGTGGTCAGGGAGCCTAGGACCGATGGGCAGCACAATCTGACATCCAAGAGCATGGGCAGGCACGACTGCACACCTCCTGCAAAACACTGACATCACCAACTGCCAGTGAGGCTGTGCAGCCACAGAGCCTTGGGTCCGCTGCTGCGAATGCACAGGCAGAGCCACGCTGGAGGACAACGTGCCAGCTTCTTACAGAAACCAAACACGCCGTTCCCACCTGAGCAGGAATTCACATTCCTCAGTGTTCACCCGAATGAAGTAACAACTTGTGTGTACGCAGAAGTCTGCAGGTGGCCATAACCAGCACATCACTCAGCACTTCCAGAACCTGGAAGTGGCCAAGATGCCCTCCAGCAGATAAAAGGGCAAACCAGCTTGGACACCCAGACACTGGACTGTTTTACAGTGCTAAGAATGGGTGCACTAACAAATCATGGAAAGACAAAGAGGAAAGCCAAGTGTGTAAGGTCACGTGCTGATTCCAACTCCACAGCATTGAGGAAAAGGCAGCCTTTGGAAACAACAAAAGCATCAGATGTTGGGGCTGCACGGGATGAGTGGGCGGAGCTCAGAGGATGTTTAGCCAGCAGAACTGTTCTGTATGTGCCTACAGTGGTGGGTGTAGCCCCTGGACTTGCTGAAACCCGTAGAGTCTGCAACCTGTGAGAGCCATGAGACGTGTGACGGATGCTGGGGGACAAGAGCACGTCAGAGCAGGTTCACCCGTCTCAGCCAATGAATGCTGTGAAGTGGGGACAGATCAGGAAAGGAGGGGTACAGGAAATCTCTGCATCCTGCTCAACTTTGCTGTGAACATAAAACCTCCCTAACAACAAAGCTAGGCCTACTTATTTTTAAAGATTTAGTTACTTACTTTGAAGATCAGAGTTAACACACACACACACACACACACACACACACACACACACACACACAGATTTTCCATCTGCTGGTTCACTCTCCAGATGGCTGCGACAGCCAAGGCTAGGCCAGGTAGAAGTCAGGAGCCTCCTCCGGGTTTCCCACACAGGGAGAGGGGCCCAAGGACTAGAACCTTCCTCCACTGCTCTTTCCAGGCCATCCAAGGAAGCTGGATCGGTAGAAGAGCAGCCAGAACTGTGGTGCCGGTATGGATGCCAGCTCTTCAGGCAGCACTTCATGCCATGGTACTGGCTCCACAAAGTTTAGGTTAGAAAAGGCAAGAAAGGGTTGTGGTGGTACCAACCTTCAGAATCAGCAGACGGCACTGGTCTTGTGGAACGAGGCTCATCTCTCCCCATCTCACCTCCCCAGGGGTCTACAGAGGGGCTCAAAATCCTCAGTGCCCCCTCCCCACCCTACCGCCTTCCAGAATGAAGTCCAAACCATAGGCATGGCATGTGACCTCCTTCAGCTACCGTGATGTGGCCCCTCAACTCTGCTGAGCCTCCATACCCCGCCCACCATGCTCTGGCTCCCTGCACCTGCTCTTTCTGTTTACTCAACAGACCTGCCCCACACAGGTCTAGGGTGATGCCACTCTTGCTGGCCCACTGTATTTCACAAGTCAGGGATCTTTCCAATGCCTTGCTGTGCCAGTCCAGATCCTTCCCTCAAAAGATCATGGCTTCAGAGTGATGCTCTGGCAGCCAGGGGTGGTCACAGAGGGCCCAGGAGTGTCCAGGGACACCCACAGAGATGCACACACCAAGCTCTGCAGAAGTTCCTCCCAAGGCCAGGCAAAGAACAGAAGCCACCAGAGTGCAGACTGGTAGCACACAAATGCAAAGGATTGCCTGAGCTCTTCAGAAGCGGGGCAGCCTTCCACCCCACAGCCCTGGGGAGGCAGGGCCTGAAGGAGGGCAACACCTCAGCCTGCTTCCTCACAGCTGGAGATGAGGACTCAGGGCAGGCTTCCTGAGAGGGCTTGAGGACCCAGAGCAGAACATTCCACCAGGAGAGCACACACCTCGAAGAACTTCCACGGAGGTTTTAATCTTGCCGAAACATTCAAAGACAAAGGATGCACTGACTCGAGAGACAGGGTTTAGCCACAGTGTCATACCAGGTCTGTAAGGGAAACTCCAACGTCACACCAGTTCTACGGGGGACAGCCACAGTGTCATAACAGATCTACAAGGGACACCCGCAGTGTCCAGTGTCACACGAGGTCTGCAGGGGACACCCACAGTGTCACACAGGTGTGCAGAGGACACCCGCAGTGTCGCATGAGGTCTGCAGGAGATACCCACAGTGTCACACAGGTGTGTAGGGGACACCCGCAGTGTCACACAGGTGTGTAGGGGACACCTGCAGTGTCAGAACATTCTGAAAGAGGGACCGGTCTCCCTCTTTCTGACTATAATCTGGGGCCAGGAGAGAAACAACAGGTACTGCCACCCCTCCTCATGGGACAGGGATGAGGAGAGAGCAGGAAGGGCACGGCGATGTCACGCACTGTAGACAAGGTTAGGAGGAGAGTGATGGCTTCTGGGGAAGGAACCGCATCATTCACAGCCAAACCAAAGGGCTCCCAGTCCCACCCCTTGAGTCCTGCTCGGCCCAAATGTCTGAGTCCTGTGGGCTTCTGGCTGCCCCCAGGGACTCAGGGACGCCCTTCCTCCAGGACCTGCCAGAACAGTGTCTTCAGCTGACTGCCTCGTTCTGTTCCCGGGAAGAAGGGCAAGACCCAGTGTGGCCACATCAGCTTGTTTGAAGTGCCACTTCCATCCTTCCTGCCTTATGGCCTCAGCCTCCGTGAGCATGGGTGCCCATGGTCCAGGGCCCCCAATGCCTGCCAGGGCAGTGCCTGGGACTTGAAGCCCAGGCTGGCTATAGAGGCCTCTTTCCTCCATAAGTGAGCCTTGGAAGCCTAAGCCTGGCCAGGTCCTCCAGGCACCCCCTCTGCACTCCTACGGGTACTGCCCCCAAAACAGCCCAGCGAAGGGGAAAGGGACCAGAGACCACCCAATCCCTGGGGCTCAATCACTCCTTCACCCAACAGCTTCAACAGCCGCATGCCCGACACTGGGTCCATTTCAGGGACACAGGGGAGAGGTGCGGGAATCCTGCCCTGCCCTGCCCTTCCTTCCCTCTGCTCCGATGGACAGTGCTGCGCGCTCCCCTGCACTCTGGCACATCTCTGACCCCACACACCCAGAGACCAACCGAGATCCGAAAATGGTGCTTGCCATCAATCCGCGGCACCTGCTCGCTCTCTTCATCCCGCTGGGATTCACCTGATCTCAGCTTGCTCACTGCTCTCTCTCCCTGTGACACCCCCTTCACTAGCCCACTGCCCCCAGTCCTACTCTCACTCAGTGTAGCAACCTGTCAGCCACATGGAACCAGACAAGCTTTCAGACACTCACTTGTGCCTTTGCTGCTGTCACTGAACTGGCTTCCTACAAGTGCTTCCTGAAAGTGCTTCCTTTCCTGGTCTCCACCTGCTAAACCCACCTGTATTCCATCCCTTAAGTAGCCCCCGCACCTGCACATCGCCCAACACACCCAACCAATCACTGCTCGCCATTACATCTGGCTCAGACTGCCATGCTGCCTTGGGGCACTGCAGCATGCTCTCCATCTGAAGTTAACTCTGCTCTTTGAGCCCTCGCATCCTCATGGGGCCCTGCGACCAGGAAACCCTCCACTCTGATCCTTTTAGCAGCACGGGCTTGTCCACCCCAGTACTGCTCCTGGCTGACAGGTGCAGCTCCATCTGCTTTGAGCTTCTGCTGCCCGCATCCCCAACTTTTTAGGACAGCCTTGTTTCGTTTTGTTGCACTTCCCCTCTCACCCCTTCCCCAAACACAGACATGTTAGTCTAGCCCATGTCCCTCACTCCAATTGAGGCTGGGGAAAAAGCGCTGCCTGCCCAGGTGGCTCCTAAGGGACAGGACTCCCTGGCTGTTCTAACACCGGCTGTCCTCATGGGTCACCAGAACAGGGGAAAGCTGAGAGGACCAGAATCCAGAGATAAAATGCAGAGACAAGTGTGTCTCGCTGCTGTTCTGAGTCACCCCTGCCCTCCAACGCCATCTGTGACACAGGATGAGAGCGGAGGTCAGGCCTAGCAGCGGCCAGGGAAGCCCGAGCCCACGCCGAGCATCAGGGCAGGACTTCGGGGGCCTTCGTGGGTGGGACCTCACTGCGACTGTGCCATTGTCTTACTGTGGAGGGAATTAATTGAGCTCCCTCCAACGAGGACCTTGGGGCCCACCAGCAGAGCTGAGCAGCCTACTCCCTGCCTTGTCGGGAAAGCAGGCAAGTCCCAGCAGGCCGACACAGGGACCCCAGGAACCCAGGACCCACAAAGCCTCCCATGGCCGCAGGACAGTGGGAGGGCAGGCTGAGAGAAAGTGCTGACAGCTTTCACCTCAACACAGAGGTCACCACGAGCAGGTGGCAGGCAGGCACACACGTCTCAGGTTCTAGCCGAGGGAAGAAGCTGAAGCCACCAGGAGGTTTTCCAAATTTTCACAGATGAACACACACTCCTGAAAAATCCAGAAAAGAAATGTATGCAAAGATGAAGCAGATGCGGCCCGTCTTTGAGATGTTCCAACTGCTTCTGAGTGACAGCTATTTATATTTTTTGAGAAAAGATTGATTTATTAATTTGAAAAGCAGAGTGACACACAGAGGGGGGAGAGGGAGAATGAGAGAGAGAGACAGACTTGTCCACTCCCCAAATGCCCACCAGTGAGGCTAAGCCAGCTCAAACCCAGGAATGCCATCCGCGTCTCCTTCTGTTGACATTGGGGACCCAAGTACCCAGGCTGCCACCCACTGCCTCCACGGCACATTGGCAGGGAGCTGGGTGACACGGAGTATGGAGTAGGCACTCCCAAGCCTGTACAGCACCCCACAGCACCCACCCCTGCCTGAGCGTTTGAACAGTGTCAGCACCCACAATGGAGACTCCAGTCTGTGGAGTGAGCAGCCCTGAGCACGGCCGGGAGCAGCCAGCCCCACCATCTGTCCCTGGCACTTCCTCATCTTCCCAAACTGCACCTTGTCGCCCACACAACACTAACTGGCCCACTCTCCCCAGCCCCTGGCAAGTGCCTTTCCTAGGAACCTCAGCTGCACGCAGTCCACAGTGTGTGCCTTTGTGTGCTCAGCGTCTGGCCCTTTGCAAGTCTCTCGTGTTCACCCATGCTGCACCTCCTGACGGCAGGGCCTTGTGCTTGCTGACCTAGGTTTATTAGGCGCACACGCCAGGCACTTTTGACAGATGTGGCCTCAACTCCAAAGATCACGGCTCAAACTAGGAGTAGCCAAAGAACAGATTTGCTTACAGTCTTGCTTTTTAAAACAAAGATGTTAGGCAATTTAAAGGACAGCTTATTTTAAAAACCCATCACCGTGGACAAGTTGGTGCCCAGCACCCAAGCCTGACCTTCCTTCCTCCTTTTCTCACTGCTGCTCCCCGCCTCAGGTCTGCAGCTTCCGACCGCTAGCAGATGGAGCAAGCTTCTTCAGTTTCCTTTGCTTAAAATATCTTCCTGCTCTTCACGGCTCTTTTCCTTTCTCCGCCTTTTCATTACTTCCGACAGCTGATGTCCGGCTTCTGGGCACGGCCCCATGCTCTGGAATGACCTGCATTTCCGGGGATGCTAACCTATTTTCTCCTTTGGCATGTTATTAAAAGACTTTTAGCTTTGTAAATGAGCACCAACGTTCTGCCTGGTGTGGCTGCCTTTGGGGACTCTAGGCCACACTGTGAGGCCAATGTGTGTCCCTATTCCTGGCTGTGGTCCTGCTCTTGGGCCACCAAGAGAACTGTGTGATCCAGCTCTCACGGGCTCCAGGGCTCGTGCCCACCAACCCAGGGAGGGTGGGCCTGGAGACCCAGCCAGGACGAGCCTCGACAGGCGCCTGCACTGCTATGGCGTGAGCAAAGTGCAGGGGCAAGAGTGAGGACCTGGAGACCAAGTGGGAACAGCCAAATGGAGCCAGAGAAGGATCTGGTATAGACCATCTTATAGGAAAGTACCTCAACTAACGTGCTTGCATTTCTAAATCAGAGCATGCCATGTCAGTGTTCACATGCCCAACTCCTCTTGAAAACTCAGCCAGGGGAAGGAAGGGGACATTCGGGTGCATCCATGTGGGCAGAACCCTAGAGGACACCCTCTGGTCAGTGTGGGCATCGTTGCTTGGGCTTGGGCCACCTGCCTCTCCTTTCAGAACCCATTGCTCTCCTCTGTTCCCCTGGTCACTGTTCCTGCTTGGCTCAGCTTGAGGCTCACTAGCCCGAAAGCTGTTCCTGGCAGCCTGGGCCCCAGAAGCCCCATGGAACATTCTCCTGGGGACACTGGTGTATCAGAGATGCCTTCCCAGAGTCCAGCGAGCACTGGGGACAGAATACTTATCTCCATGTGTCCTCTGAACACATGGTGGCCTGCACCCAACCGATCACCATTGGGTAAGGTCAGCCAAGGCCACATATTAGGGTACCTGGCTAATTGTTTCTGGAATAACTAGAAATAAAACTTGAGATCCCTGTGTGAAAAGACACACACGGGACTCATTTTCTGAAACCCAACCTGTACTGGATACTGATTCTAGAATAGGAATTTGTTACAACAAAGACTGAAGACAAATGAAGAATTCCAAGATGAATTATTCTGTAGAAGGAATGATTCTCTTTCATTACTACGGGAAAGCACAGCACGTCACACAGCACAGCAAGAACTCTCCCATGAGCCCGAGGGGCGCCACTGGCCGAGGCACACGGCACAGCACCTGCTGGGGCGCTGGCTGTTCAAACAGAATGGACACCGGGCATCTGTGCACTGCCTTTGCTTGGAAAAGCAGAAGCGAAGAGTCAGTCCAAGGGGGGACGTTTTCTGGAGGAGAGGGGGCGGTAGGAGGGGGATTCTGGAGTTCTTCAGGAAGATCTGAAAACACAGCAGCCTGCTTCACTCCAAGGCAGAGCGCCTGGCGGCTTCAGGGTGCCAGGGTCAGACAGGAGACACGTGAGGCCTAAGGGACAAGGAATCACACCCTGGAAATGCTGGCTTGTGATCTGAGTCGCCAAATAATCACAACTGCCCTAATGCTACGGTCTACACTCTCCTCGCCCATAACAAAGAGAATTTTAAATCTCGACATTGAGGGGCTGTGTGCAGTGGGTTAACCCATTGCTTGCAATCCTGGCATACGAGAGTGCTGGCTCACATCCTGGCTTGCTTCTCTTCCAGCCCAGCTCCCTGCTGATAGGCCTGCAAGGCCAAGGACACGGCCCAAGTGATTGGGCCCATCCTACCCCTGTGGAAGACTTGAATGGAACTCTGTTCTTGGCTTCAACCTGACGAAGCCACAACCACTGAGGGCATCTGAAGAGTGAACCAGAGAGTGGAAGATCTCTCTTAACATCCCTCACTCTACATACTCTACCTTTTAAACAAAGACCAAATCTGAAAACCATCTGAGCTGGCAGTAGTGCAGGCAGCCCTCGAGGCAGCATGTGCCCTGGTACAGGGCCTAGACTTGAGGCCCAGCCCTGCCCAAGTATAAGGCCTAGAGCTGAGGCCCAGCCCTGACCTGGTATAAGGCCTCAGATCTGAGGCCCAGCCCTGCCCAGGTATGGGGCTTAGATCCGAGGCCCAGTCCTGCTCGGGATTCCAGCTGCCTGCTCAGAGCTCCCTGGAGGACTGGGGTGACGGCTCCATTCTCTGGGTTCTGGTACCCCAAGTTAAAGACCCGGACCGAGTTCTAGGATTCTGGCTCCAGCCAGTCTTACTACAGCTGTGTTGGGCATTTGGGGAATGAATCAGCAGGTGGAAGATACAGCTCTCTCGTTTTGCTGTATCTCTGTACTTCAAATAAAGTGAAAATACATAAAATTTAAATTGTTCGAACTAAATAAAATATGATCTGATTTAAGCCTCAATTAGAGTCAGGCCTGGTAAGCACCCATGACTGGACACTAAACATCTCAGTGACCCACACTCCATGCCGGCCCAGTCACACCTATGGTCTCATTTACTCATCTTTATTTTTGTCAATTCCCTTTGCGGTGAAGAAATTGGGTCTGCAACACAAGAGGAATTTTCCACGTACCCAGTCGTGGCAGGACTCACAGGGCAGCAAATTCACCTGAGCCTTTTTGGGGGTTGTTCACTTTTAATGCTAACATTTTATATTTTGTTGCAAAGTGAAGAGAGAGCGAGTATCCTCCTTGAAGGTCTGGTTCATCCCCACCCCTCCTCAAGTCCCTAACTGCCTGAAGCAGCTGGGAGTCCAACCCCAGGACTCAGCGGTGCCTTTCCCACAGGGCTGGCAGGGCCTCACCTGCTGCTGCCAGGTGTGCAGGTGCAAGGGGCGTCACAGACAGGTGGGACCCGACCCACGCCCTCTCACCCGGCACGTGAGTGTCCTGACTGGGGTCTTTGCTGTGTGCCAAACGCCCGCCTCAACCCGGCTACCATTTCCACAGCGTTACACCTGAGCAGACTGCTCTAAAATACATGGTAACCAAGACTGGTCCTTCTGGGCTCATTGACAATCTAAGGCCAGAACGTCCTGTGAATAGCGCCCTACCACTTCCTAGTATTTCTGTCAGAGAACACACAGGGTTCACATCCAGCCTCATGACACGTGTGCGGGGCTCCCGCTTCTGTCTTGCTGAGATGCTGAGCCTACCTGGATCACAAAGAACCCTGGGCCCAGGTGTCCCACATGTAAGCGCTGTGTCCTGCCAGGGCAGCCACAAGACCCTCCTTTAGGCTGGAGAATCCAGGGCCCTGAGGATCAATTCCACGCATGGTTTTGTTTGGGCAGGTGTGAAGCAGAGAGTCAGCTATCATCAACTTCAGTCCCAGGAACTGCTCCGGGTGCTGCGCAGGAATCTTAATCCAGTGATGCAGGGGAGGGGCTGCCCCCCCCCCCCGCTTGGTGTGGGGCACACCGTGAAGGGGGCACTGTCATGGCGAGGATTACAACTCTGTCTCATTCACAAAGATCATGTAGCCAGGTCCCAGGCAGCAGTGCCTCCCATTTGCCTTGTCTTCTCTTTGTCGAAGCATCTACAGAAAGGCAGCCTGCAGGAGAACAGAGCTACAGACAGTGTGGGGGGGTGTGTGTGGTCACGGCCAATCCCAGACCTCAACACCCCTCCTCCACCCTGGTGCTCAGGGCAGGCTGTGAACAGCCATCAACAGCCATCAATCACGCCTTTCCAATAGCAACCCAGGCCTGACCATTCTGAAACCACGTTGAAGCTAGAAACTCCCAGCTAACCACCAACTAGAGCATCCGGCAAGGGGTGGCCCGCAGCACTACATGAGCGAGCACAGCCCCTTCTGGGGCTTGCACCCCACGCAGGGTCAGAATCCACTCCAGACCTCAGATCTTCCACGGCACAGCCCAGCCCAGACCCATGGAGACACAGGGCAGACTGCCTGGTGAGACACTGCAAAGGTGGGGGCATGGGAAACTGGGGGTGGGTTTTCTCTTCTGTACTAGGGCATTGAGGTTCAGGGTTGGACAGAAAGGTGAGGGGTCTAGACAAGCCCACTGCCAACTGCGTGCCGCAGGCATCTGATAAACAATTGCACATGCTGCTGCAAACCGGTTTTGTTGAAAAGACACCCCTTCCCCCAACGCAGGCGCAACTGAGAGACAGCGGGAGATGAAGTTGGTCAGGGAACTGTGCTGTCACCATTCAAAGGAGGGCACCAGTCCTCGGGGAGTCTCACAAATAGTGGGTCATTTTCCAATGCTAGGGAGACATAAAAACTACTTTTGGTGCACAGCTAAGTGCAGGGCTGAGCTGCAGCTGGTGGAGCCGGCAGAGATTTTCGCCACAAAGTATGTTTAAACCCTGAGTGCGTCCCAGAGGCCACAGCCACCTGCCCATCAAGGAGAAAGGCTGGCAGCCAATGGGGCCAGGTCAGACCCACAGCAATCAGCCTCACGCAGTCACGAAAAACCCTGAGGTTTCTAGGTGTTGTTTCAGTCCTTCCAGAATCTTATACTTCCATGAGAATGCTCCTTGAACCATTGCAGTGGCTCCTAGCAGGCCCTGTGTTGGAAAAAAAAAGGGGGGGGGGGAGGGGTTGCCAAGGAACAGAATGGGAAGCAGGGTCCAGCATCCAGATGCCAGCTTGGGCCAGAAGGATCTATGTTACCAACAGCTTCCTTTAGGACAGGCTGGGACATGCGTTGGCCTAAAACGGCATGCCAGGCGCACCAGGCCCAGAGCCCACGATATCCTCATGGCTGGTCCCAGTCACAGAAGCCAGGCCTTACTCAGGCCCAGCTGCGTCCTGCAGGTGAACACAGGCACGTCTCTGGGCCTCAGGCAGCTTCATCCAACTGCCATGCCACATTCCACACTGGAGTGCCAGTTGCCATCCTGGCTTCCAGCTGATGCACCTGGGAAAGCAGTGGACAACAGCCCAAGCACTGTCTCCAGCAACCATGGTGGACATTTGCCATAGTAGCTGCTGGAATCAGAGCAGGATGAGCACACACTCATGCGCAGATGAGCCAGCACCCCCATCCCAGCCCTGTACTCCCATTTTCCCATGGGAGAACAGATAAGCAGATGCCATAACACCCAAGCTGGGACCACAGGAGATGGATGGAATGCAAAGAAGCCTAGAAGGGCATGCCCAGCAGCCAAGAGGGCCACATCGCACATCACAGTGCCTGGGTGGGATCCCAGCTTTCCTGCCAAGGCAGGCAGCAGTGACAGCCAGAGGAACTGGGCTCCTGACACCCTGAGACTCCTGGCTCTGTCCCCAGCTCCGTGCCGGCCACTGCAGGTATCTGGGGAGTGACTCTACAGAATGGAGCTTTCTCTGTGTCTCTCTGCCTCTCAAATCAGTTTCTAAAACTTATATTTGGGTACAAAAAATATTTTGAAACCCATGAAGAATTTTTGTCTCTGTAATATTCATTTTGCAGGAACTTTCCAAACATCTCTCATCTTTGCATTTTGAAAAGTTCATGTCTCTTAATTCCATTTTTCCACGCGGTTTTTCCAAGATACAAAAGGAGCTGGCACGGCACTTCCTCATGGTCTCTCCTGCAGGCATCTTCACTTCCTGGGGGGGACCACACACACCCCAAGAGTCAGAATCTCTCTCTTCACCTCTTACTTCCCACACTGTTGCCACCTGACACACATCTGTACATGTTTGGCCACAATCCACCAAGCACAATATTGAGGGAAGTACTTTTCCCTAACGCCCACTCTAATGGCACCGTGCTTCCCCAGGGGCCACTCATCATACGTCCGTTACCTCTAAAATTTATATATGGCATTCCATTTTCAGCTTCACTTGTTTTTGATGGGGAGGAAGAGGATAAGTAGGATTTTTATTACGGTAAAATAAGATAGCCAACCTGTGTGCCTTCTATCCCCTCAGAGAGCTGTGTACAGAATCAGCATGTCGATTACAGATCATCATTTTGCCTCCACTGAAGATGACACTGAAATTTGACTCAAAGACTCAGTTATGACTAAGTCAAAACTTAGCTGCTCACTTGAAAGGCTGAACAAAAGAAACTCTAGCAAACTGATCAAAAGCATCTTTGTCAGCAGGTGAGTGCACACTTGGAGGCTGCGATGAGAAGCGAGAGATCAAGGCAGAAAACCCGTCAACTCCACAGCAGGTGAGCCGGCACTGTGCAACGACAACCGCCCTGGTCTCTGCAGTGAGGACGGGCGCCTCGCTAGGAGGTGCCCAGAGCCATTTTTCTGGGATATGTGAGTTTGCATTTTTCCCACTATAACGCCGGAATCCCATGCCCTTGGGTAAAGAAGGCTGCACTTTTCCAAATGGGTTCAGATGAGACGCCTTCATACACATGGCAGAGGAAGCAGAGGGGTGCCGCACCTAGGGGTGCCGCGCCTGAGGGGTGCTCTGACAGCCCCTTCCGTACACACCCAGCAGAACGGAAGCACGACCCAGGCTGGTGTCCCCGACCACTGCGCAAGCTACTGTGCGGCAGCTTAAGACAGACTCGGCTCAGAAAGACGCAGTAGCACGAGGGGCACAGAAAAGCTACAGCAGGCGTGACTGTCCAGCGTTCTAATCCTCCCGGGGATACGGGTCCCCCTGGCCACCCGAGCAGGCTGCTGTCAGAATACTGTCACGCAGAATGAAAGACCCAGTGGTTTTAAAAATGCAAGAGATCGGAGCAGACTTGCCGCTGGGGATAAGCCACCGGCAAATACGCACATTAGGAAATTGCAAGTGCGAACTGCAAGGGGCACTTCTGGTCACCTGCAAAAACGGCCAGTGTGAAGGAAGGGAAGCAGAGACAGCAGGTGCTAAGTGAGCGGCGACAGGAACGAGCAGAAAGCAAACAGCTGTCTGCTGTACAAGAGTCCAGAGAGAGAGAGAGGAGGAGAAACAGAGAGGAAGATCTTCCATCCAATGATTCACTCCCCAAGTGACCACAACAGCCGGCGCTGAGCCAATCCAAAGCCAGGAGCCAGGAATCTCCTCCAGGTCTCCCACATGGGTGCAGGTTTCCAAGGCCCTGGGCCATCCCTGACTGCTTTCCCAGGCCACTAGCAGGGAGCCAGATGGAAAGTGGAGCTGCCAGGATTAGAACTGGTGCCCATATGGGATCCCAGTGCATTTAAGGTGAGGACTTTAGCTACTAGGCCACCACGCCAGGCCCTATTTATTTTTTTTAAATTTACTTGAAAGGCAGAGTTCAAAGAGAGAAGAAGAGATAGAATCCTACATGCTCTGGTTCATTCCTCAAATGGGGCTTGACCAGGCCAAAGGCAGGAGCCCAGAGCTTCTCCAGGTCTCCCATGTGGGTACAGGGTCCCCAGCACTTGGGCCATCTTCCCCTGTTTTCCCAGGTGCATTAGTGGGGAGCCAAATATGAAGTGAAGTGGCTGGGATTCGAACAGGTAACCGTATGGGATGCCAGCACTGTGGATGGGGGCTTAATCAGTAAGCCACAACCCACTCCCTAGAAGTTTCTTATAGTTCACCTGGCTTAATGTGTGCTACAGCAATGCCATCCGACGTACTTACTCAGAGCAAATGGAAGCCTATATTGACATAACCGTTGATGTAATGACCATCGTGTTCATTGAACACCACAACTTTCAAAAACAAATGTCTCCACGTGATGGCACAGCCATCTACAGTACTCAGCAATGAAACAGAACAAGTGACTGATCCACAAGAAACAGACCAAAGCCATGTGCCCAGGGACAGCGAGACTGGGATAGAGGCTCAGAATGCAAGGGTGCCATAGTGGCTGGCTGCCTGGGCTGGGGGGAGGCGAGCAAAGCGACCATGGAGGGGATGTCACAGACCGTAGGCCAAAGCAGAGACTTGCAGGTGGAAAGGTGAAGGCTAACACACAATAAAGGCACCGAGGGAGCTGCAGAAGGCAGTCCTAGGGACGGAGTGCTGCCCGCTTGCCTGCATCTGCGTCTGTGGGCTCTCTGGATGCTGCCCGCAGCCTCTCGCAAGACCCCAGGGCAAGAGCACGCGCTGAAGACACTTCCTGTGTTCTGCGGTTCCCTGCACCTGCTCGAGGTGAGCCTGCCACAGCCCACAGCTCCTAGCTCATTTGCTTGCCTGGAGTGCACTGGGACATACGTTCCACAGAATCTTCTGGAAAAGGCATACTCCATTAATCTTGAAGTCATGATCAGATCTTTGTGTCCCCAGCATCTGGTCATGAATTTCTTATTTTAAGGGAAGTATCTATCTTCACTAATCTTTAAAAAAATAATAATAATCTAGTTAACCTACTTGTCATGCAACTCCCACTTTTAAGCAATTTACTTAAAATTCCTTATTGTACTAAAATTAACGATACATGTGCTACTTTGATGTGTAAAAGGATTTATGTGCTTATTATTTACACACACACATCACGGAAGAAATTAGCCTGAAAAATTACAGTTGACAGAATCTAATTATACAAGCAACCATGAATGCCTCCTAATTTTATTTCATAATGCATGTTAAACTCCCTTTCCCACGCACAATGTCTTCCCACTGTTCTTGAAATGTAGACCGGCCCAGGGTTTAATTGTGCTCTGAAGAGGAATTGTTCCAGGGAGTGGGAGCCACGAAGCAGGGCTGTAGGGCTGACGCAAAGCGACCTGGACACACGGGTCTCTCCCAGCAAGCTCCACCCTTAGCAGACACGCCATTCAACAGAGCTGATCTCCCACCAAGGAAACTGACTATTAGAGCATTAACTTCTGACACAGCCTCAGTGCTTTGTTCAGCTATAAAATTTAGGATGAGAGAAAGAAGACGTGAAACAGAACATAAGATTTTCCCCCCAAAATTGAAATCATCAAGACAGGCATCATCAACCAAACAGCATGCAGTGCTTTGCAGGCAGGCCGGCACTCCGAGCACGCCCATCTCCCTGCGGACCCCGGCGGGGGTCTGTTCGGAACTCGGGTCTCAGCAGAGAGGGGTTCAGGGTTACAGACAGGAGTGCTGGTCCACGCAGAACACCAGATCTGTCATTTCACCGCCAGAAGGCGAGTGTCAGAGGACTGGAAAACTCGGGGCAGGGATCGATACTAAGCAACGACCACGCAGACAGTTAGAGGCTGTTCAAGAACTGCTGTGTCTGTGGAGTGTTCTAGTTCCTTCCTGTTCAGGAATTCCGCGCTCACAGGAAACAGACATGGGCCAGTAGACTTACTGAGAGCTGGGCCAGGCCAGGAACGGGGTACAGCGATGACAGGATAGACATGGCGACATCCCCTGGGAGGAGGCTTTTGTCGCTGCAGTAAGGGAATCATGGAGGAGGTGTGTTCAGGTGCGGTATGCTCAGGGCTGGACAAGTGGAGGAAACAGCGGACAAGGATGCTGGAAGCTTTGCAAACTGCCCCCAGCCGAGCTTCCTGGAAGTTTTGCTAATTAGAAATCTAAAGACAACCACAAGGCCATGGACGAATCCTAAGCAAAGGGAACCATCATACCAAGGAAATCTGTATTTTCTCTGACAGTTTTGAAGTACGCATCAGTTTTCTCAAAAAAAAAGGGGGGGTGCTTTCTGGGTTTTATATCTAAACACAACATGAAACATGAAGAGAGACACTGAAGAGGAATAAATCTATAACATTGTGATGATACATAACAATGAACCACCCTTCAAGAGGCACCATGCAAATAAAAATGCAACCCGTTCGGGGGCTGGTGTAGTGGCACAGCAAGCTAAGCTGCTGCCTGCAGTATGGCATTCCATATTGGTGCCACTTCGGTCCTGGCCGCCCTGGTGCTGATCCAGCTCTCTGCTAATGACCTGGGAAAAGCAACAGAAGATGGTCCAAGTCCTTGGGCCCCTGTTACCCACATGGGAAAACCAACTGGAGTTTTGGGTTCCTGGTTACAGCTGGACCAGCCCTAGCTGTTGCAGCTAGAAGATCTCTCTCTCTCCCTCTCTTTATGCCTTTCAAATAAAGAAAGAAAGAAAGAAAGAAAGAAAGAAAGAAAGAAAGAAAGAAAGAAAGAAAGAAAGAAAGAAAGAAAGAAAGAAAGAAAGAAAGAAAGAAAGAAAGAACAAGTGCAATGCACTCAGCAAAATAATGCATTTCATGCCCTACCCTCCCTGAAATCCTGGTCTTGCATGCTGTGATGTCAATGACTGGAAGTCAGAGCCTGACCTACGGGAGCGCGGTACACGGAGAGCAGGCAAGGCCCCAGGCGGGCTCCCTGCAGCTGCTCCCCTACACCGGGGTGTGCAAGGTGCCCGAGCGGGTGAGCAGGGAGCCCAGCCTTACCTCCCCCAGCTCTGTCGCCCTCTTCCCACGCTGCCAGGGACAGCTAATTTTATTTCTCCCCATGGGCTGACATCTTACACACAGCAAAATTCAGAAAGCTCGGCCACACTCAGGTAACCCGTTTTGCCCTCCTGTACTCTTGGCAGCGGGGACCTTCTGCAGTGCCTCTGATCTCAGACTCCAGGATTTAAGAACTTTGTTTCTGAATAACAGAATCTCAGAAAATACAAGTCACTCCTTCTTCTGGGGTGAGCCAGCGGCACCTGTGCGTGTAGGTGCTGTAGGAAGAAGCAGTTGGAATAGACTCACTATTAAAGTGTGAACTACCCTACAGGTCTGTCTGTCTCCAGGCAGGTGTGTGAAAGGCTGAGCCCAGGGCGGAGTCTTGGCAGTGCACCTGCTGTCCTCCTGGTCTCTCCGGCTAAGAACAGAGCACTTCCCCTCCTCCCTCTGTCTGCTCCCAGCGGCTCCCAGTCGGCTTCCTCACCTGCTGGCCTTCCTGTCTCCAGGGACCCCTGGTCTCTCTGGGACACACAGAACCAGTCGCTAGATGCAGCAGAGCAGTCGGTACCTCTCCCAGCTTTGCTTACCAGGCCCAGTCCCAGCTCTTGTCCCTGCACTCCAGGAAAAGTGAAAGCAATGTTAGGAAACAGCAGGTGAGGCACCTTACAGAAGAAAACACCCACCCCAAATTCTCCAGCTGCGACTTGCCACAGGTGCCAACCTGCAATGCCTCCCTGCTCCTTCACAGGTTCAAGTTCTTAGCTCCTAAATACACTTGCACAAAGGCAGCCTGGCAAGGTGAGAAAACGTAAACAGGAGCTTTTCAAAAACTCTCACATCCCGTGCTTCCTTGCAGAAGACAGCCAGCTCCAGCCGAGACAGGAAAGGGAGAGCAATTCATTGTTTTCTCCAGGAGACAATGTTATCTACAAAGTGATCACACTTCCTCCCTATGAAAGAGGAAACCTGGGTGTTCGCCACTCTGCCTCGAGATGCAATAAGCAGAATCCTTAGCAATTGGTGGAAAGGATTAGCTAGGGATTTCTAAGATATGAAGCTTAGCCTGTGCTGCCGCAGCTCCATTCAGAGGAACATAACTTTTCAGGAATGTATTGCCGAGACGCGCGTGTCACAGGAGTAATACTCGCACACTCCCTGCAGCCACCTACACGCACCCCTCACCTGTGCCGCGGGAGGAGCTCCATCTCCCCAAGGAGGACACACCTGTGCCCTGCTGTCAGGTTTGGCTTCAGTCCTACCCGAGACTTGGACCCGTGAGAGGGCCACACGGATCCATTGCAGAGGCACAGCATGGAGGTCCACCAGCAGCCGGGCAGCACCCCTTCAGAGTGCCACACGGAGCCATCTGCAGGGGCACAGCATGGAGGTCTACCAGCAGCCGGGCAGCACCCCTTCAGAGTTCCGCACGGATCCAGGGACACACTGGGGCCATCTGCAGGGGCACAGCGGTGGAAGTCCACGGGCAGCAGGGCCCAGCAGCCCCACAGCCAAGGACGACAGGCCACATCGTCAGGGAAAGCCTCCACGGCCCAGCCCTGACTGTGGGCTCAGGCTGCTGCTTCGATTGCTGTGTTCTGAGCTTTCTGCGCAGCCGCAGGCTGGACCTGCAGACTACCCGACAGTCCTGTGCCTGCCAAGCTCCTTTCCTTGATAGGTTAACTCGAGAAAGGTTCATGGGGCAGGTTGGGGGCGGGGCAGAGCTATAACTGATATGCCTGCAATAATCCAGGAATGGAGATTCCTCCTGGATAGGCGCTCCTGGGAAAAGGCTGGCTGCATCTCCCTGCAGGAACAGGGCCAACTTGTGGCATCGACAAATCACAAGAGGCACCTCCAAGGCCAGGACCCCACTTTCTCAGAGACCACTCTCGGGGCAGGGGGTGCGCTCTGAGGTCCTTGGGACATCTAAAAGTGCCATGAGTGAGTCCACTCAGCCACAGCACCTCGGAGCAGGGCCATCAGCCCCAGTCCTCCCAGTGTGCTGCCTTTAAAGAGGTGAGGAGGGTGGGAAGGGCCAGCCTCACTCTGGAGCTGCCCTGGCCCAGCTCGCCCTGCCTGACCCTTCTGCGGCTGGACAGGAGTGCTCAGAAGCAGCCCAGGGACCTTCCAGATGCCTCTGCTCAGAACAGACGGCTTCCAGGTCCGACACCTCCCACTCGCTGTAACAGCTACTCTGGGAAAGCACAACTGCGATTGCTGAACTTCTCCAATTTAAAATCACACTGCTGTCGGGATAAACCAGAGGACTGAGCCGTGTGGGCCTGTGTCCATTTTCCCACGTTCTGCATCCCAGTGGAACTTTCTCAAACACACTGTGCTGCTCAACTGTGCAGTCCTCTATTACGTAGGACACCAAAGGCCCCGTAAGTACAGCTAGGAATGGTGGGTGTAGGGAAACACAGCTACCAAAAAAATCCCATCCGCCTGGCTGGGGGTCTTAGAAACACCTGGCCCACCTCCACCCGTGCTCTGGATGAACACCAGAGCACCTGTGAGTCCATCACCTGTGCCCATTCGCAGCACCAACTCTCTCTTTATAAGAACACCTGGGAGCCTGGTGTGATAGCCTAGTGGCTAAAGTCTTCAGCAAGCAGACTTGGGAAGGGGATGCGTTTCCTTCGGATCAGCTCAGCTCTGGCCATTGTGGCCATTTGGGAGTGTACCAGTGGACAGTAGATCTTTCTCCTGGTCTTTCTTTCTCGCTGTGAATCTGACTTTCCAATTTAAGAAAACGCCTGGGAGTCCGTGATCCCATGGCTGCCCCTTTAATTTGCTCAGACCCTGGGTTTCCCACAGACACCTCCGATCGTGGTTAATTTCATTTACAGGCCTCTCGACACGGCATTCACCCTGCACTTGTCACAGATAGCTGGCGGCTGAAGCCGGGGAGAGGACACGGCCCCTGGAGCCAGTCCAGACCCTGATACCGAGCTCAACCTCACACATCCGCTCAGACTGCTCAGGGGCTCAGCTCCGCCAGCAGAGACGGACTGGGGAAGGGAAGGATATGCCCCAGCTTCCAGAACCTTCTGAGACCCTTGCAAAGAGACCCCAAGAGGTCCAATGTATAAGACTCAGGCCCGGCAAGGGAGAAAGACTGTGTCTTCAACACTGGGGTACACCAACACAGCGCTTCTGAAAGCAAAGCTTCTGGAGGACTCCCAGCACCAGGTCCCCATAATTTCCAAACTGGCAGGCCCCTCACTCAACTGCTCCTGCATGTCTAGCGCTCAGCCAGGCCTGGCCCCGATCCCTGGGGCCCGATTCAAGGGGTCCCAGACCATGCCCAAATGCCCCAGCCAGGGGGCAGTGCCCTGTTCCGGGGAGACTGTGCCCAGTCCTCCTAGCGTCATGGGGATACCAGATAGTCCCTCTGTGGCCAGCAGAATTCTTCGGACGAGCCTGTGTATTACTCATTTCCAAAGCATGGCACGCCAGCCTTGGAGCCAAGTCAAGCACCAGCTCCGGGGCCGGCCTGCAGGAGGGGGCGCTCAGTTGGGCCTGGTATTCCAGAGGAGTTGAGCAGTGAGGGCAGGAGGGGTGGAGAGCAGCCGGGAGAGAGGCCACAGCCCCAGCAGGCCGCTGCCCGCCTGGGCCAGAAGCTCTAGCTCCTTCAGCGAGGTGGGAGCTGGGAGCAGGGCACCAGGGACACATGTCCTTGACAAGCTCAGGGCAGCTCTGTAAATGGCTTCCAGGGCTTCAAGGGGCAAGGACAGAGCAGCGGCCTGGGCCATCGGCCAGGGATCTGTGTGCATGGGGGGTGGCCCAAGCCTGGCCATCAGAGCTACGCAGACTCACTGCTGGGTCAACCTGGATCCACCTATGGGTGACTCTGTAGGGCGGACTGGACATGAGGCCACTGGGGGCATCGTGGCACAGAACCCGCCAGCAATGGCGACAGGAGGGCAGAGCCTTGGGTGCAACATCTGGCCTCTGGTTCCAGCTGCTCGACTTGTGCACCTTCACGTCCACAAGCTGGCAAGGCTTCTAATGCACTTGAGTGAACTTGAGTCATGGCTTTGTCTGCTACATCCCTCAGATCCCTGAGTAACAAGGAGCCCCGCGCTTGAGGAGACCACACACACCCCTGTGGTGAGGTGCCCTGGAGAGAGCAGTGGTGTGTGTGAGAAGAAGGTTAGCTCTTGGTGTGGGTGCCAACCTAACTGCAATTGGCACCTTGGAGGACCACAGCTAAGTCCTGGGCTGAGGCCTCCCTCTGCCTCACCAGCCCCAGCACCAGCCAGGGCCGGAGGAGCCCACACAGGGACGGCCACTAAGCAGCCATTCACACCCACAGCTCTCTGGGAAGCTGCACCCTGGCTTGGGGTGGGGAGCAAGGCGAAGCTCCCACTGGCCCCAAGTAACAGGGAGCCAGAGCTGGGAGGCGGGCCCCTGCCCAGGCTGCCCGAGGGCTCCCCCAGCTCCAGCCTCAAAACATCTTGGGTTCTTGAGTGACAGGTTCTGAGCCCAGGGACACCAGGCAGCAACCCCCACCCTGCCCTGGCCCAGTACACTTTCTCATCATCAACTAAGCCCGCTCAAAAACGGCACATCACCCCCACCCCTCTCCCTCCAGCCGCACCTGGGGCAGGGACCTGGGGGAACACAGCACACTCTCCACCTGGCAGACTGGCACACTTCTCCGGTTTCTAAAGTGCCATCAGTGGAAGCACAGCCAGTGGCTGCAGCATCTACCCTACTGCTCACAAGTAAACTGGAACAAACAGAAGAACTCTGTGGCTGAGCGCTTTTATAAAGGACTGACATCACCAACTTGTGTCCATCCATTTGGGTTGTGCATTTGAACCCAACACACAATAAACCACGCAGGGCCCAGGACAGGCACCCACGCTGCTGCCTTCTCCAAGGCCTCCTACAAGCAGTCTGTGGGACGGAAGCCGAGCCGGGACAGGCTGGGCCCACACACCAGAGCGGGAAGCAGTGGTGGCCCTGCAGCTTCGCACCTTCAGGCCGGGTGGGGCCGGAATGCGTTTCCGCCTAAACAAACAGCAGGGGGGCTTCCATCTTCAGCAAGCAGACTGGGGGAGGGGCTCCATTTCCTGAGGCTGGGAGGGAGGGCAGAGGGCAGGAGGACCGGCCGGAGCAGGGGGCGACCAGAGGGAAGGGGAGAGCGCAGTGCCAGCTTTCCTGTCCAGTCCATGGAGAGGGCACTTGGGGAGAAGGGAGGCGTCTGTCCACCAGGCCCAGAGCACCTCGGGGGAGACGGCAGGCCCTGCCGAAAACACGGGGGGTGCTTGAGGAAGTTGGCGGGGAAGTCAAAAGATAAGTTGATTTTAGTGTCAAAAGTTTCACAGGACCTTTTCGTAACAGGCCTGCCCCGGAAGCAACCTGAAACAGGGACAAGGGATGGCTCTCCTGTCTGGTTTTCAGTCTGACCATGAGACCATTGAGTCTCAGCAGGCAGAGGCTGAACCATGCACTAGGTCCCAGGCACCAGGGAAGTCTAGGTGTGTGGAAGGAGCCTAGGAAATGAACTTGGAACGCAGCGGGGGGGTTGCCATGCCTCTGACTTCCTGCTTTGGAGGATGCCGGAGAGGCCAGTATGCCGTTCCTCCCACCTGGACAGTCCTGCCAGGCTCGGCGCAGTCCAAGGCCCCTCCCGGGGGGCCCTCCCGGCTGTAACTATGTCTCCACCCTGCCTGGACTCTGCCCAGTGGCCACAGCCAGAATGGTGAAGGGGCTGGTCCCAGGCTGCTGGCACGGCTCACGCGTGCAGGCCCTCCCCCACGGTGCCATGTCTACCTCTCCAATAGGTCTCATTGCTTCACCCAGATCTTCTCCTTTTTAAACATATTTATCACGTGATGCGCTAAGCTGACCTGAGGTTTTGGCGGCTCTCAGGGAGGGACAGCAACCCCCCGCTGTCTGTGTCACAGTCAGTCCCTGGCTGCTTGACTGGGGCCCCAGAACTGCGTGCACACCGGCATTTTTCTGTCGAGTGAGTGCGGGTCTTTCTCAGGAGTTCAGAGCAGGGGAGGGGCCTGCCTGTAAACCAGCCAAGGGTCACTGGCGCCTTGGACCCAGTGCAGACTCCTCCACGGAGAAGCCCGAAGCTTTCCCCTCCAACTCTCCTCCACCCTGGGCTTTAAGGTCCCTGCTGACCCCAGGTAGGACCTGCTGCTTCTTAAGAGGCCTCTCCCTGGAAGCGACAGCTCTGTGTGCCTCCAGACAGAGGGCGTCCACAGGGCAGGAATCATGGCTTTGCTGTTCTGGTGCTGAGCACGCTGTGTGTATACTGCAGGCACTCAAGAAGCCTGAATGCTTTCTTCTGGGCAGTCTCCATCTCACCCTGGAGCACCACAGAAGATCCCTGGAAAGAAAATTGCTGGCAAGCAAGGACCAGGCCAAGCTTGGCACAACACGGTGCACAATTATTAAATTTCTAGCTCTCGGCATTTTTATATTCTATTGGGCTGAAATCAAGACTTTGCTTAAAGGCACATTCAAGTGGACAGACGGGTAACATCTCTGGTGGGTGACCGAGCTTCAGCTGAGGCTTGCAGAGTTGGCAAAAAGTAATTTATTGAATTACTGATGCGCTTAATAAAGTGCTCCTTCCAGGGGGAGAATGCTGAGTCACCGCAGCCTGAGCCGCCCAGGGCCGGTGGGTTCCTGTTCAGCTCCGGGTCCTCACCATTCAGCTGCCTGTGAGGCAAGCGCCAGGGTCAGAGCCGGGAAAGCCGGATGCAGAAAGAAGCGTCCCTGGCAGGAGGAATTCTGCCGCCAAGAAAGCAGGTTTTGACATGACTTGAAACAATGTGGCTGGAGACACAAGTTTCCTTTTGAGTAGCAAGAGTCATCAGGCGAGTAAGTTTCATTTTCACAAACTAACATACCCAGCCTCCTTGGAAGAGCATTTGTGCCCTTTCTACTCTAAAGTAACTGCTGGAGACCACACTTGGCTGGCCTGGACTGAGTTTCTGCAAATTCCTGAATGTGATGAAAGGACCTCTGGCTTTTCGAGACCCCCATCCCTGAGGCTGCTGGCTTCTGCTGCTGAGCCGAGAGCCAGCTCTCTGAATCCCAAACCCTGAAGTAAACAGGTGCACCTGTGCTAATGAGAGCATCCAGCAAAACTCAGCACCTACAAGCATCGTTCTCTCCTCTCTCTTTCTCCCTCCCCCTCTCTCTCTTCATCCCCGTCTCTCTCCTCTTCTCCCTCTCTCACTCTGCCCCTCCTGTTTGCAGAACAGTGAGAAAATGCACTGAGGAAAGGAGAGATCAGGAAACACACAGCATCTGCCGGAAGTCTGTGCCAAAAGTAGCTCTTACTTAAATTCACTTGCAGGGCTCCCTGGAATCCGGAGAAGAGGCCGGAGGGTTCTGTAAATGTTGCATCCTCACGAGGGTGGCTTGGGGGCCTCCGCACCTCCGGCACCCCACTGCTCCAACCCTGCCCTCAGTCCTGACCTTGGGATTGCCGACTGGTACAGGAAGATCGAGAGCAGCCCTATGCTGGGAAAGCTGACAGCAAAGGCCACAGAGTCCCGTCCCGTGCCCTTCCCTGCACTTGGCACACCAAGAGGAGGGTCAACAGGCTCATTTCCAACAGCAGAATCAAGAGCTCTGTTCCTGGCCAGTTCAGACAAACTGCAGCTGCATGGGGTGGCAGCAGGAAGAGGAGGGAGGCCCCAGGGCTGGACATCAAATCCTATAAGTAGGTGTCCACCTTTGAGGCCCGCCTCTTTGAATTAGAGAAGGGCAGCACTCCCAGCATTTATCACGCAACCTGCAGGGACTGAGCGGCACCTGCCAGGGGCCTGGCGCCCTTGCTGCTGGGTGCACACGTGTACCTGCTGGCTGGGGAGCTAGGGCCACCACTGCTGACAGCAAGCAACTCTGTCCCCAGTGCGGGACGCAACCTGAAGATATGACGGCCCTTTGGCAAGAGAGAGAAAACAAAGGTCGCTTAACATACGACGTTGTCATCAAGCGGCTGTGCGACAGGCGTTCAGAAACCTCAGCTGAGAAGAGAAACGGAACTAATTTTCTCCCTGGTGCAAAAGCTGGTGAGTAATGTCCAGCTGGAAATGTCTAAATCGACTTGGAGACATTCACAGCCAAAAATTAGGCCTGGGTTGACAGAATGGAAAGGAAGCAGCTTGCCTTGAGGCCAAGGTCACCCTAGCAGGGAAAGACGCCAGAGCCTCAATCATCCCAAGACTAGGGTTCAAGTTCTGGGGTCGCTGGGCTCCCGGGGAGGCACCTGCTCCACCATCAAGAGCCCACCACCATTCTACTCGCTTCACAACCAAATCAGCCCCCACTATAAAGACGTGGAATCACCTGTGGAGAAGCCAGACTCCTGTGCTGCCAGGAGCCCCAGGGTCCCAGCCCCCACCTAATCCAGGTACCTCCGTGCCAAAACCGTACATAGGAACGTACATAGCCCCCAGGCGCGGTGGCTGCCGTGGGAATCAGAGCCCCTGGTCTGGCGGCTGATCCAGCGGCCTGCTCCAGCTCACCCAGGAGCGCTGACCCTCTAAGCCCCGGGCATCCTGGCATCTACCTGGGGACCCCACAGCAGACTCACACAGCTGCTGGGGAGCTCAGCAGAGCAGTCACCCCTGTGCTGGCCCTTCCACAGGCTGGAGTTCAACACTGCCCACACACAGTCGGGGTGGGGGGGCAAGGGGTGGTGTCTCACAAAGCCTGCCACCCATGTTTCACTCAACAGACACCCACGTCCAAACCACATGCCCAGAACACTTAAGGTTTTTAGGGATTTTTTTTTAAAATTCAAAGGTTGTCGTGCCCAGAGTGGCATTTATATTCTGGGAGAAAGAAGCCTTCTGAACACTATACACAGCATCAAACTGGATTAAGCATTCTTGAATGTATTTGACATATTTTACGTGGTGCCTATTTTGTGGGGAAGCCATACCCAAGTTTATTTGCTTTCCTGAGATGCACTATGAAGAATTTTGATTTCATAAGCGTCGCCAACTCCTTTGAAGAATCTGCCGAGTTGAAAGAAAGAGGTGGGACTTGGTGTCTGGCGGTGAGCCGGGCTCTGCAACAGATCAGTGGCTGCAAACCACATCAGAACTCCCCAGGGGAACACCTGGCCCAGCAGACCTTGACGGGAGAGATTGGGGAACAACAGCCAGAACTGAGAGAAGACAGGTGGCTGGCTCGGTAATCCCCAAACTAGGGATGCCCCAGCCGGTATCTGACAACTTCCCCTACCTCCCACACCAGTTGGGGCTGAGCAACAGGTAACGAAACTCCTTTTGCTTCAGGGGACGCGGATTAAATCCCAAACATCAGGAATAGGATCCAGCCGTCTGTGACGGCAGGTGCAAAAAGCAACAGGAAATTAACACTCCAAAATCAACTTCTGATGTGTCAGGGACCAGCATGTTGGATAATCTAGGACCACAACTCAGGGCAGACACACAGCCAAGCAACAAGGAAAGGCAACAAGTGACCCCGGACGTTGCCGTGAACACAGCCAGGGGAGGGTGAGAGCTGGTCCGGGCTGGACTGGGGGAAGTGATGAGGGTGTTTGTGGTCTCTCTCTTTGAAGGCAAGAACAGTGTGAAGTTCTGAGCGATCTGGGGGCAGCCTGCAGCTTCCTGGCTGTATCTTCTGCTCTAGATGCTGTTCCACACACATTATTCCAGACCTCAGTGCTTCTTGGTTGGAGCTGACCTGGGTTCACTGGTGCGGTGTTGCATACCTCAAACCATGGGCACAGCATACTGCCTTTCCGTCTCCTCGGCCACTGATACGGGATTCAACAGTACGAGTTCAAGTACTTGTCCATGCAGCATAGATAAGAGATAACACTGAGATTAAACTATTTAAACACACAAGACTGCCTGTTAGGTCAAGGTCACACCCCTCGGCCCTGACCTCCATCTGGAGGATGCATGGGAGATGCCCACCTGTCTGCTCATTGTACATCCGGACTTGATTCACTTTTCCAAATTTCACTGGTTCCTAACACCACATGCACAGCACGAGGAGCTACAAGTTGCCGAGTGCCCTGTCATTCCCGTGTGTTACTGCATCCCTCCCTGCAGCCTTGATGACTGCTCCCAATCCAGAGAAGAGACCAAGGTCTGAAAGCTGAATCATTTAGCCAAGGTCAGAGCCAGGATTTGAATCCATTCTTGGATGCAAAGTTCAAGCTCTTCGAGATGCACCTTAAAAACACTCAGTGGAAGAGACAAGCTCTGACCACCTGTTGGATATCCAAATGCAGCCCCATGAGCACTCTAGGACAGCACGGGCTCCGTGAGTCCAGTGGAAGAGGCATTGCCCTTGGGCATGTCAGGAGACCTGGAGCTCAGGGCAGGATTGCTGAAGACGGCGATCAAGACAAGGATGCTGGCAGTAGAGAGGGAGGAGGCTCCGCATTCTAGGATCTGAGCACAGGTGTCCTTCAGGGAGGCCACGTTCCCCAGGAGCCCACAGGCCAAGGGCTGGGGTTAGAGCATGGAGTTTCCTTTCTGGTGATAAGCAGGTTGCTCTGTATCTAAGTGGATACATTTATCCCCGTGGCTGCAGTGGAACCTCTGAAAGGATGGCAAGAACGTGTACCCTGGCTGCTCCACCTCCACACCTGCCTTCCTGGCAGGTCCCCCAGGGCCTCCCGGGGCCAGCTGGACAGACACATTACCAGGTACATTCAGCTGATGCGTGCACAGAAGATGCACCGGCCACTGTCTTCTCTCCCTGCATCAAACACTCTACATCAACATTAAGGCGTGGCTGTCTCCCGACCACACTGAGAGCCACACCAAACACACCAAGGCACCAGAAGCAGCACATATTCGCCCCTGCAAGCTCTCACTGCATCACTGCCCATCCATCAACAGGAGCAAGACTGGCTGGCAGGGGCCTGGCTAGACACTGCAGACCCTGCACTGCCCTACTGGGAATTACGGAGGGCAGAGCCAGGTCTAACCAAGTGATCAGGATCATGGGAGGAAGTGCAGGGGAGAGAAGGGGGCACGAGTTTGATTTTGGACATGAGGAATGAGATCCTTTGAAGTTCTAAGGGAAGCAGCCAGCCGGGTGTGAGAACTGCAGAACAGCGGCCTGGATGACCACAGAGGCCACACCTCTGCCCTGCACGGGGACAAATGCTGACGCTCTAGGCTGGGGTAACGGCAGCAGGAAGGGCAGGTGGATGCTGCAGCGTGCCCAGGGAACAGAAGATGAAAGGACTGTAATCACCCCCACCTTCATGTCAGCAGCTGCAGCCACCTGCAGGGGTGTTTCTCTGGAGTGGGGGGGGGGCTTCAGGACCCCCTTTAGGCTCCAGTGGTGGTGGCAGAAATGGAGCTGCTGACCCAAGGAGATGTCCTTGAGAGCGGGGCCTTCACTTAGGGCTCGTCCATGCACTTGACTGCTTGCCTTTGAGCTCGCTCTGCACCTCCATGGGGGTCCAGGAAGCATCACGCAGAAGCAGGGTCTCCCCTGCTAACTTCCCTCAACCCGACTGGCTGAGGGTGGCAAGGGAAGATGTTATTAAACCTGGCACCAACTGACTGGCCCAACAATCAGGCCCTCTCCAGTGACAAACCAAGCCCTTGGCTCAGCTTGACACAGGACAGCCTGTTGAGTGGGAGTAGCTGGTGGTACAGAGGTCAGGTTCAGGGGCAGGTTCAGGGGCAGGGCTGAGAGCTGCTTCAAATCCTGCTGAATGACTCAAAGCCCTGCCCTCTGGGGCACCTTTGGCAACACACAACTTGGCTTTGCACTCCACCAGGGCTAAGAGCCTGTGCTGGGAAACTCCGACCCACCCCAACCCTAACCACTCACAGCTCTGGCCACACACCACACCATAAGGGCCACCTCAGCCTCCTGCACCCAATCATTTCACACCCTCCTTTCGCTCAGTGCCCCCCACGCACCCCACAAACACCCACACACTCACACAGGGTAAACGGTTACAGGCCCTCCCTGTGCCATCACCTCCAGGCACTCTGCGTCAAGGGGCACGTGGGGTCATCAGCAGAGCTGCCTGGACAGCCACTGCCATTTCTAGAATGCAGCCCCATCCTTCTTGGCTGTCCTTCAACTTGGCCACAAGGCCTGGGGACTGTGACCTGGACAAGGCTCAGATAGAATCACTTGAAACTCATCAATGTCACCATTCTGCAAGTGGCATTGTCTAATCTTTCCAGAAAGATCTGCCATGCCTGGAAGAAATTTAGGCCAGGTCCAGCACCTTCTCTGCCAGGCTTGGCTCTGCCTCCCCATCTTGCGGGCCCACCGGCATCCCGCACAAGGCTTCAAGGAGCAGAGACTCAGCAAAGCGCTGGGCTCAGCTCCAAGAACTGGGTCCGGTGAACGGACTATCAATACTGCAGATCAAGAACGCCTCCCACCCCCTTCCCCCAGCCACCTGCTGGGCCCCCCAGCTCACCCAGGGGCCCCTGAGGCACCCTCTTCTCGGAAGGCAAGGTCGGCGCAACTCGAGTCACTTTCCCGACCCCGCGAGCGCGCAGCCCGCAACGCACCCTCCGCAGCCCCTCTCGCACAGTCGCGTCCACATCCGTCGCCTGGTCACCGTCCTCCTCGCACGGTCGCCGCCCGCAGACACACACGCTCCGCTCCCGTTTACCGAGAGAGAGCCCGAAGGTTCCTACAGTCACCAAGTTGGGCCAGGGACCTCGGGAGGAAAGGTCGCGCGGTCCCCCGCGGCTGGCACCCGGCGCTCCGCGGGGGCGGAGGGACCCGGCTCGGGACCCAGCGCCCTGGCGGCTCCTCCTTCCTACCGGGGCGGCCCAGGAGCCTGCCGGGGCCTGTCGTGGCCGCCCGGGGCCCAGGGCCACCCGCCGAGGCGCACAGCCCCGCGCCCGTCCCCCGCGCGCGCGCGCCGCTCACCTCGGGGGCGCGGGTCCTGTCGCGCCGCCGCGGCGGTTCCGCATCTCCCGGGCGCCCCCCGGCCGCCCGCCCGCCGGGGCCTGACTGTCCCCTCCTGGCGCGGACGAGGGCCGTGCGGACGCAGCCGGGGCCGGCGCCGCTCGCCCGCCGCCCGCAGCCCGCAGCCGAGCAGGAAATCTGTCGGGCCGGGTCCTGCGCCTCCGGGGCTCGCGCGGGGCTCGGGCTGCACGGCGGGGGCGGGGGCCCCGGCGCTGCGAGGAGCGGGGGCGACGCCTGGTGCCCGGCGCGGGGAGCACACTCGGGTGCCCGCCCCTCCCGAGCTGCCACCCTGCAGAGCGGGGCGGGGCCGTGAGGCCTGGGTGCGCCCCTTCCGGGGAGACCCCGGTCCGGCCCCTCCACCTGCGCCCAGGTGTGTTTGGAGCGTGTCAGGTGCGTGGCCAGCCCTGGACATAGGAGGGAGCGGCCTCCTGGAACTGTCTTGAGGGTCTCGCAGAGCCCAGGTCTACGCAGCGCTCCCAGCTCCACCTAGGGTTTGGAGAAGTTGGCAGAGGACCATTCTCCGGCCACTGCGCCCTCCAAAGGAGGAATCAGGCTGCGCGCTGGTGGCTGTGCGAGACGCTTTGTTCATCACCGTGAAAGCGAATCTGGCCAAGTTCAACTCACAGGGAGCCAGGGAGAGAGGCGGGGCCTGCTGGTCGTGCAGACCCAGGCCCAGGAGACAAGGAGACGACTCGGGAGGGACTACAGGTAAGTTGCGGGGACCTCGGGGCTCAGATCTGAGCCCGTGTCCTTCCCCTGGGTTGAGTGGAGCCTTGGCCCTCTACAGGAGACACTTCCTAGGGGCCACCTAGCTCTGGCGGCTGTGACTAAAAGGTAAGAAGGTAAGTGGTTAAAAGGTAAGAAAGTGGCACACAGGCTGTGACTAAAAGGTAAGAAGGTAAGTGGCTAAAAGGTAAGAAAGTGGCACACAGGCAGGGCGGCTACCCAATCCAACAAGTCTTGGGCACAAGGTGTCTGTGCCTTCTCTGTCCCACCCACACCTGTCCCCTGCCACCCCTTCCAGGATGGGGCCCGGCTTCAGGGGAAACAACTCCTTGAGCTCCTGCAGGCTCAGCTTGGTATGGCTGCCTTCCTCCAGGCCTCCAGGTCCTGCCACACCCTGGGACCGGGCTTGGGCTCCTGCTCTGCTCCCATGTGGTCCCCGCCTGGTCCTGTGTCTTCCAGATCTGGCCCCCAGCTGGCTCTCAGTGTGTGTTCAGAGCCTGCCTCCTCCCTCTCTGATGACTGCATGCTGCCACTCTCCACACTTCATCTGGGGGATCCAGGCACGCTGAAAGGGCCTACTGAAAGCTGGGGTCACTTCAGCACCCCCTTTTAGGTCTTCATTCAGAATAAGCTGTGCCTGCTGGGAGGTTCGGGCTGACTGGTCCAGCCCGCCCCCCTTCACAGCCCTGACACTTGCTTCAGGCCCCGCCCCTCTCAGTGGGAGCCCCTCTGCTGGGGGCTCTGCCAGGCTTTGTCTTACTGTTGGCCCCGGAAGATGGGCCTCCATACCCTGAAGCCCCCGCCTCTGCCCCAGCCCAGGTGGGTTTATTTACTTGGCATCCCCTCTTGTGCCATTCCCAGGGCTGCAGAGCAGTACCTCCCCCCTGAGCGTGCCCAGGCTGGGGTGAGGCCAGGTGGCCCGGGGATGTGCCCTGGCTTTGGATTATTTATTTTTTTCTTCTGCTGTTATCACCTGCAGAGCCATAATTCAGCAGCAGCGTTCAGTCTGCTGCTTGTGAGCAAAATGTGGTTACTGTGGGCATGGAAAAGAGCAAGCGTGTGGCTGTGTCAGACACCTGCTCCTGAAAAGCGACCAGCCTGGGGGCAGCAGGTAGAGGCAGATGGTTCCTCTCCCACTGATGGCCCCTCTGTGGGACCCTGCTGACTCAGCTTTGCAACAACATCCCTCATCTTCTTTCCAAACCCACAGGCATGCATCGTCGTCATGCTGAAGTGTGCCAGGGCTGGGCTGGAGTCCTTTACACAAGCCCAGTTCTGCTGCCGTTGTCCTAAGCGTCTCACCTCTTGCCACTCCCGACTCCCAGACACCCTGGACAAAGCCTGTATGAGTCCCTCAGCTTCCTCCGTGCCCTTCTGAGCTCACTGGGGTCTTGGCCAAGGGCTCGCTGGCCTGCTCCTTGTGACTCCTGCCCTGCAAGGCCACTGAGCACAGCACCTTTCTTTATCACACTCTTGCTGCAATGTCCTGTGGTTGCCGTGTGAGTGGTGCTAGAATCTTGTCTTCCACTGCCTTTGAGGTAACTCAGTCATTGCACATGACGTCTGAGGAGCCCAAGAGATATGACCGCTAAAATTCAAATGCTGAGGCCAGAAAGACTCCCCAGGAGGAGCAAGAAAGGCAAAACCAATGTGTGATAAGCACGTAGAAACTTGCTTTAAAAAGAGGCCCCGTAATAAAAAAAACCACTTGGCTTTGGAAGACAGAGGTCTTGGTGATTGATCAAGGTGTTGGGTCAAGGCGATTGACCGAGGCGTTTGGGTCAAGGCAATTGACCGAGGCGTTGGGGTCTACCCAAGGGCAGCACCAGGGTTCCTCCTAATGTTAGAGAGATAAGTCATGGCGGTGGCTGTGACACAGCAGGACAAAGAGCAGCTCTGAGAGATTTAGAACTTTCTATATTTATGTTAGCCAACTTTGGTTCACTCTCGCCCTCTTTCAGTGATGTCGAGAGAGCAGGCCCTTTGCTGAAAGACTCCTGCGTTTGTCCGGAGAACAGGTCTAGTTGGAGCCTGCTCGGGCTCTCTCGGTATTCTAATTGCTATTTTTTCTGCGATGAGTTTTCACTGACGACTCATGCACACGTATTGTGTGTGGCCTAACGGTATAGAATACAAAATGGACAAGTGCCTGAGCTAGTGAATTGCAGACCCTTTAGAACGTTGAACATCCCCCCCACTCCAGAGAGGCCTTCATGTCCCTTCCCAGAAAACCCCCGAATCACCCATTGTCCTGACCTCTGCCACTGCACGTACGTTGTGGAGCTGTGCAGCTTGTTACCGCTGGTTCCTTTACAATCAGCTCGTTTTGAGACTCAGCCTTCATAGCCTCCTTCAGTAATTTAGATGTTTTCTCCTCTCATTGCCTTAAAATTTTCCCCATATCATTTTTTAAAAATAAATTTGATTAAAGTGTGTCTAGATGTGATTTTCTGTCTTTCCTACCTATGATTATTCTAGCTTCTTGGTTTAAAGTTTAAATCTCCACCTGGGAAATAGCCATAATTGCTTCGAAGCTACTTACCTCTGCTTTACTTCTGGGACTCCAACCATATGTGTAATATATCTTCTAATATTGTTCCACAGTTCACTTCAGCTTTCCAATTTTTAAAGTCTTTTTTCTTGTCTGTGTTTCAATTTGGATAGTTTCTACTGCTCTGCATTTAAATTTACTAATCTTTTTTTTTTCCTGCAAGGCTCAATCGTATGTTAAGTTTGTAATGAATTTTTCATGTTAGATACTATTTTGTGTGCCACAGAAGTTTCACTTGATTATTATTTTTAAAAGCAATTTAAATTTCTCACATGTTTATTCCTTGTACTAGTCTTTGCCCTTAAAAGCTTGGAAGTATCTATAAAAGCATGTTCGGGTTCTTCCCCCTAAGCTGGGGGAAAGGGAGAGAGTGCACCCTTCCATGAGCTGGTTCACTTTCTAGGTGCCTTCACTGGCTTGGATTGAGCCAGGGTCGAAGCCAGGAGCTGGCCACTGCATCCGGGTCTCCCACACAAGTAGCAGAAGCCTTCTGCTTGAGCTGTGACCGCTGCCTCCCAGGGGCTGTGCCAGGGCAAGTCTGGCACCCAGGCTGGGACTTGAACCCGGATATTTTAGCCACAAGACTAACCCTGCTCCGACGTGTGTATCTTGTTTGATTTTCGGTCTGATTGTTTCCCTGGTCCTTTGACTGGGTTCTTGAAAGCCGCTCGTCATCTGTTCTTACTGTGAATGTCCTTGGGCCTCTAGACCAGTGCAAGCTGTGCTAGGATATGTCACCGGAAGCCTCCCACCAGAGCTGTGGTTCATCTGAGGTCGGGACTCAGTGAATGGCCGAGGCCTTCGCCAAGGTCCCCCGTGGCTGGTCCCAGCACCGACAGAGCCTCGGAGAGCCTTGAATGCATGGTTGGTAGTGGCTGGGACTGGGCCAGATTTCCAAACTCCAGCCTTATTCTGCTGTGATGTCTGCCCGACCCATGCTGTCCCCACCCCCGCAGCTGCAAGCCTGGACATCTCCTCCTCTTGGACACAAAGCGGCCTTGTCTGGGCCTTACTGCTCTGTGCTTCCGGAAGCTTCTGCAGGCAGAAAGCGGTCTTGGTGTCCTCGTCACCTCCTGCATTTCCTTCTGTCCTAGATCACGGCTTTCTGCTGACAAAGGAAAAGCAAAACCAATGAACAAATAAACAACTGGTAAAAACTGATAAGCAAAAATGGAAATGAAACCGTCACTTCCTGTGACATCACTTCCACTTTTCTGTATTGTTTTGTGACCAGAGGCTGGTCAAGGCGGTAATGGATGGCCCACTTGCTCAGAAGATTAATTTTCATTGTTTTGTGACTGTCTGCAGGCAAGCCTTCCCCCAGGAAAGAGCTCATTTTTTGCCATTTCAGCACCGAGCAAGCACATAAATAGGGGCTTGGTAGATTGGTTTCTGAATGAATTAATTAATAGCATACATTACATATGAAAGTAGCAGTTCAGGTTATATGTTAACTGGTGTGTTATAATGTCATGTGGCTGCGCTATTTAATGCTAGTCAGCTTATACTTTTTTCCCCTTAAGTAGGACACACATACAATTCAAAATACCAAAGTGTCAAAAAATAAGGCAGTTCAATTTAGGTAAAGATTTCTCCCTTTTTCTGCAAACAACTAATTTCATCTCTCCTGAGACAAAGTTAGTATCTCTTTCTGCTCCATCTTTCCAGAAGATTCTTAGGCATTTACAAACATAGGTGCACATGAATTTCCTGTTGCTTCAAATGTAACATATGGATAAGTTTTCATACTAATATTTTTGACAGTACTGTATTTGTTAGCCACTGAAGTCTATGAATGCACCAACACTTAGTTAACTGTGTTGTGGCCGGCGTCCACATAGAACATTCCCACCTACCTTCTAATATGAGATGCTACGAGGTGCAGCATTGTTCTTGCAGTGTCACACCATAGGGTTAAATGTAGAATTCTTAATCAATGGATTCAGATCCATAGTACATCGTGTGTATGTCTGTGCACTGCGTGTATGTACGCACATAGGGTGTATGTGTGCGTGTGTGCATTGTATATAAGTGTGTGCTTTGTATGTGCCTGTGTGTGTGTGCACACCTGTGCAGGTGCATCTGTGAGGTGTGTGTGCATGCGCACCTGTGAGTGTGCATACAGTTCTTCAGGAGACATTATCGTGTCATCACAGTGGGAGCAGGAAGGCAGGTCACCTTTCCAGTCTCAATGGCAAATGTCATTCGTGACTTTTCTTCTTAGACATTAGCGTTCGTATCTTGGAAGGGCCATGGAAATGAAACCGTCCGGCAAGGTTCGTGAGCTTCTCCTGGTGACTTCCTCTTGCTCACTCAGAAATCACAGAGTCCATCAAAAAGGTGGACATTTTGGCAAAAGCAGAGTCCCCTGCAATGGTCACCAAGTGACTGACACAGTGCCTCTTTTAGGGCTCATCCAGCGTCCGGTTTTCACCCTGTATGAAGTTTCAGCTTCCTGTAGGCATTGAGGCAAAGTTAACAATGAGATGTAATGCATCACCTGGATGCTAAGGAAACTCTTGCTAGTTTTGAAGCATGATAGGAACTTATTTTTTGAATGTTTCATTTTCCAAAATGTTATAGTAAAAACAAATTTCTTGTTGGCACAGACGTTAGGAGGCGGTAGATTGGGCTCAGCTCATTGGGCCTCTGCCGTCCACGTGGGCTAATGTCTGACTTTCAACCTCAGCCATGGGGGGGCTTTCAGCAAGCAGAACAGTGGATGGAAGTATTTCTGCTCACTCTTGCCATGCCTCTAAAACATGTTTTTAAAGTAAATCTCAGGAGTATGTCATAAGGTACCAACACATAAATAGGGGTGTGTGTGCGCCTAAGATGTGATATCCTTATAGCATAATAACAAGTACCTCCACATCACAAATGAGCCAGCTCTGGAAATGATGACCATCTGGGGTGAGCAGTCATATGGAAATGTTTTCCCCTCTGAGGAAAAAGTCAGAGCACCCTGCTGGCTGTCACCTCTGGTCCTGTGCGAGACCAAAGATGCAATAAAGCTGTGTGGTGTTGCACCTGCAGAGAACCAGGGCCAGACAAAGTGCCATTGGCAGATGCTGGGACAAATTTCCCACTTGTGGGCAAGCATTTCTGACTCAGCAGTTGCCCTTTGGAGAAGGAAGCATTATCCTGAGAAAATACCTAGAAAGAATATTTGTCTTCTCCGAGTTTAAATCCCCAGGGCCCCTGGGTTGATATCAGGCGGCTGTTCCCCAACCCTGGGTTCTGGGGTAGTTGAGAGGCTACGTGTGGCTTCTTACCTTATCTCCCTCTCCCCCAGACACAGGAAGAAGAACAAGAAAATTTGGAAACAATGGTCTAACCTACTTTCCCTAACCCTCATTGATCCTTCCCACCCTGATCAATTATGTAAACATCATCAAAAATAAAAATTAAAAAAAAAGATAATGAATGCAAAGATAAACAATCTAAACACAAAAAGAGCACCCCCCTACCACGGTGTAACAGGGAAAACACGCAAAGGCGTGATTGTCCTCTGAAAAAGGTTTGTAGAAAAAACACTGGGCGCATTGTACAGAGCAAAAGATGCCACTGCGAATTGTTGAGATTTTAAAAGGGAATCAGAAGTTAGAGCATAGAGTGTGTGGCGTGTGGGGGCACCATGGTGGCGTGGCAGGCTAATCCTCCACCTGTGGCACTGACGTCCCCTACGGGCACTGGATCACATGCTGCAGATGCTACACGGCTGGCCCAACAGCAGAATGGCCCCAGTCGCTGAGTCCTGCACTCATAGGATACTCGGAAGAAGCTCCCAGTTTGAAATTGGCCCAGCTCCAGCAGCTGCAGCCATTTGGGGAATGAGCCGGCAGGTCAAGCTCTCTCCTTTTTTGTCTCTGTAATTCTAACTTTCAAATAAAATAAGTTCATCTTTTTAAAAAAGACATAAGATTGGATTTTAATATAATAATGTCAATAGTATACACACACACACATCAACAGAATTACTTCTTCGGCAAATTATTTGTGTTTACTTACTTACTGTCCCAGATGCCCACAGGGCAGGCCACTGCGGCTGGTGCCGAGAGTGTGGAAGTGGGCCCAGGTCTGCTATGTGAGCAGCAGAGCCCAGCCGCCAGAACTGTCACCCATGCTCTCCAGGCTCTGGGTTAGCAGGAGCTCGGGGTCGGGCTAGAGCTGGGCACTCTGCTGTCAGACACGGCAGGCTGCACCCTTCAGCGCGGCAAGGCTGAACATCTGCCTCCTCCCAGGGGTTTAAAAGAAAATAACTTCTGAATTGTTGCCCCATGCCTTCAAAAACAGGCTTTAATGGAAAAGAAGTCAGCTAGCTTTCCCATTAGTGGGCAAGGCCAACACACGCCCGGTGTTCCGGCATGCTGGGCATCTCAGCACTTCTCTTGATGAGCAGCTGAGCAAGACGTAGAAGCAGTGTCACAGTTCACATACAGACGTTGATTTGTTTCTGAAAATCTAAGCAGAGGAACAGAGATGTGGGCGAAGCTTCCGTCATAAGCCGGTTCTTTTTCGATCGTAAGGTAAAGACTGAAACCTCACCAACACGGTGATCAAGAAAGGCGTGCACTTACCTCTGGCAACTCCTGGGACAGACACAGGATCTGCAAACACGCAGCCGCCTCCTGGGGTCCACCCTTCAGTTCGTCTACTGGGACTAACTGGTGTCAGAGCGCAGTAGTGGACTCCAGTGAGTATTCAGCGTCACCCTAGAGTCACAGGGTGTGGGAAACAAACACACAAGCCTGTTGTGAAAGTCTGCCGTCACCTTGACAGTGACCTGTTAGCCGGGGGGAGTTTTTCTGAGAGTTAGAAACGACCGCCTGAGGTCGGTGCTACAACACATCCTGTTGCATTGCTGCCTATGTCATTGGCAGCAACATCGGAGTGCCAGTTGCAGACCTGGCAGCTCCTCTTCCAACCCAGCACCCTGCTAATGCACCTGGGAGGCAGAGGAGGACAGCCCAAGTGCCTGAGCCCCTGCCACCCATGGGAGAGATGGAGCACCAGGCTCCTAACCCCGGCTCAGAAAGCTGTGGCCGTTGCAGTCATCCGGGGAGTGAGCCAGCATATGGAGGACCTCTCTCTGTGTGCCATGCTGCTTTTCAAATAAATAAAAATAAATCCTTTTTCAAAAAAGGAATAATCATTTATAAGTTATTTACCGCTTCACAGAGAAGACATGAGGCCTTCTAGTCAAGGGTGTTAAACACCATGGCTGTCAGACAATGGCAGAGCAAAGTCGGCCTCCCCAGCAGTCCCGATGCAAACCATGTGTAAATGTCTGCTGGTGTGGAAAGGGAACTTGAAAGGGCACATCTCTCTAGGACAGACAGAGACAGAGGGGCTGGAACACAGAGAAAGGTTCCCAGCCATAGTCCCCTCGGCAACACATCCCAAGGGTTTCTTTCTGGAAGAATGTTCAAGACAAATTGCCAATCAGAAGAAGGCCCAAGGCCTTTGCTCTTGAGCTGCTGGCTGCTAGAATCCACAACGCTGTGTGAGTACAGCCACTTGCCCTGTCTTCCTTGAAGAATTCTAGCCCCTTCCTGACATGGTAGACTGAACCTGCTCCCACAGCACCTGACGAAGAATTACACATTAATCGTGGGATTGAGGAAGTCCTGAGGAAGACCATGTCCACCCCTTGCTCAGGCTGGTTGGCTGTAACCATAGCAACCCCTATTCCAGGACAAAGTTCAGCAGTGAAAAATCTTTATGACCCTGGTTCAGCGTTCATTAGTCTAATCCTTCCAGCAGGTGTCTGACTTCACTTCTCAACACGACTCTGCGGGTGACAAGGTCCGAAAACAGCGAGACCATCTTTGTTTTTCCCCTTTAGGGAACTCGTTCTCCTAAAAATGCCCACACGGACCAAAACCTGGATGTTCTTTGCTGGCTTCCTCACCAGCCTCGGGGCCTCCGCCATCATATGCTCCATTCTGGGGACATCAGAGTGGATCACCAGCACCATCAGCATCCAGGACAACATCTCCCAAGGCACGGTTATCATCACCTACGGGCTGCTGCGTGGACAGAGTTTTCCCCAACTGAGTCACGGCCTCGAGGAGCCCATGAAGTATTTTGAAGGTAAGTGACAAATTTAAATGAGCGAAGTAAGCTTGGCTCAAGGTGAATGCTCCATTCCCGGGCAAGCAGTCTTTCAGGAGCGGTTTCTTCCTAGTCTTCGTCGATAACGCCATAATGCTGATGTAAGTTAAACTCACCACGTTTCTGTTTTAGCTTCCTTAGTTCTAAATCATCTGGCAGTGACTAAGTAGAAGTGGTAACTGATAAGGATATTGACAAGGAAATAACAAAGACCGAAGACCGCACTGGTCACTGACTGTGACCTTTTAGTTGTAACAACAATCCTTGTTTAGCGTTTGCTAAGAAACTTTCACCCAGGAAAAATACAAAAAACAAAAACAAAACCCAACAAAAAACAAAGAAAGAAACAAACAAAACATGAACGCTTTCTTCTCCTGCTCTTGTGTTCATTGCGACAACTTGTATCCTCATCCAAGTATCTCAAAGTTTTGAAAACATAACTGTGTTGATTTGGATTTAAGGAGGCCATTTTAGAAATCAGATTTCCAGCAACTCTATTAATGTCTACCTTGCCAGAATTCCTAAGTATTTTTTTAGATTTTCCACATAAAAACATCCTTGTTTGAGTGGAAAGTAAAAAATCTACTAAGAACAAACAGCTTATCAAAGCTCTTTATTTGACTTTTGGAACTCGGCTTCCACAATTACAGTTTTGGAAGTTAAAGAAACTTTGGATGCTTATGCATTCTCAGGTTCTATTTAGTCATCATCTCTGACAGATGGGAGTTCCTATCAAAATGTAGCATTTGATACTTGGATGAGGCCTAATGGTAAGACTTCAAGCTTGAGACATCAGCTCTAGTTTGTTTTGAAAATGATTTCCTTAAATCGAAAGCTACATGATTAGGTTTCCAGCTTAAAAAGTGGCCATTTAATTATTAGCCAATCAGCCCCTCTCCTGGGACTCAGGGCCTGACACACTTCCTCTGGTCTAGTCTCAGCTTCCCATGGCAGCGGGACTATGTGCTTCATAGAAACGCAGGTTTTCAGAGAGTCAGTCCCACTTTTGATTGTGTGCGTTGAATTTTAAAGCTAAAAAGTGTGTTAGTTCCTGAATCCCCAGGCATGCTTTAAAACTTGAGTGTAAGAAACAAAACCTACAAATGTTTGGATTTTCATACTTCTGTTTGGAAACCGTTGACTTTGAGATGAATGGCTTCCATGGATATGCTGATGATCTACGGCCAGGGGAGGCCACGGAAAGCCAAGGGAGACCAGGGGAGGCCAGGGGAGGCCAGGGGAGCCCAGGAAAGGCCAGGGGAGGCCAAGAGAGGCCGGGGAGGCCAGGGGAGGTGAGGGGAGGCCAGTTTTGGCTGTGGATTTTGACATGAAAGAGCAAAATGAAGTGACAATGGCAGATTTCAAGTGCCAGAATAGTTCAACCAATAGGGGAAGACAGTAGACAAGCCCAGTTGTGGCAATTCTCCAGTGTGGAGCTGGCTTGCCGGGGCAGTTTAGGCTCCTGGAGCAAACCCAGGTTGTCCAGATCCAAATGACAAGAGATTGCTCCTGTTTGTCCACCATGAGAAGGTTTTCTCTGTTGTTCCAGAAATTACAGATGTTTGGTATCAGTGCAAAGCCTTGTCTGAGCAGCTGCTGTGTATGGGGCAAGGGTGCTGCGAGGTAAGGGGCATGGGTGCTGCGAGGTGCCCATGTGCAGCTCATGCTATCAGAGGGCTGGCTGCCTGGTGCCAGAGAAACCCCACCCACCCCACCTACACCAGTTACATCCAGCGCCCTGTGCTGACTGGAAGGTTGATGGAGTGTGAAGGTCTCCAGTAAGCAAACGGTGAGGGGGTCACAGATCTGCAAAGATCCACTGGATGCAGGATCTCAAAAGCCAAGTGGACCGGAGGATGTCCATTTACGCTCACAGGAGCTTACCGCCTCCTCAGTTGAGGATCTGGGGTGTCAGGTCAATTGGGACCCGTAAGAGAGAAATCATTGCCTTAACTCGGCTGTCTTGCAAGAAGAGTCAGGGCCCAGAGGGGCAACACGTCTAATATTTCCTCCCATGAATCAGCATGCCTAGAATGTCGTCTCCAGTCGTGTTCAGCTTTACACACTGGCTGTTGCGTGCGCTTTCAGAGTCGCTCCAACAGAAGTGTTTAAGATGTGCTTCCTCCTCGTGTGACATGGCTCTCTTGGTTCTTGAGTACACAGCCACGGTGCCCACGCTGGAGCTGCTCCCCACCCCCTGTCCACTCCAGTGGGTTTGCCTCTCAGGAGCGGAGGCTGTTTTTCATTCCCCAGCTTTCCAAGTGACTCCAGTATGGGGCAGACTGACTGGGGGTTGAGAACCACCTGCAATTTCTACCACAGCTGGCTGCTAACTTCACAGCTGGGCACTGCTGTCCTGGGCAGCATGCTTAAGCTTCTTGCATTTGGACTGCTTGAAGTAACATTCACTTATTGGGGATAATGAACCAAAGTAGGCTGACAGAAGGACTCAGAATCCACTGTGTTTACATCAGTGACCAGCTACAGCAGGTAGAGGACCCAGCCTGTCTGGCTTCTCCCCTTCACCCTGTCTGCCTTTCTACATCCATCCCACTTCTTCCCAGAGCACGTGACGTAGCACTACTGGCCCAAACTGATAACTAGGAGGATGCACTTGCTGCTAAACCTGAATGAAGTTAATTTCTGCAAATATGTGAAGAACTCCCACCACACACTTGGATGCATACCCCGCCCCCAACACATGAGGAGGCACTTTGCCTGGAAGGATCTCCAGCCTTCACCCAGAGATGTGACTGCACTGGGGCCTGCCCGAGAGAGGTGCCAGGCCCTAAGAGTCTGCCCTCCTTCACTGTGGCCTGAGCTGCACCTGGGCAGGTTCTCTGGTGACCAGGTGCTGATGGGGGCGTAAGGGTGCTTACAGAGCCCTGGGATATCCGACAGTGTCTAAGAATTTGCTGGAACCGTGAAGCTGAAAGGCAATGGAAATGGCTGTCTGTAAGGTTGAGTTTTCCTGTGGGGGGAGCCTGCTGCTTGGGGTTCCTCTACAGCCATCCTGTACCTCCTGGCAGCCCAGCTCTGCCCTGCAGCCGCAGGTCAGCTGGCCCCCATGCATACCTCTGAGGCCGCTCTGCTGGTCCTCTTGCTGGGGTGGGTTGCAGAATCAGGGCAATCAGCCCCCACTGGGAAGTGCTTCCCGGTGCAGACGCTGGCGCCCCCAGAGAGAACAAGGGCTGTGTGTGGGTGCTGATTTTGTAGGCTGAAGCAGCTGTCAGATGCCAGAGGGTCTATTGTCTTTCACTCCTACTGACTTTCCTGAATGCTCAGCTCTCATGGTCTGCATCTGGGGCCTCAGCTGTCGCACCTAGAGGCAGGGAATTCAGATTGCTGGGAGCTGTGGTCTTACAAGGCAGCAGGTGAAGTTAGAAGTAATCATAGTACGTAGCCAAGCAGGAGCAGACAGACTCCAACTGACTCCCTAGCAAAATCATGACGTCTGCTACAGGCTTACAAAGATTAAGAACAAAGAGAACTCCACGGACACTTTCCAGTTTATTGTGAGCAAGTCAGAGTGTTGACCATTTTAAAATGTCTATTGGCTTATCTGATGTATTTGAAAGGGAGGAAGAGAGAGAGGGAGAGGGGAGATCTGTCCACTGGCTTACTCCCCACATACCTGCAATAGCCTGGGCTGCCTGAAGCCAGGAGTCAGCAACTCGACGGGGGTCTTTGCCCTTATGTGGTGGGGACCCAGCCCCCTTGATGGGTCACCGAGCAGAGCTGGAACTCACCTCAGGCACTGTGGGATATTGGTGTTCCAAGCAGCTGTCCAGGTCTGTGCTTTCTTGTTAGGTATCCAACTGTTTGCTGTGGGCTACCACACCCACAAAGCGGTTTGTTTAGCGGCCAGCTGTGTGCTCAGGAGAGGCTGAGGACATGGGCCAGGGTGCGACCCCACCTCAGGTGATTCAGCAAGGAACACTGTGCAGTGCTGGCCTTACCTCTGACCAGGTGTGTCCCCCAGGCTGCTGTGGCTTTCTGCTACGCCTCTCGGCTTTTTCCAAACAGGTGCATGAACTCAGAGCAGGAGGAAGAGGGAGGCCGGGGGTCAAGGTAGGAGCAGACCTCCAGGAGGTCCAGGTGTGGACCTCCAGCCCACTGCAGAGGGCCGGGCTCACCTGACCGCGTGCTCCCCCAATGGCAGCACGGGCCGGTAACTACCCTTATGCACAGCCCATGAGACTACGGGTCACAGGCATGACAGAGGCAGCAGGGCCTCAGCCCAGCTCAGTGAGTTGCTCACCGGGTTGCACAACAGCCCAGTCACCTGCAAGCCCGGGGGGGGGGGGCATCCTTGTGAGGTGGACTTTGCTCCCGGCCTTGTCTAAGGACCAAAGTGTTCTCCAGCCTGGGCTGCTGAGGTCACTGCCTGCACATCACAGAACGGATGACGAACCCCCGCAGCCCTTCAGTCTCCTTGGAATGCCCAGGGTCCCATGACCATGGACAACAGTCCCTTCTCCTTCCCTTGCTGCTCTCTCTCCCTGCCCGTGCTCACCATCACACGCTCTCTAAGCTGGTGCCTGGACCCCGTTCCTGGGCCTCTCCCCAGGGGACTGCTGACATGAGAGCAGAGGTAGACAGCGTGAAGGTGCTGAGGCTCAGGGTGGTCAGGTCCCGTCGGGGCCTGTGAGCCTTCAGGTCAGATGTGTGGCTGGGACCGCTTTGGCTGGAATGTGTCCAGCAGGAGTGGGCAATGGGCTCTGGGGCGGCTCCAAAGGGAGCTCCAGGGTCCTGGGGGCAGGCTAAACCAGGTTTCCCCAACACAAGAGTGGGGAGGAAGCTGCACCGGGTCCTGGGGCGGGAAGATCTGCTTGCTGGGAGCTGAATTAGGTGGGGGATGGTGTCCGGCCTCCCACTCACTGTTGCTGCCTGCCCACCCAGGGCCTCTGAGCTGCCTGCTCTGTGCAGCGAGAACCCCATGGTCCCCAGGAAAAGCCTGGGCCCCAGTACATCTTCTAGGACCACCATGCCTTGCCCTGAAACAGGACGCTGCCCCGGCCTGCCCCCAGTGAGCAGCCTCCCCTGGCCTGCCTCCCCTGGCTTGTCTTATTTCTGTTCTCAAGAGCTGCTCTGGGTGAGGGTAGGGTGTGGCTCCATGGTGCTCCCCCTGGTGATGGGAGAAGCAGAGAAAGCGACAGCCTCTTTCTGTGTATTTCCACCAGCCTGCAGTTGCCGGATGCCCAATGCTGGTATTGGTAGCTCACTGTCCACATGAAATCTCTCTATCAGGGCCACTTCCTGCACACTGGCAGCCCTTGGAGATGCTTTACCAACAGTGGCTGGGCATGCTTGGCCAGGGCAATAGAATGTCCTGAAACATGCTGGCAGCATGGGCTGTACCACCAGGAGCCATTCTCCTCTCCCTCCTCCCTGGGCCCACCACAGCCCTCCCTCCTGCCTTGTTCTGCTGACCACTGCTCCTGGCTTCCTGGTCAGCCTGCAAGCTGGAAGCAGTGGGGCTGTGGCCGCCTCCCTGTAAACAGATTCTTGGGGTGGTCCACCCCATAAGGGTATCCGACAGGAAGTTGAGCTTGTGCCCAGGATGAAAGAGACACTGGTTATGTAGTAAAAGACGGGGTGGGGCTGGGGTGGTGGTGGTGGGTAGTTGGCGTGGGGAACATGGTGCAGGTGGTGAGAGGGCCACGCCCTCTCGGGAGCGTTCTTTTTGGGCTGGTCTCACGCACTGACCCACAAGTGGCCGTGCAGGTCACGTTCTTGGGCCATTCAGAGCTGCCGGCTGCTCCCTGCCTCTGATCACACCCTGGTTTGAATTTTGACCTTGCTGAACTCAGCGCCCACGGAGGCAGGGAAGAAAATCACTGGACTGAGGCTGGGACTCGGGCTGGGGGTCTGCACTCACCCAATGCTGTTTCAGTTTTAGGGACCTTGAAAGCCTCTTCTCAGAAAAGCCTGCAGGTGGTGGCCGTCCTGTTCGTGGTGTTCAGCTTGTGTGCCTCGCTGCTGAGCTGTGGCTTCACCTTCTACAACAGTGTCAGCAACCCCTACCAAACCTTCCTGGGGCCTGTGGGGGTGTACACTTGGAATGGACTTAGCGGTGAGTGTCCCAGCTGGGCCCCAGCTCCTAAGATACGCAGCCTCCAAACTCCACCTCGGGTACTGTCCTTGGCTTGAGCCTGCACGGGCACGTCCCTGTGGGCGGGTTACAGGGTTGGTGGTACCCTGGTCTCAGGCTGGGGCCAGGGGTTTATTCTGCCTAAAGCATTTCATAAGTATCTTTGGAAACCCGGCACTATTTCAAAGGCACAGGAAGGGAGATGTAGAGACATTAACCCAGATGACATCAGATAATGTCTCTTTTCCAAAGCGCAGGATAAGGAGCCAAATGCATGTACACCAGCAGAAGGGTCTCAGGGCTCCTGCCGAGCTGTGCATGCAGCTCGCTAGGACGAACTGCAGTGCACACACAGGCACATGTGGGGCACACACAGGCACATACGTGCACCTGTAGCAGCGGTCATCTTGGGCTCCCAATATGACAGACTGATGGCTGTGCCATGGTGCTACATGCAGTGCTGTTCAGGAGGCTCTGGGGTCTGCACCCTGCTTGTGGGTTCCCCTTGAGCTTGTTTGGTCTGTTCCATGAGGTGGGGCGCCGGGAGTTCCTGTCTGACTCATGCTGTCCATGTGAGCAGCAGCTCCTGCACCCAGAGGCAGGGCCACAGCCTCCTGCCCTCTGGGCTGTGACCCTGGCACATTCCAGGCAGCCAGCTGTCTTCTGCTCACTTCCCATTTGCCACCACTGAACCCTGACCTTGGGAGAGAAGCCTGCCTCATCTGCTACACGGAGGATTCCAGCGGCAGCTTCCTGTAGGTGACCACCACCCATTTGGATGCAGAACCAAATGGTCCAGCTCAAGGAAGATGCTCCAGCTGGCGAGGGTGTGGGAGGCTTCCAGGGAGGAAGGCAGAGCAGTCTCCTGCTGTCTCATGTGGGATTCTGTCCACCCACTGGTGTAGGTGACAGGAGGAGACCTGTGCTTCCATGCCACGGCAACCGGCCACAGTGTGCTGGAGTGGGTGAACAAGCAGCTCTCAGGGCAGCTGGGCAGGGGAGGACTCAGCTGAGCTACACACACAGACACACCCCATGCAGCCACGGTCCAGTTTCCAGGGCGAGGGTCCTGAGTGTGCAGCAGGCATGTGCGAAGAGCCCTGGCCTAGCACTGGCTGGGGGGAGAGGCCTCAGAAGTCAAGGAGGGAATGTGAGCCGTGAGCCAGGCCTGCAGGTAGGAGTAGGGACTGTGTCCAGCAAGCCTGGTCCTGTGGTTACACAGGTGATGCACTTTGACCACAAAGATGTGACCTTAGCCACATTCGTGTGTGTGTGTGTGTGTGTGTGTGTGTGTGTGTGTGTGTGTGTTGGAGGGGTCTCCCAAAGCTTCGTGTAAGACGTGTTGTTATGGAAACGCTCTGCATGGGTGTCAATCTCTTGATCTCATCTTCCACTTTTTGAGATCCTCTTGGCTGACTGGCTCCTGCCCTTCCGTGCTGTTGTGTCCTGGCAGCACAACTCAACAAGCCCCCGGCTTAGGAGCCCCCCATCTTGTGAGGTCCTTGGAGTGAGGGCCCCTCTTCCCAGCCCACACTCAGACCTGCTCAGCAGATGCCAGATTCCCTGCCTGGAGTTCTTCTGTGAGCATAACCTGCCTCAAGTTCATAAACCCAAGACAAATCAGCTGGCATGCCTTGCCGGGGTAAAGGAATAATTTCTTTCTTATTTATTTGTTGGTGTGATTGAGGGAAGCTGCCGTTTCAGGCATGGCTGGATTGAGCTTCTCAGCCCAGGTCGTCAGTGCTACCTCTCTCTGTCCCTCACTCCTTCTTTTGACTTTCTGAGCCCCAAATCAGCTGCTTCCTGCTCCTGAAGGTCTAGAGGCAGTCCCCAGGCTCATGGCCCACAGCAGTGGCCCTGGGAGAGAACACTCCTTATTTCCCAGCAGGCGAGAGGAAATGGCCCCCTTCACCTGCCAGGCTGTTTGAGTTCAACATCAGTGTGCAACCACACCAGCCCACCTAGAGCCAGAACTGGGGTCTGCCTCTCCTTGGCTGCAAGAGGCAGGGGAGGGAGGATGGCTGGGAGGGGTAGAGCAAGGACAAGCTGTTTGCTAGAGTCCACATAGATGCTGACGTGGCGTGAGGCCGGGGTGGAGCTGGCAGTGTGGCCTGTGCAGCCTCAGAGCCGCGGAGCCCGTGTGAAGGATGTCATGTCCCGTGGGCTCAGGACTCCGTCCTGCTGTGGTTGGAGCTGTGAGATGCACAGAGAGCATTCTCTCCTCTCTTCCCTGCTCAGTCCTCACCTGGGAGAGGCAGTGAGGTGTGGGGGAAGCCAGGGAGGCTGCCACGGCAGGGGCAGACCTGCTGCTAGGGCCCAGAAGGAGCCCCAGGGCAGCCAGGTGGCCCCCAGACCCTACTCACACCCTGCTGGTCTCTGTCCTCCCTTTATCCTCTGCCACCCTCTTTCCTCACTGCCCACCACAGTGAGGGAGGGCCAAGAATTTCGCAGCTGGGTCTTGGCAGCAGGAGGGCCGGGTGAGCCCCGCAGACTGCCTGGATGCTGGATTTGGATGAAGGTTCCTGGCAGAGGCAGAGGCCAGGGCATGGAGCAAGTTCCTCGCTTCTTCCTGAGAGGAGATGACCTGGCTGGAAGGACAAAGCAGGCCACTGGTCCTCCGTCCCTGCCTGAGCCCTGCCCCCCTGCAGCCCTCCTGCAGCCCCAACCCTGGCCCTGGGCTGGACACGGGCACAGGGCCTGTCCCAGCTGCAGGAAGGCAGGAGTCAGAGAGAACACCCCAGAATTTCTGCTGTTGATGCCTTCGTCCCTGAGCTGAGGAATCCATGGAGCATCCCAGGTTCTTAGTGCTGGGTCAGAAGGGGATCATCCCAGGTGCCAGCAGGTGCACTGAGCCCCCTGCTCTTCAAGCTTGGGTCAAGCCTCTACCCCAAGCAAGTTGTAGGAGCCAGGCCGCTGAGGACAGCCTGGAGTTCAGAACCCCAGACATTTAGGGAGTATGGGGTGCCCCTCAACCTGTGGGAGGGTCCCTTGCAATCCAAAGTCAAGCCAGATGCCCATTGCAGAGCAAGCATCTCTCCCTGTGCTCATCCTGCTGTTCGATGAGTCAGCTCTTCACAGAGCGTCCCGAGAGGAAAATGAGGTATAATTAACAGGTGCAAGGCGCCGGGAGAGCGTCAGGGGACACACCACAGACGCAAAGCCAGGAGGCCGTGGACCAAGGTCTGTCGTCAGGAACTATTAATGAGTCTCCCCACTGATCAAGGCTGTGGGAGCTGAGAAGAAAACTCTTGCTCACGAGGTGGGGTTGGCCTGGCACCTCTGCCCTACACTGACAGTTCTGTTCTATCTGTCCACAAACGGAAGGGCTCGTGGCAGGGCAGGCAGGGACTTCTGCCCGTGGGATCCTAGGGGGACCATGGTCACCGGGCCAGCAGGAGTCCTGGGGCAGCTCCTCACTGTTGGAGCAGCTTCTCTGGAATGTGAGCCATGTATCAATGCTTCTCCTATAACAAGAGCATGGCGCTGTGGTCCCTGAGACCAGCAGGTGTCACCATAATCAGTTTCACTTAATTAAAAAATTTATTTATTTATAATCTGCTGGTTTACTCTCCAAATGGCCACAGTGGCCAGGGCTGGACCTGACACTCCCACATGGTGAGCGGTCTCAACCACTCGGGCCGTCCCTCGCTGCTTTCCCAGGTGTGTCAGCAGCATGGGCACTAGAGCAGCTGGGACTTGAACCCACACTGCTTTGGGATGCCTGTGTTGAAGGCGGTGTCTTTGCTGGCTTTGCCGCAAGGCTGGGCCTTAAGAGTCAGTTTTAGAATACTTCCGTCCTCTCAGACCAGCCCCAGGCCTGTGCTTTCCTTGGTCCCTGCCTGAGCCCTGCGGACAGCTGAGGAAGGAGGCTGAGCGAAGGACTCTGACTATACAAGGCTGTTTGATTGGGGGCCCTCAGCCTTGCTCCCTCCCTGGAAGGGAGCAAAACTCCCTGGAAGGGTCCAGTTGATGCTCTCAAGTCTGAGAAATGTCCTTTGGAGAAGAACAGAACAGGGACACCAAAGACCCCCATTTTCTACTAAAACGAGGCAGGTGGGGAGAGCCATCCCATGAGGATGACCATGGGTCATGGAGAAGGATATGCAAGCTCACTGAGTGAGCACCACAGCTCTCCAGGGCTGTGTTGGTTCTCATTGGGCACTGTCCCCCATCCTTCACTGTCCCTGGTATGCTGCCCCCTGTGCCCACTGGGTCTTTGATGAGCCAGCCATTCCCGTGTGCCACGGCTGCTGCTTCTCCACTTCCCATGTCCTGTCCTTCTGTGCTGACTCCAAATCACAAGCCCACTTGTTCATCAGCACTCCTGTCACACACCCACCACATGCCCTGGAAAATGGACCAGCTGTGGGCCAGCTGTGGGCCAGCTGCAGGCCAGCTACAGCCCAGCTGAATGCCAGCTATGGGCCAACTGTGGGCCAGCTATAGACAAGCTGCAGGCTAGCTACAGCCCAGCTGTATGCCAGCTGCGGGCCAGTTGTATGCCAGCTGCAGGCCAGTTGTGGCTCAAGTGTAGGCTAGCTCTAGGTCGGCTCTAGAACGGCTATGGATCACCTGTAGCTCCTTCTGGAAGGTTTAGACGTTTGTTCTTGTGGTACATTGCTCTGCTCAGCCTTCAGCCTTTTGTGTCTGGGATTGAGTTGGTTTGTCGCATTTTATGCTCTCACTAATGCTTAACGGAATGTAAACCTCAGTGTAGATGTTCAGTAAATGTCCGAGAAAGAGACTTATTTCTAAAAAGAAGGTAAGTGACATGAAGACCTGTTTGGCCTTGCCATTCATGAGATGGAACCTCCTTTTCAGCATGCTTCATTTTCGTGGCCATGATGCTGTTTGTGGGGAACACGCAGTCCTACCATCTCTCGCAAGAGCTGTCGCAGGTACTGCACCCAGACTTTACCCCGAAAGGAGCCACCCACAGCTACGGCTACTCATTCTGGCTCATACTGCTGGTCATTCTTCTCAATGCCGTCACCGTGGTCATCATCGTTTTCTACCAGAGGGCCAGATACCAGCAGAAGCAGGAACAGAAAAAGCCGATGGAATATGCGCCTCGAGATGGGATTTTATTCTGAACTCTGCCTTGTGTCCTCCTGGCGTCTCTAGCTCTCCCCTTGGGGTCCAGTTCCCTGAACAGTGACGGGACACTTTCCTGGGCGTTCAGTGCTGAAAGCGACTGCCCTTCCTGAGTGCTTTGTGTCCCATGGCATGGGAGTCTTCAGAGGCGCTGTCTGTGGCAAAGGGCCTTCCCCCAAAGGTGGGTAGGAGCAGTGGACACTGCAGTGCCAGCAGCTGAATCCTGAGCCAGGGGGCTGCACCATGGGAAAAAATAAAGATTTGTGTTGTGCACGCCTCTGCCGTGTGACTCCCAGCACCTCTGCACCTGTGACTTCTCACTCTGCAGGCAGGTCTGGGCACTGTGGGCTGCCCTGTGAAGGGCGACCTCAGCTGCAGAGCCTGGGCACTGTGGGCTGCCCTGTGAAGGGTGACCTCAGCTGCAGAGCCTGGGCACTGTGGGCTGCCCTGTGAAGGGCGACCTCCAGCTGCAGAGCCTGGGCACTGTGGGCTGCCCTGTGAAGGGCGACCTCCAGCTGCAGAGCAACTCAGAGCTTTGCTTTGCAGGTGCCACGGTTGGAGGCAGAGGGAGAGACCCAGCAGGACATGACGTTGTCTTGTGCCCTGAGTTGCTCACCACTGAGTCCACTGTGTGGGTAATAAGCTTTGATCTTAGAGCAAAGTCAACATGGGAGTCTCAAACCCATTTCTGAGGATCCTGGGTGTGATTTTCCGAGGGAAGAAATGACGGGGAAGATCAGGAAAGGATATAAACGGTAGCCTCTCAGGCCAGGCACTGAAGAGGATGAATATGTTGTGTTTGGTTTAATAGAACAGTGTCAGAATAGAGCTCAGTCAAAAGGAAAATGAAACATCACAGCCACTTGCAGCAAAGCCTTCTGTGCTGTGGATGTGGGTGCACTTTGTCAGGGGCGAATGGTTTTCCCAACAGTGGACACCTGGCCCTGTCCCAGGTCGGAGGCTGAGGCTGAGATGGCCCTCCTCCCCAGTGTAGGCTCAGGGTAAACACGGGAGGCCAAGATTCAAGAGGGGTCTGACCTCCTTGGCCAGCGCATATGCAGGAACACACTCTGAGAATCTTCCAACCTGGCTGCCCTGCAGGCTTGCTAACAGCTCTAGAGCCAAGCGCTGCTGGAGCCTCCGGTGGCCCACAGGTGCAGCCTCCTGCCTGCTCTGCCACTCGGAGGCCTCAGACACGTGCCAGTTCTGCGAGGGCAAGCAGACACAAAGGAATGGTCCAGCTTTGCCTGCCCAGGCGCCTGCTTCATGAGACCCTGAAGCCAGGTGCAAGTTGCCTAATCCTGTGTCTTTTAGGGGGCCGTTGCCCACACTGGGCTTCTCTCCTCACGGTGAAGAAGTAAAACATTAACAATAGCAAGGACTGTTGGTGTGGGATTCGGCAGGAAGTTCTGGGCTTTGCTGCCACGCAGCTCCACACCCTCGACCAGCCCCATTCGAACCATCTGTGAAATGGGACAACAGTGACAGACTTAGCCCTCCGGCCATGGTAAGTATGAGGCTCGTGGCCTGGCTGGCTGGTGGCCACCCTGCTCTTCAGAGAGCTGTTGATCTAGATACTGTCCCAGGCACTGTCTGTGCCCGTGAGATGCTGCCATTCCTAGCTGCTATTTTCCCTGTAACAGATAAGCAGCAAGCACAAAGCTTAACCCGAGAGAGTCCTAGGTACCCAGCGCTGGCAGTGGCCAAGCAGGACTACAGTGGCCAAGCAGGACTGCAGTGGCTTTAGGTCAGCATTTGATTCAGCTACACCGGGGATTGGATTTGCATGCAGCAGGCTATGTACTGGGAGCCAAGAAACTTTGTTCTAGTAGACCAACATACCTGTATCCAGGTGCAGAGGGCCCGAAGGCACCAGGCGGCGACTCCAGGCAGTGCTGGGGACTCCGCGGCTCTGCGCCTCGGGTCCCCACACTGGTGCCTTTGGAAAAGTTTCAGCTCCGAGTCGCTCATGCCAAGCTGTGAGATGAATGCCCACCTCGGGTCCCTGGTGTGAGCCTGTGTGGCTTCAGGCCTGTATAAAAACGCTTCAGCTGTGAACTCACTCGTGGATATCAGCACTTGCGGAGCATTCTGACAGCAAGTGCTAGGGTTCGTCTCCCGAGGCATCCCGTCTCCAGTGTGGTGATCTTTAAGATGCAGTGCTTTGTGGGGGATGGGGCGTTAGGGCAGGGGTGGGTGGGTCAAGGGGTGCTGGCTGTTGGGCAGCTAGCCAAGCCCTCCTTGCTCTGCGGCTTCCTGCTGTGGCACACGTGACTGCTCATGGGTGCTCCAGCTCTGGGATGGCAACTTCCGTGACGTGCCACAGCCCAGGAGGCCCTGGCCGGAAGCCCTCTGCCAGAATGTGCACCTGTGGCAGCCGATGAAGCTCACTCACACCTCACCACTCAAGCTCTGCGGGCCGCTGCGGGCTGAGGTGCCGTTTTCTCAGAGGGTCTGAAAGAGCCACTCCTTTAGGGCAGCCTTTCCTCACGTCCCAACGGAGCCACGAGAGCCCTGGGCCAGCCCCTACCTGAGCCTGGCTCTCTCTGTGGCTTCCTGCCTGGCCTTAGGCTGCCTGTGGAACCACGCTGGCCAAGCGGGTGGCAGCAGCCACGTGTCCAACACAGGAATTGCGTGTGCAGACAACCTTAGCCCCGTGCTGCTGTCCCAAGGTAGTGCTCCCTTGGGGGTCACTGGGTTGTGACGGGACGTCCTTTGAGCTTGGGGTGAGCATCTTTGCAGTGGGGCCCTGTGCAGCAGTGTCAGGCGACATACTGCATCTAGCTGATGACAACACACATTTTAAAGTGATGTTTGGTTCTCTTCACTTTCTTTATTCCAAAGACTACAAGGGACATCTTTGAACTCACTCCCTGCTTTTACAGGGAAAGCTTAGTGGAAATCCCATCAGCTTCCGCCTGGGATGGGAGGGAAGCAAGAGGTGGCAGGTGCATCCGGGCCCAAACACATCTGTGTAGGGCTGAGCCCTCGTGCTGTGTTGTTCTCTGAGCGGGATATCCACCCAGTGATGAGTGGGGAGGACAGCAGAGGCCGGGCACAGGAGCGCCCTCTTCAGACTCGCAGAGGTAGGTGTTTCCTGTCGTGTACAAGTTGACACTTTGATTTCCCGGTAGATTGCATGTTAGTAGCATCTGAATGGGAAAGTGTCTTCACACAAGAAGGGTACCTGGGGTCTGCCCTCCAGGCACCCTCCTGCAGGTGGGTGGGCCGGACATTGGGCTGCCATAGCGCTCAACTACAGTGCCAAATCCTGCCCACACCCTGTCTGAATGCCCACTCTCCATCTGCGTCAGCTGAAGGGCATCAAGGCGGCATTGTGTGGGTGAACCCACACTGAACATGGCTCTGTGGTGAGGCTGGCTGCTTTCCACCCAACACAAGGCCTTGGTGAGAAGGCAGGCTTGTCCCTGGGAGCAGGTGTCCTGGGCCATGAGCAGCGTTTTTATCCCTCTCCCGCCAGTGCACCCCCAAAGATCTGCAGGAGCCACATGAATGCTCACATTGACCCCCAGGGGGCCTGAACAGCTCTCCCTCTGCACGGTCACACTTGGCACTGTGGGCCCTTCCAAACCCACAGCTGCCTCCCTAGGTCCACGCAGTCGGAGGCAGCCACTGGAGCTCCCACGGGTGCAGAGTTCTGGGTGGGAACAAGGCTTGTGTTTGCAAAGCCGATCGCACCAACAAATGGGTGGGCTGCAGTAAAGTGACACCTTCTGAGCCAGGCACAGCAGGCCATGCTTTCTGGGGGTTCACAGAGCCAGGGCACAGGTGTGACCACCCATATGCAGGGGTCAGTCCTCCTCCTGTACAGCCAGAGACTGGCCTCATCTGCAGGTGAACAGTATGTCCCACCCCCAATGCCGTCCATTGGCTTTCAGCTTGAACAAGTGAACCGCAACAGCCTGCAGCCCCGCAGGAGCCACAGGTGCTACTCACCAGGAGCGCCACCTCCTCCTTGCACCGCAGCCCAGGGGGAGCCTCCTGCTAACTTTTCGCCCTTGCTTTGCCATGGGGCCCTCGCCCCCTCTGATCCAGTTCTGCATGTCCTCTGTAGGTTGCCCTCCACTGAGCCCTCCCAAAGAAACACATTCTACATCCTGGGTCACCTGGAGGATGCACTTGACTTTGCAGAGTACAATAATTCAACAGGGGAGGCCCAGCCATTCTCGTAGCAGTGGCAACCTGCGTCTGCCTAACCATCCTCGCTTTGCCCCCTCTGATGTCACCCTCTGAGGCCCCGTGTCGCTTGAGCCAGGCTCCGTCTCATGATCTTCTCAGTTCTGCTGTAGGCATCAGACTCAGCTGTTGCCCTCTATCTGTGAAGCCAGCTGCAACCCCAAGACCCCATAACAAATGGACTAAGTCTCTCTATTTTATGTTCTCTTCCTTCTTAATGTTGTTGCAAAGTATATAAAAGCCATGCATGCAGAATGCAGAAAATGGTGGCATAATACAAAATAAGTTTTCATTTTCTGCCCTGGGTCCTTGAGAAATCTGGCATGTAGCAAGTCGGGAGCATTGGCGGAGGGAACCCACTGCTTGCCATCGGGCTCTGAAATGGGGCAGTCTCAAAGCGGCCCAGGTACAAACCACTATATATATAGTATATATATATATATATATATATATATATATAAACAACAGTGAAAGCAGTTAACTCCTTCAGGAGCCCCCACCGTGCCCTGCAGCACCTCTGCTGGCCAGCCCAGGGCTTGACACCTGTGAAGGCCGAGGCGGTGGAGAGACCAGCTTCAAGGACCTGGCCAGCAAAGCACCTTGACCATCTCCATGCCCCAAGGCCGCCTCTGCAGGGAGGACGCTGATGCCCCGCTGCTGGGTGCTCATTGCTGCCCATTGCATCAAGTGTGTGCCTGCCAAGGCAGTGAGCAGGTCGACCCTGCTGGCTGGGGACTTCCCTTTTCATTGAACAGGTTGTAATTCGGGGCCTGATGTAGCTGCAAGGACAAAGGAGTGGCTCCTTGCAACCAGGAGCCACGAGCCACCTTCCAGGTCTACAACGCTTACGGCAGGCACTGCTTGTGCTGCGCCTCCTGGGAGCCAGGCCAAGGGAAGCTGGTGCTGGGCTGTGTTCCAGCGGTGAGCTGCCGTGTCTCCCGTGCCGATAGCCGGCCCTGGGCAGGGCAGCTGGGCAGTACACACCATGCAGAAGAGAATGTGTGAGTCTTTCCTTCTAAACAGGAGCTCTGAGTCACACAAAAGCAAGCAGGGAACGGGACGTGAACCCGCCTCCATCTGCCTGCTCATTCCTCGCTGTGTGATGTGTCATCGGGGACTTCCTGGGCCAGGGGCCCTGCAGATCCTGCTCCTGCACCCCAGAACTGGAAAAGGAACCCCATTGTCTGCTGGCCACAGAGGAGCTGAGAGAGGCTGGTGTGGCACCCAGGCACAGAGTTCTGGGGAGCCCTGGGATTGTGACTATGAGGGCTGCCCCCACTCGGCTCTGTGCCAGGACCCTGGGGCTCCAGCCCCTGCCATTAAAACAGGGACATCTACAGGGTAACAATGCTGGCAGTGTGGCCCATGTACCTGCTTTTGGCCTCAGTGGGCTCACACACCAAGCACTCACACATTGCCCGAGAGGCTCAGAGAGGCTGTAGGATCCACCCTAGGCCACACAGCAACTGGTTTCAGGCCACCTGGAGCCAGAAGCCAAGCCCTGTGGACCTGGGGGAGAGCTTGGCCCGGCCTCCTACCTCCCCAGCCTTGGCTGAGGACGGTGTGGTAGACATAGCGTTCTTGGCCGGTCTGCCCCATGGATGGGGAGGGCAAAGCTGAATGCATGCAGAGGCCCACGCCTGCCCTCCACGGCCTGCAGGAACCCAGCAGCACCCACTCACTCGTTCACACCCCTGCATGCTTTCCAAGGGTGGGGACAGGCCCCCATCACCAGGGAGCCACACCCAGGCAGTCTCGGGCTGGGACCCCAGCAGGGGCTGTGCTGCCTTGTGGTGGGCACTTTGGGAAGTTCGCTGTTGTGTGAGCCTGTCCTTCTAACCTAAGCTCCTTTCTATCCGTCCTGTGCCTCTGCTTTGTGCCATTTGGAATGCAGATAAGGGATGTGGTTATGGGTTCCCATCTGGAGGAATTTGAGAGTATGTATCGCAGCAGCGGGGCCTGGATTCCGGCCCAGCTGAGGCCCCTGACTCAGGGGTCCTGACTCAGGGGTCCTGCAGCACAGCTCTGTGGCTGTTTCCAAGAACAGCCGCTAGAGGGGAGCATAGGCCTGCACATGCACAGCTTGACGCCCACACCTGCCCAAGCAGAGCCTGCTGTGCTGCCGGGTCTTGAGCTCAGGCACCTACACACAGATGCCCACCAGTGACAGGGAGAAAGGCTTGCCACTGCCAATCACCACGCACAGAAAAGACACGCAGGTGGAGAACAGGGACACGCCTGTGCAGCCCTGCGTCTTCACAGCCAAGACTTTCTTCAGCAGTGCTCTGCTCTGCCCCACCCCTGCCCTCTGAAGCCAGCACTGGGCTTGGCTCCACGTCACCTAACTGATGCTGACCCATGGCCTCTGCAGTCCCTGGGGACAAAGCTCCCCTTTCTTCTGCAATGATTTCTCGCGGCTTCCACTTTGCTTCTTTTCCAGAGGGGCCTTTGCGCCTGTCCGCAGCGGTCAGAGGGGGTGGGTGTTTTGTCTCAGCTGTGGAGGGCACACACCCAACGCCCGTGAATGTGACTTTATCTCTCTATTTTATTCATTTGAAAGGCAGGGTTGCAGAGGAGAGACAGTTTGAGGAGATCTGTGAAGGTCTCCACTGTCCACTTTTCAAATCCAAGTTCTAGGGGGTTGACCCATGGCTGACCATGTCCCTGGCTCCTGCTCAGCCCCTGGAGTGTCTGCTGGGTGGGATCTGGGCTGGGGGACGACCTGACACACAGCTCCGGGACCCATTCCTCAGGAAGGCCCCGAGCTTAGGGCTGCCCACTAGTGTGTCCACAACTGGCTGAGGTGACTTCAGCCTGCACGGATGCCATTCCACTGGGACACAACATTCTAGATCTCCATGACAGGTGGCTTTTATGCTACAAGCCCTGAGAGAAGAGGACAGACCCAGAGGCTGTGATGGGAACTTGAATTCACACGAGCAGAGTGAAGGTTGCCCGTGGGCCTGGCTGGGGGGTGAGCAGCATTGGGCCACCCAGACAGCCCCACAGTGCCCTCCCTCCCCAGGCACAGCATTAGGGTGCTCTGGGGGACACCCAGCCTCTAGGGTCAGCCAAACCGCAGCACCAGGGCCTTCAGAGCTCTGGGGAGCACATCTGTGTTACACGTATTGTATCATGTTTGTGCTTTGCACGTGTGCATTTGCAGCTACACACACACATGCAGGAAAGAACAACTGTGAAATATTCATTTACATCTGTATAAATACATATTTGTACATTACATTGCACAATTGTGCTTTTACATGCACGATTTGTTTGAGATGCTAGTTGGGGGAAAAATGGGTTTATCCAGCAGGCACCAGTACTACAGTAATATTAATCTCAGTGGACTGTTTTTTTTTTTTTAACAGGGTTAGATTTTGCAAGGCAGAGTGGGCAAGAGCTTCCGTCTGCTGGCTCGCTTCCCAAGTGCCTGGAGAGACGGGGCTGAGCCAGGCCAGAGCCAGGAGCTCCGTCTGGGTCTCCGAGCGAGCGAGCAGCAGGTGTCAGGCGCTCTGACTTCTGCTGCTTTCTCAGACACACCGGCAGGGGGCTGGACCAGAAGCGGAGCAGCCCGGCTTGAATGGGAGCTGCAGGCGGTGGCTTAGCTCCCCATGGCGTCCCCCCTTTTTTATTTTACTTCTCTTCCCTTCATCTTTCCTCCCCTCGCCTCCTCTCTCCTCCCCCCACACAAGCAAATTTCATCCTTTTTCTCTCCATTCCCAGGACACTGAGCCCAAATCCAGCCAAACAATGGGTGCCGCCTGACCCTGATCCCCAGACACCTTGTGCCCGACAGCCGGCAGGCTCTGCAGTTTTCAGTAACCATGTGCCTGGCCCCCGGGAGCCCTGCGGTGGGTGAGCAGCAGCTCCCTTGATGGCCACCAGCCCGAGCCTTGAGTGAGGGTCTCCCCGGGACGTGGGCTTCAGTCTTCACGTTGTTGGAAGGGCTGAGGGGGTTCCCTTCCGTTCCCCGTGGAATTGGGAGGTGGTCCTATGGAGACCCAAGGTAGGTGGCTTCCCGTGGCCATTCCACAGGATGGAGGATACATGAAGGTCTGTCTCGGGTGGTTAATGTGAATCTCAGAGCTGGAGAATGCTCCTGGGAAGCCCACCTGCCTGACTCCCCTTGGGGATGTGGGGCCCCAGGGCTCACAGCTACAGCCAGCAACTGGCAGCCTCCCGCTGGACCCCTGGCTGCTGGAATGCCGGACACGGGCGCCATCTACAGGTAAAGACAGGCCGTGCCAGCGGCTGCACTTGGCCTGTGCCTGCCTGGAAGGGGAGCTGCGCAGGGTCTCAGAGAAGTCACACATCATGCACAGCTGGTGAGTGGGGAGGGAGCGGCTGGCAGGCGCAGTAACCCAGGCTCTGTCCACGACGCACCCATCACACGGCCAGAGCACAGATGAGCATCTGCCACTGCTTTTCAGCAGGGAGCTGGACTGGAGATGGAACCCGAACACGAACTTCAACCTGCTCCACCTAACACGCCCCCAAGCCCGCTGCTCTGCACACAACAGCCACAGGGACCTAGCCAGGCTCTTCCCCCAACACTGAGCACCTGATGCCTTCCTGCCTTCCTTCGCCTTCTGCCTGGGAGTCCCGCCCACCCTTGCTCCCTCTATGTCTGCAGCCTCCAGCCTCCTGTCTATCACAGGGCCTTGGCATAGGCTGACCCTTGGCCAGGGTGCTGGTCCCTGCCTTAGCACTGGGCACATTCATGCGGCAGGACTCCCACGGCAAAGCATGAGCTGATCTTTTTCTGTGGCCCAGAGGCAGTGAGTCCAGCTCACAAAATTGGCAGGGTTGGTTTCCTCTGAGGCCTGTCTTCTTGGCTAGCGGGAGTAGCTGGGTACTTGACCCGTGTGCCCACACAGTCTTCCTTCGGCCGGTCAGGTCCCTCATCTGCGATGCAGCCAGTCACAGTGGTTGGAGGCTGCTGCTGTGTAGGGTATCCCACGCCCTTACATCCAAGGGCTAGGAACACAACAGCCCAAAGCTAGGGCCTGCCACCCTTGTTCCTTCCCGAGACAAGCCCTAAAACCAGGCTTCCACCGTTTGCCCTGTTGCGTTTCTGCAGGGGTGTACTCAACCTCACAGCTGAGCAGAGAACCAGACAGCAATCCTTCGGTCTTCGGGCCATGAACACTACCGCAATTACGGCTACCTGCCTGCTGAGCAGACCCCAAGCCTGACCCCAGGGAGCAAGGTCAGCCTCCTGAGGACATTGCGTCCACAAGAGCCCAGACGCAGTAAGAGGAAGTGGCTCCCTTGGGGTCTCCTGGGAGCCTGTGAAAATGAGGTGTGCTTTCACCTGCCGCCAAGGGCAGAGCTGCACATGGGAGATGTCAGCAGCCACGGGGTGTGTAGCATGTGGAGCCCCCCTCCCCACCATGTGGCCTGCCACGGGGACCCACTGCCCTCTGACTGTGGGCCTGTCCGAGCAAGCTCACCTGGACACCAAGAATGACGGAGGGGAGTGGAGAGAGGTTCCCTATCCAACAAGTGCATTGGAAAGCCCTGCGGACCGTGACCTGGGCTGCCCCTTTCCCACCAGCTCGTGAGCAGGGTCCACTGAGTGCACCAGCCAGAATCTGCAGCAAGTGAGAGATTCCGCCCGCGGGGCCACACCTGCTTCCCAAGCCACCTGGGAAATCCCGAGTGTCTTGTCAAGGGCCGTTATTTCCAAATGAATTAGGAATCCGAGTGGGTAAAAGATCAATAATGAGCTAAATTGGCAAAGTGTGAGTAATTTGAAACATTATGCAAAAATAGAAAACCTCGCTGTCTCTCCTATCCAGGCACCTTCTGGGGGAAAATTCGAAGCCTGCCCCTCCCGCATTTGCGGTGGGACGTGCTGGGACGCCGAGCTGCTTCCCCCAGGCTGCCCTCCGGGAACACCCAGAAACAAACTCCCAGGTCACCGACTCCTATGGTTCAGGACCCACCCAGGGTCCTAAAGAGTAAGGTCCTTGCTTTTCCCAGCTGAGGTCAAACTCATGTATGGGGAAAATTTAGCCGAAGATGGCAGACAGGTTTTAATTTTCAGTCGTCAGTTTCCTCTGAATAAAAATCAGTTCTCCTGAATTCAGGCTCCAAACCCCAGAGAGCACGCACTAGCATTCTACAAGGATCAGAGTTGGATGCAGTGTGGCTCAGCTTCCGGCGGATGTTGTGTGACCCAGCTTCCGGCGGATGTCGTGTGGCTCAGCTTCCGGCGGATGTCGTGTGACCCAGCTTCCGGCAGCCGCACCCCAGCTCTGCTTCCACCTGCTCTCCCTGTCTGCACCTCCCCTGCCTTCCAGGCCCTGCATGGCGGAGAAGCCCCTTCCTGTCCCCTCTTGCCCGGGCTGCGTTGGGGCTGCCTACTTCCCTGTGTGAGCATCATTCCTTGGGAACGGCCCCTTGGTCGGCACAGACCCTGCCAGACCCCTGCCTGGGCAAGACCCCGTGTGTCACCAAAAATACAATGTAAGGAGCATGTGGCACTTCGGTCACACAGGATCCTGGAATTCGCCACCCCAAGGTCTCTGACACAGAGAGTGTTTTGAGCTCAAGGTAAGTAAAAGTCAGCAAATAGAAGACAAAGCCGTTACCTTTCTCCCAATGCCTAAAAGCTGGGTGTAACTCCACCTTGTCTTGCAAAGGGAATTTGTGTGTGAGGGTAATTCCTGCCTGCTAAGATCTCTACTGGGGCTGGCACTGTGGCACGGTGTGTGAAGCCTCTTCCTGCGACACTGGCTGCCCCACTTCCCTGCGGATGAGCCTGGGCCCCGGCCACCTGCAAGCCCCCAGGAACCTGCCCAGAACTTGCCTCTCCTGCCCCGGAACTCCCTAGCCGAGTTCCTGTGCCTTGGTTGGGCCTAAGCTGTGGACAGGCTTCACCCGTCTGCTACCATCCCGACACGTGTTCTTTGTGAACGCCCACAGGTAGCAGATCCATAATTTAAAGTTGTTCTCTCTTGGTCCTCTGGCTTTTGTCACCTTGATTTTCAGGCCCCAGCCACTGAACCCAGAAGGGTAGAGGGAAGGAGAACTTCCATCCTCTGCCCTTGTGGGCTGCATTAGGCATCTTCGTTCCAACGAGCTGCCTGAGACAAGCTGCTTACAGAGAACGGAGCTGTTAGCATAGCTCGCAGTGTTGTAGGTGCAATGTCTAACACGTGCGGTAAACACGCATGGTGAACACTCTGGTAGCAGAGTTCCCGGGGAGGAAGGATCTCATAGCAGTTGGACTGACACTCGCTCATGAAAACTGTCTTCCCAGGGAGTTCAGTGAGACGACCCTCCAGGTCCCTGGTCCACGTGTTCCAGGACCGCCAGTGGCGCCATCCTGAGGACCAAGAGTGCAATACGCAGGTGCCTGTGGGACATTCAGCATCCTGACCTGAGCACTCAGGCCCAGTGCAAGCCCGAGCACACAGTTCCAGGCTCTCCCTTGTGTTTCCACATCCGGTGCTGTCTGGGCTTCCAAGGCAGAGCTGCATGTGGCTTTGTAGGCGGAGTGGCCGAGGCCTTTGGGAGGTGAAAGGCTATTTGCTCTCTGGCCAGAGCCTCCCAGCAGGATGCTAACAGAATGGGACCCCAGTCATCCGTGTGCCCGAATCCTGGGGCTCCCCCTGAGGGTTCCTGGGGTTGGCAATTGGATGTAGACGTGTCAGTCACAGGAGCCTCAGAATCGCGTCGCCAGAGCGTGGACACTCCCAGGAAACCTGGAGCCGACTTAGCTTTGCAGCTGCTCTAGGCTCACGAGGAAAGTAGGCTTCTGGGGACAAAATATGACGCAGCAAGAGTTAAAGTACGGCAACAGAAGGTCTTGGCACAAAGAATAAGTCCTGGCCTTTTGTGGGAACTCCGATCAATGTTGAATGTGGGGCTACCCACTCCTGTTTGTTATAGATTGTCACTTGTTAACAAGTAATGTAAGCACAAATCCAGCCAAAAAAGTTTAAGTACATCACAGCTTGGCTGTTCTTGCTTTTTAAAGGGGTAAGACTATTTTCATATTTTCTAGAGGAAAAAAAAAAAGGTCTACTTTGAAATGGACTGTGAATAAAATATATAATGAAAGCTGCATCCTAGGAATCATGTCAGAAAACTGGAATAAAAATTTAAAACTTTTCATGACCACAGAGAGTCCATAAAGCAATCCTGAAACTAGCGTCCGTAGATGGAATGAGTCCCTCAGTTCAAGACAGAATCATATGCCATCTATTCCTTCCGGCTTTCTTGGAGAAAAATTGAAAGAGGAAAAAAAAAGCCCTCATGGTATAAATATAAAGCTGTTGCTGTAAGAGGGGAGCTGTGTACAAGTAAGAACAATTTCTATGCTAAAACTAAAATGCTGTGAATACTTAAAGGACAATAAGTTAGTGTGAGTGAATCCATTTTACTTTTTGATCATGATATATCAAATTTATGATTCATTTCTGGATTAAAGTATTGCTTCATCTATTTTATTTACTCCTTCAGCAGGGTAAAATTACTCAGAATTGAATTTAATGGAAGAATCTAAGAACCATAATTTAACTTAGGAACTGAAGAAATAAGCAACTCCAAAAACGTAATTTGACATCAACATCAATAGAATACAGATTATGTGAAAAGGCTGATTTAGAAGATAATCTGTGCTTTTGCTAAAACTTGAAATATATTTTATGGGCTAAATCCATGGATTGTGCAGTGTCTCTGTTATTGATGTAAACACTGCTGGCCTATTGACACGAGTCCGAGCAGAATCCCGGGCCTTCACTGTGCCCTAAGTTTCAGGCAGAGGTCTGCAAAGATGGATGAGTTTTGGGGAGCACTGCAATGGGGAGACACCTGCTCTGGAACCACGTGTGCATTCATAGGTTGGGTGGAGGGGGTTTAGAAGCAAAATGGCAAAATGAGGCCGGTTGCATAAGTTACTCTGAGGCAGCAAATCTTGGTCGGAAGCGTGATGAGCTCGGTGTGACCCAGGAGGCCGCAGAGGGACTGTGGTCCTGGCGGAAGCTCTGCCTGTGTCAGCCGTGAGCTGTGCCCACTATCCTGACGCAGGACGATGATGGCCCCGTTGCTTCCACTGGGCATCATTGATTATCTTTTTGATTAGAGTTTGGCAAACGTGACTCTAGTTTGGTTCTCACAACTTTCACAAGATGTATGCGGGTATAACTTTGTGTGAACGTTGATACTGTGACCATGAAGATGTGCTTCTCTGAGCTGGCACCGTGGTACAGCAGGCTAAGCCTCTGCCTTTGGTGTCAGCATCTCATACGGGCACCGATTCGAGATCTGGCTGCTCCATTTCCCATGTGCCCCTCTGCTAATGTGCCTGGAAAGCAGCAGAGAATGGCCCAAGTCCTGGGGCCCTCACACCCACGTGGGAGACCTGGAAGAAGCTCTGGGCTCCCAGCTTTGTCCTTGCTCAACTCTGGCTCCTGTGGCCATTTGGGTAGTGACCAAGGTGGAGGATCTCTCTGTGTCTGTCTCCATTCTCTCTTTCAATTTACAAAAAAAAAAAAATTATTTAAAAAAATCTTGAAGACACATGTCTAAGGTAGAAAGACAGAGCACATTTCTTGTAGCAGTTTCCTAGCTTGTCTCACTGTGAGAGAATGCTCAGCCTTGGGGCTGTGGCCTTCATCTATATCTCTGCCCTCGGCCTCCGTGTCTCTTCTGAGTGGGGTCCTGTCTGGCCCTGCCCATTCCACACTGTCCCTGGGCACCAATGAATGGCTTTTCTCTGGGGCAGAGTGCTGGAGACGCTGGCATCCTCGGGAGTCCTTGACACTGTTCACATGCCCACAGGCGTCCATCCTTTGGTGCAGTGATGCTCCGTGAGGTGTGTCTGCCTGCTCTTCCAGCCCCCTGGTTTGAACACTGCCTGAGAACACGCCCCTTCTGAGTGGATCCTCCAAGCAACTCCTTCCCCCTTGTGGGGGTCTCCTAATTTTGCAGGGTCCACCCGACTGCTGCTGGCTGTCTGCCTTCAGTCCCAGCCTGTGAGGCCCCCCGAGGGCAGGACTTGCACCCCCTGCTCAGGTCACAGTGGGTGGGGCTGCAGGACACTCACGGGGTAAGATTCCCTCCCGATGGGCTGAGCGGAGAACTGCAGTCCTGAACTCGGAAAACTGGAGGGTGCACACCAGCAGCCCTCAATATGCCAATTAAAACAAAACTGAGCTGCCTGGCATGGACTCACTCAGCTCCGTGGGTTTCTGCCACCATAATGAACTGCCAGGAGCTCTGATACCCAATCGCACTGCCATCATTTGGAACCTGTAACCCAGTCTTTGTTAGCTGAAGGGATTACTGCAAAACAGATTAGCCCTGGCCAGGGTCAGGCTCCCTGTCTCTCAGAGAGGAGTGGGAGTGGAGGCCCCCACCAGGGGAACTTGCCACCCGCCTAGCCCGGGTGACAGGTACACACTCCATCGCTGTCAGGGCCAGCATGGGAAATAAACGAGTGTCACTGCGGGGGGCCAGGAGGTAATTAAGAGCCTGGGGCTTATCTGTAAACAAACCTCTTGATGCACGCCAGGAAGGGAGAAGCTATTTTGGTGGTGAATTTTGCATTCCCAGAGAGCAGAATTTCATGACCTGTCTGATTTCCTGGGCCTGTGTGCATGAGATCAAGCGTGTGGGCTGGCTGCTCTCTCCCAGCAGCGTCTCCACTCTGCCATTTGCCTTTTCAGAATCAATTGCCCAATTCCACTTGTTTGAGTGTAAGATCATTTTATTTGTTTCCAAAGTGTGTCAAAACCCAGAACAGTGTGTCAAGACCCAGAACAGTCTCAAACTAGCTGTGGGCAAACCTTCCTGAGTTCTGCCCTCGTGTCCTGAGCCCTGCCTTCTCCTCCGTGCCTGGACTGTGGTGGGTTCACTGGGGACTGTGTCCGACTCTCCACGGCACTGGGCAGCAAATATAGCCAATGAGACCGTCAAGGGTCTCACAGATGTGGGTCTGTGCAGCACTGGCCAGCACCAAGCAGAGCCCAGGGAAGAAGACACAGAAAACCAGAAGGGGTGAGCCCTCATCTAGAGCAACTGAGGACCCCCACTGGCGTCTTCACCATGTGACTGCACTCAGCCACCTGCGACCACCAGAGCAAGATGGGCTCAGCTCTGGGCAGCTTACACCAAAGGACAGGAGAGAGTCCAACCGCTGGGTTTAGCCGTTAGCAACATAGCACCACAGGAGCATCAAAGCTTCAGGCTTCTCGTTCCAGTGCACCAGCTAAGTTAGCTAAACGCATTTGCTAAGACAGAGCTAACGTCTCAAGGACCCAGAGGACCTCTGCTGCTGGGCTCCACTGTCCTTCTTACGGGCTGTCCAGTCCGAAAGTTGTCTTGTGATCCAAGATGGCTGTCAAAGCTCTGAAGGTCACGCTGGCATTCCAGGCAGCAGGAATGAGAACCTGCAAAATGCAAATTGACTAAGGTCCCATCCAGGAGCAGGGGGGAAGTTTCACATCTGCTCTCATCTCATGGGTCAGCGCTTGGTTACATGGCTGTATTTGGTCACACTGTCTGGTCTTGTGGCTGGCCTATGGGGGCCGGTGAACAGGAGGGTTGGACAACACGGCCTTCAGTCACGGGGTTCATGCATCACAGGGCTTCTTACTCGGCTTCCCAGCTCATGTTGACCCTCTCCTGGGTTGTGGGCCAGGACCTTCCTTCATGCATTCCCAGTGCGAGTGAGCCCTGCAGTGACACCAGCACACCATGGGAGGCATCCCTGTGGACAGTTAATAACGGAGGGGTGGCCATCTCTTAGCTGGATCACCCAATGCTTCCAGAATCTGTCCCTTCTGAGTGACAAGAACGTGACCAATATAACAAACCTGGCATAGTGTGGTCACTTCAAATGCACGTCAGCTTGGCCTGCGGATTCCTCCGTGGAGGCTCAAGGCGCCGCGTCAGCCACAGCCGGGTCCCGGAGCTGCCCACCGTTTCCTCTGGGATCAGCGCTCTGTTACATGAGGATATGAGAGTGCTTGGAGTGAGGCAAAGACCCCGCAGACCCCTCGGTCCCGAGAACAGGAAGCAGCTCCCAGCTTATCGGCTTACCCTGGGTCTCGATTTCTCCCATTGCTCTTGTCTCAAAATTCCTAAGACAATGAGACAAAGTCCGGAGCTTGTTTCACTGTCCGGAGCTTGTCTCACTGTCCGGAGCTTGTCTCACTGTCCGGAGCTTGTCTCACTGTCCGGAGCTTGTCTCACTGTAAGGACTCATGCTTGTGCTTCCTGCTTTTGTCCTGACAACTACTTTTACCGTGAGGCTAAACTTGCGTGGAATAATTTTGTAAATGGATACAGTAATGGAGAAACAATCTGTGTTTTCATTGTTTAATCTGTGGTCTTAAAATGGCTTATTTATTCTGCAAGAGTTACAGAAGTGGAGGTGGAGAGCTTCCATCTGCTGATTCACTACGCCATGGCAACAACAAACAGGGCTGGGCCAGGCTGAAGCCACTGGGTCTCCCACATGGGTGGCAGGGTCTGCCACATGCTGCTTTCCCGGGCCGTTAGCTGGGAGCTGGATTGAAAGTGGAACAGCTGGGATATGAATTGGCACCATTATGGGATGCTGGCATTGTGGCTAGCAACTTTACCCACTATGCCACAACACTGGCCTTCTGATCTGTGCATCTTAAATAAGCTAATGGTCTTAAATTTTTCATTAATAGGGCCTGGTGCGGTAGCCTAGTGGCTAAAGTCCTTGCCTTGCATGTGCCAGGATCCTATATGGCTGCCGGTTCTAATCCTGGCAGCCCCGCTTCCCATCCAGCTCTCTGTCTTTGGCCTGGAAAAGCAGTTGAGGATGGCCCAAAGCCATTTACATGGGAGATTCAGAAGAAGCTCCTGGCTCCTGGTTTTGGATTGGCTCAACTCTGGCCATTGAGGCCATTTAGGGAGTGAATCAGTGGATGGAAGATCTTCCTCTCTGTCTCTTCTCCTCTCTCTATATCTGACTTTCCAATAAAGATAAATAAATCTTTTTTTTTTAAAAAAAAAAACCTTTCATTAATAATACATTTGGTATTTGTTATATAGGAGATAATACTATATTTTTATAGGTGTATCAGAAGTTTGGCAATTCAGAATCATCTAGAAAATTAGGAATCCTATGTATACTTTTAAGAGGAATTTTCCCTAAAGCCTAGAACAACGCACTTGACAAAGTCTACAAGGCATTTTTGAAAAAGTTACCAAACGTATGTTACAGTGCTGGGTTTGGCTCCCCTCTCTACGTGGGGGATATTGTATGACCAATGTCATTGTGCAAGATCAAATCCTCATTTCCTCTCAAGTTTTATCCTTGGCCAACCCCAAGTGCCAATTAATTAGTATTTTTAATATCAAATGAATAATTATCTATTGGAGTCTTCAAAATAAAAATTGAAATGCCTTCTGTTTATTTAGTGCTGGCTATTGGACTGGTCACATGAAAAGTATTTGATAGTAGATAATAGTAATTGATATGAATAGTGGACAATTAGCGATGTCTCGTTAACTCCACAACCTTACAGATATTTGGATTGTCCCCATTTCACAGAAGGGAACATTGAGGTACAGTGGGCTAGGAAACTTACTCAGAGCTACATAACTCCAGTGACCTTGTTCCAGGTAAAGTTTTTACTACCTCATAGTGCAGCAAAGTGCATAAAAATTTTTTTAAATGGCTTTGTTTCTGTTTGTGATGCTTCTCCTATAACAAAATTGCTTATAAATATCCACTGAACCAATGTCCTTATATGATTCATTTCTCGTGTGATTTTGGGATTGGATTGAGTAGTTTCTGTAGTTTTTTTTTAAAGATTTATTTATTTATTGGAAAGTCAGATATACAGAGAGGAGGAGAGACAGGGAGGAAGATCTTCTGTCCAATGATTCACTCCCCAAGTAAGCACAACTGCCGATGCTATGCCAATCCGAAGCCAGGATCCAGGAACTTCCACCGGGTCTCCCACACGGATGCAGGGTCCCAAGGCTTTGGGCCATCCTTGACTGCTTTCCCAGGCCACAAGCAGGGAGCTGGATGGGAAGCGGGGCTGCCGGGATTAGAACCGGCGCCCATATGGGATCACTGGCGCATTCAAAGCGAGGACTTAAGCTGCTAGGCCATGCCGCCGGGCCCAAGTAGTTTCTGTAGTTTCAGTGCTGTAGAAGTCTGGCTATGAGTCCTTCTCCGTTTATGGCCTTAGTTGGGGAGGAGCTGGTTTCATGGTGTGGAATGGTTATGACTTTGGTGGTGATATTGATGGTGGTGATGCCGGAGTGGTTGTTGCTGGAGATGATAAGGGGGCTGGTGATTGAGGTTGTGTTAACCATGGCGACAGTGGTGATGCTATTGATGGTGGTAGTGGTGAAGATGATCCTGGTTGTGATGGTGAAAGAGATGGGAGAAATGGAGACGCTGCTGTTGATGGAGGTGGTGGCAGACAGAGGAGGTCAAGTTTGTTAAGGCGCTTGGCCTGGGACTCAGGAAGTCAGCACGCGGGGCTGTTTTCTCTGGAGGCACGTGGTCTCCCGTTTCTGTCTCTTGCTGGGCCTACGGTTCATTCTTTCATCTCAAGTGGTGAAAAATGAGACTTCGTAGTTAAGGGCTTTGCAAGGACTAAGAATGGGTGCCTTCAAGGTTTCCAGGGCCAACAGAGCAGACTGGCCCCGTCCAGCTAGTGACTGCCTTTGTTGAGAGTCAGCATGGCCTATGGGGATAAGAGGTCTGGTCATTAATGCCAACTGAGCCCCAGGATGGTAGGGGAAGGGTTTTTTCCCCTCTAGGACTGGTGGGACCAGTGCAGGACAGAGGAAGACGTGGCCAACACTTCTGGCAGCTGAGTATCTGAGACATGGTGAGCAGATGTGAGGCTCTGGCATGAGGAGGCCCAGGGACCAGTTTGCAGGGCCCCAGCAGAGGGCTTAGTCACAGCCTTCTCACTGTCCAGCCACTCTCCCCGGCTCAGGAAGTCCCTCTGTGGGCAGAGGTCATGTTTACTCATGGTGTATGCCGCTTTGAACTTGTGGGAAGCATGGAGTCTCCTGGCTGTTCCCTTCTTTTTCTTCCTCTCCCTCCTCCCTCCCTTCCTTCAACTTGGTAATTAAAAATCTGCTAATAGCACATAATTTCCAGCACAGTCTCACTTGTACACATATTTAAGATAAAATAGCATCCAAAATTAAATGCCTGTCTCTATTTGAATTGTGATGTTTTAATAGTCCCCAGGCACAATTTTCTTCTTTCTTTTTTGCTCACTGTCTCTGTCAAAACTGGGTTAAAAAAAAAAAAAAGCCCAAGGCTGGTATTTGTGGTTTAGGAAACGTAGGAGACAATTGTGCAGGCATCAGAGACCCAAGAGGCAAGAGGTAGCTGAGATCTGCAGGTCTTCACACTGAGAGTTTCCTTATTAAATGATACTTCGGTGAGTTGGCCCTGGCCCTCATGGGCTGAGACCTCCGGGCTCCATGTTGGAGTACCCAGGTTTGGTATCTGGCTCTAGCTCTTGACTCTCGCCCTTTGCTAATGCAGATCCTGAGGGAAATGGTTACAGCTCAAAAAACTAGGTGCTTGCCAGCATGTGGGAGATGTGGCTTGAGCTCCAGCCCCACCTTTGCTCTGGGTCCAACCCTGGCCATTGCAGACAGCTGGGGAGTGAGCCAGCAGGTCGGTCTCTGTCTGCTTATCTCTCGATCTTTCCCTCCTTCTCAAACAAATAAATAAAACATGTAGAAAAGAAAAGTGACCTGTGGGCGCCATTCTGTTTGTACTCAAGACCCTGACAAATGCACAGCACAACAACTCCGACCTCTCCCTGCTCCAGGTGTGGGCATGCATTTCCCAAAGGTGTGTGAGAACTTGCGGTTTCTGTAACACTCCGGCCGTTATGGCAGCCAGTGATGTCCTCTCACGGGACACAAGGGAAGCGGGGTGTGGGTGTTAGGTATTTCTCCAAGCAGCAGCCTCCTGCCATTGGCTGGGAGATGGGGGGATGGGGAATGGCACAAAGTTAGCCTGTTTGGGCTGTGCAATGCTGCCTTTCCTGCTGCATGCCCATCTTTCAAAATGAATATTAGAACAATTTATTTCAAATCTGTTTATTTTATTTTTTTAAATTTTTTGTGCTGTTTACATAGTTGACAAGAATGTACGCCCATGAAGATGACTGAATAGGGTGGGGGAGAGTCAAGCTGTGGGGAAAGGTGGGTGGGACAAATGCTTCAATTTTCCTTTTCTTCCTTTTTCTCCTGCAATGGGGGTGGGGGAAGGCAGGGAGAGGAATCGGGGCAGCTCCACGCTGCAGGCTCTCAGCACTCAGGGATGTGTATGTCTGCTTCGTGTCATCTTAGAAGCCCCGGTGTGGAGAAGAATGTCCCAAGGGTGCTGCTTGAGTGGTTTTGATAGTTCTGAGATGCTGTTGTTTCACTGCTCCAAGATTGAGCAAATCTTTCCAAAGTCCATTGGCTGACAGAGTCTACCCCGGTGCATCCACTCATCCAGACACTTGCTGCCAAAGCTTGGCCAGGAGAGTTGTCCACTCTGTCCCTCTCTCCATCTCCTGACGTGGCACCCGCCATCCTCTGCAGATCCAGATGAGCTGGCCATCATGTCCCCCTTATACACCGAAGAATGCACAGGTATCAGCAATTGAGGAGGCCCAGGCCTGATACATGTATTCCAAGGTCAGACTACAAATACTGTGATTCTTCCTGCGGCTGGAGTTTTAAGTCCAGTGGTCCAGTTGGGGAAGCCCTCAAGAACCCTCTCCTGGGGTGACCTCTTGACATGAGAAGATTTTACCATGGCAAACTGGGGTGGTTATGGTGGCTTCTAGAAATTCTGCCTCTTCAGGATGTGCAGGTCAGCTTTCCTCTGGTGATGCATCCCGGGGTACCAGGGAAGGAGCCACACAGGCCACAGGCCAGGATGCCAATCCCAGCGGCTTTGCCACCTTTTCTATCCAGCGTCCCACCCTCTCCCCTGCTTCCTTCCAGCCTTCCTGATGGTCTTCAGTCCCCGGAATCCTCCAGCAGAGGTCACAGTTTCCTTGGAGATGATGCCAGGCCTGATGTATCTGAGAGAGCTGCTTTGGCGTGAACTCACACCCACAGGATACCACCTGGCAGGTGGCGGGGGCTCCCTGGGCTATGATGTTGGCAGTCAGCTGTGTCTCCTGTGCCATAATGGAGATAACAGCCCCACTGCCCTGGCATCCACAGGCCCAGGCTGCCACATTGTAGAGTGTTTTCTGCAAAAGGTTGCTTAAGCAATGATGGGGCACTCTGAACAGTACCTTCTCCCTTAGGGGTTTACACATTCTGTCTTTAACAAAACTCACCTGCCAACAGACAACAAGGATGCTGTAATTATTATTTAGTTGAAAGAAAGAGTGAAAGAGAGCAAAAGTGAGTGCACGTGTGTGTGTGCACGCGAAAGCTTGAATCCTCCTCTTGCTCGTTCACTCCCCCACTGGCCACGTGGCTGCACTGGGCCAGGCCAAAGCCAAATGCCACAGCCCCATTCGGGTCTCCCACATGGGTGGGAGGGGCTGAAGCTCTTGAGCACTTCCAGGCATATTAGCAGGAACCCAGATCACAGCTTGGACTCAAACTGGCACACATATGGCATGCTGGCATCACAGGCAGTGACTGAACCAGCAGCCGTCGCAGCACCAGCCCTGCAAAGTTTGCTTAGAAATACAGCAATGTTGCTTCCTGGGGCTGGGATTCTGAGGACGGCCTGAAGTTTTCCATAGCTGTTCAGAGAGTTTTATCTGGCTTGACATAGGCTAGGAGGGCTTCCTGGAGAAGGTGTGAGAACTGAGGGAGGCTCAAGGAGCTGTGTGTAGCTCAACTGGCAGTGGGGCGAGAAAGACATCCTGAGCCAACACATTCCTGAGCCATTTGTAGTGTGGCCTCGCTCCGAGGAAAGTGCTTTTGGCTTCAAATGCATCAGGAAGAGCTGAGGTTTCCTGGGCCTCTCCTAAATCCGCTTCTCTAAGTGTCTGGCACGTGCTCGCTCCCTGGGATCTACTGCGGGAAACCAAGGCCTGCCTGAGGAGAGGGCGGCTGCTAGGCCTGGAGCAGCCAACCGAAGCGCTCACCACTCTCAGCTGCCTCCCATGGCAAAACTCAGCACACACAGCCATGTCCTTCCCTTGGGCTGCTGTCTCACATGTTTAAATCGCAACAATCTCAGGACATGAGCAACTGCCCGTTACTAACCAGCTTCTTCCAACTCCTTTAAACTCAATCAACCCTGTGCTCCCCAACATAACCCCAAAACGATGACTGAGGGTTATAATTGGAAATGAAGAACAGGGGCTGGAGTTGTGACACAGCGAGTTAAGTGACTGCCTGCAGTGCTGGAGTCTCACATGGACGCCAGTTCATGTGCCTACTGCTGCCCTTCTGACCCACCTCCCTGCTAATGGCCTTGGAAAAGCAGTGCAAGGTGGCCCATGTGCTTAGGCCTTCACCCACATGAGATATCTGGATGGAGTTCCAGCATCCCGGCACCTGTCTGATCCAAATCTTGCCATTGCAGCCATCTGGGGAGTAAGCCAGCAGATGGAAGATTCTCTATCACCTGGATTTTCCAATAAATAAATATTTTTAAAAACTGAAATAAAATGAGGTTGACTCAGCCTTCCTGTTGTTTGGTTCTTGGGTACTTAGCTAATAAAGACTTGCTATTACATGCGGAAAAATGGAAGGTCCCAGGGTGAGAGTGACGGAGAGTGGCTGTGCTGTGGCTGTTCTCAAAGCCAGGGTCACTCCTGGGGTCATGGACGAGCCCATTGTCCTGAGGTCCGTGGGAGTAACCAAGGCAGGATGTTCAGGAGCTGCGGCTTTTGCACTGGGCCTGGGACTATTGTTTTAAAAGCAGAAACCCGTTCCCTGTCGAAGGGGATTGCTGTGGGGGCTCAGATCCCGAGGTTCTGGGGTTCCTGCTCCCCATTTGACATTTGAGACAGGCCCTGGAAGGCAACAGTGAGTTTAAACTGCCAGGTGCTGATGCTAACAGGAGGAATCACAGCAGGGTGCCTATCAAGCTGGAAGACATTCACCTTGTAACAGACTGTTGTAACAGACTTACAAAACCACCGTGTGGCTCTCTGGAGAATTGAGGGGGTACCCTGAGTCTACTGTCTCACCTTCTCTCAGTGGTCAAATCTGAGGTCACTGTGCAGGCCAGGTGAGGTGCTGATCCAGAAGAGTGGAAACCAGAGTCAGGTGCTGCGAAGGGCCTGGATCCACCTGGCTGTGGACTCTTCCAGAAATGGATCAGAGCAGAGGATTCACCTTGCTGACGTTGCTAATAGTCCCATCACGCACCAACTTCCTCCATCTCGGTTTGCTCTCTCTTGTTTGCGTGGGCTTTTCCAGGCTGGTTCGTGAACAGACGTCACGCAGCACCATTCGTTCTGTAACTGAAGCTCAGCCTGGCTCTCAGCAGCAGATATCACGCAAGCTTAAGCAATTCTTTCCTCAACATTTACTCTGTGATCACACACAGGTAGTTAGTTCAACGCCGAGGAACATTCATCCAATAAAAACCTCGTCATCTGCTAGGTGCCAGAAATCCACCCAGAAACAGAGTAAGTCCTTGCACTGTTGGCTCAAGACTAACGTGGGGGAAGCCGGGAGCTTCCCTGGGAAGGTGCCATGAGGCTGTGGTGACGGGCGTCCCCATCCGCAGGCCAAACTTCCTGTAGGTAGCACCTGGGACATTCATATTTTAGTGGTTGCAAAGCCAGTAAAAGGTCAGGACAGAAAACGACCTTGCAAATGACCCACTGTCGTCCAAGCCTGCCTGTTTTACTTGCATGGAAGTTGAACCTCAGCTTGGCCACAGGACCAGGACATCATGCCTCTCCCGTGAGCAGCTGTATCTATGATAGCTACCTAGGGGCCCAACGAATTGTAACTAAGCAGGTTGCTTCTGGAGAAATCTCTATTAACTGTTAGTCGTTGAATGGCAAGCGAGCTGGCAAAACTGTGCCATTGCGCCAGACTCAGCCATGTCTGGAATCCTGCGCGAGGACACCGTGTTATCTCCCATCTGGTCATGAACCTTTAGAGCATTGGAGCAAAAGCAGATGAGCACACTTCTGCTGTCTCAACCAGCCACCAGAAGTGTCAGCAACCGACACATGTTGCGACATGAAGTAGGCTGGCTTTTCTGTGTTATATGAGGTGTATCAAATCTTCCTGCCTTCTTCCCACCTGCTTTGAAAAGAACAGGTGTTGAATAAGACGTGTGTAAGTAACTGTTGCACCCTTCTGTTGCAAACCTTATGTTCCAGGAGTGAAGAGTCATCAGTGTTACAGGATCTATCCTGTGGGCCTGGGCTGGCTCCGAAACAGCTATGTGGTTTCTCTCTCTGCATCAGAGATCTCAGGGGTCCAAGACCAAAGAAGACCCCCTTCCTTGTGTGGTGAGTGTGTCAGGTGACATAAACCCCTGCTGGGCTGCAGGGAAGGGGATTCAAGCCTGCCTTGGGCTTGGGGTTAGGTAAGGCTGCTGGGTGGACACGGAGCTGGGTACTGAGGGATGGCTAAGAACGCATCAGTGCAGAAGGCAGGAAAGCATCCCAGGCAGTGCGGAAATCAAGCATAAGGACATAGCCTTCTGGATGAGCAGGTGCGGGATGCAGACACCCTGAGCTGTTGGATGGGAACAGCAGAGGCAAGCCCCAAGCTGACTGTGCCCATGTGCTAAGGCTGTGCGTTCTGCTAGTTTTCAAGGAGGTGGCGCTGTTGCCTGTACAACGCACAAATCTCGTCTGTGAAGGTGAAGCTGCTGTTGCCTACCTAGTTAGAAGCCTGACCCTTGACTCTGCACTGGGCTCGTGAAGGACTTTCCACAGTCACAACCTCCCAGAACCCCTCATCCGAGTCATACTCTCCCCAGCTGTTTTGGAGTGTGGTGAGTTGAAGTCTATTTTGCTCATTGTTAATTGCTCCAGTTGCTGTATTATAATAATGGGGATGGGCCCCACATGAAAAGGCAATGCAGTTACGTGGCTGAAGAAGCTTGCTCTGCTAAGCGCCGGGCGTCGTGTCCCTGTCAGACGTGTGGTTGGTAGACGGAGCTGAGTGGGAGCTGGCTGACCTGAGACCGTCCCTGCTACAGCAGGTCCCCGTGGGTGCAAGAGGGCTGTTTGGTGGTTTTCATTTCTGATAAACAACAAAGCTGTTTGAGGTTGTCCAAAGGTAGGAACAGGGTGTGTGTGTGGTGGATCCCAGTCACCAGTCACAGCTGGAATCTTGGTATGGACCCTTCGAGGGGCCAGGCGACAGCCAGCAATCCAAGAACAAAATCCCCTTCTCTCTCCTGCCACCCGCCTTTAGAGTTGCACCTTTTCGTACAAAGTGCAGAGCAGTTTGGCTATGGTGGAGTTCTCGTATCCGGTCCCTTGTGAAGAGCATCAAAAGCTCAAACACTAAGATCCCTTCTTGTTCACCTACTGCAAGCACCACGCTTTGGTGTCATTGTTTTAAACATGTATTTATGTGTTAGGCAGAGCAACCGAGAGAGGGAGAATCAGAGAACTTCCATCTGCTGGTTCACTCTCCAGAAGACCTCAACAGTCAGAGCTGGGTCAGACCAAAAGCCAGGAACCAGGAACTCCATCCGGGTCTCCCAGGCATCCAAGCACCTGGGCCCTCCCTGCTGCCTTGACAGGAACATTAGCAGGAAGCTGCGCTGGAAGGCGAGCAGCCAGGCCTCACATGCAGACACTGAACTGGGCTGCCGGCCTTCTCAGCAGCAGCTTAACTCACTGTGCCACAATACCCGCCCTTCAAACCTGGATTTTAAAATGCCTGTGCTCACTGTTTCTGGAGCATTGATTTCAAGGCTGCAAATAAAAAATAAAGGTTGCATTAAAAGTCATGGTTTGACTGAAGACGCATGCTCAGCATGAGCAAAGGCAATCACAGTGGCTCGACAGGGGACGGCTGCACAAAAAGAACCAAGTGGTGGCGCTGCCAGAAACGTCCTCAATCAGTCAGTCAATTCCAGAAAACACATCGTGGGTGGAACAAGGCGTCATTGGTCAGGATGAAAATGAAAAGGGAAGATGGCATCTCTACCTGATAGGAGAATAAGCTTTGAAAAGGCGGCAATTTCCAGAGGCTTCACAAGACTGCTTTGCAGCAATGCTGTGCGGTGTGGGGCGACAGAGGAAGCAGTATCCAGAGAAACTGTGCGTGTCCCTTCCCAGGGCAGCTATGGCTGCTCAGTGTCCGCACTAGGAGGGCACAGGCAGAGATGGCATGGGACCTAAACAGCAAATGCTGATGCTCTGCCCAGGAGTTTGTGGACGGGAAGGTCAAATGTGGAAGCTAATTAGCCAGTGTCCGAGCACAAGCCGGCACAGGGAGCCCGCCCGGGGCCTCTGCCAGCCTCACCCTGGATGGTCGGCTAGTGGCTTGCATCTGGAAGAGTCGGAGTCCCCAGTGCTCCCTTTCCCAGGAAGGCCGTGAGCATTCAGTCACAGGCAGCAATCCCTGTTAACCTCGTGTTTGCTTTGTTCATCAGCCATCTTGGCTGTGCTGTAACTGTGTCCTTCCAGGCTTGCTCTGTGGCACAGTATGAGCCAGCTCAACTGTGCTGTGGGGCGGCATGCCTGGGAGGCAAAATGTGCGATGCCTGGGGTGCACTTGTGACCTCAAGAGTGGGTTCCTTACAAGAAGAGCACCTCAGCCCTCCCCTGCACCCCTTCTTGTCCTTCTACCTCCTGCCATGGCTGATGCAGCATTAAAGTTCTTACCAGATGTGAACCCATCTGTCTCAGGTTTCAGCAGCACAGTGCATCCTGGGACAGCCCACACCCTCCAGCCCCTCTCCCTCTTCTACCACTTTAGTCCACTGCATCTCAAAGAATGGTGGGTTGGGCCCGGCGCGGTGGCGCAAGTGGTTAAGGTCCTCACCTTGCACGCCTGGGATCCCATATGGGCACCAGTTCTATCCCGGCAGCCCCACTTCCCTTCCAGCTCCCTGCCTGTGGCCTGGGAAAGCAGTCGAGGACGGCCCAAGGCTTTGGGACCCTGCACCCGCGTGGGAGACCCGGAAGAGTCTCCTGGCTTCGGATCGGCATAGCACTGGCCATTGGGCTCACTTGGGGAGTGAATCATCGGATGGAAGATCTTCCTCTCTGTCTCTCCTCTCTGTATATCCGCCTTTCCAATAAAAAAATAATAAAAATAAATTAAAAAAAAAAAGAATGGTGGGTAGTTTCTCTCTGACACTGTCCTGACTGCCAGGGGTCTTGGTGCGAGCTCTGCCAGCTGAGGTCACCTTGGGCAGTGTCCTGTTTTACTCACTCTGTTGACAGTCAACAGAGATGAGAGTTGTCACAGCTGTGCAGAATGTCAGAGGAGGCAGGTGTCTCAGTGTTCTTACCTGTACAAAAATAACATTTACTGTAAACCCTTCTGTCCACATCCAAAGAGGAAATTGGGCTCTCTGCCTGATTGCAAGAGTTGTACTTCAGAGAGGCAGCTGTAGGGCCAAGCTCGTGTCTGCCCAGGAGCTCAGCATTACGAGCATTGCACCTTTCTGGAAACCCCAATTGCAATATCCTTTAAGGGGAGGCCAGTTGTTGCACAGCTTATGGCTCAGGCCATCAAAGGAGCTCTCTGATGAAGAAATGAAAGCATGTTGATCTCCACACAGCGAGTTGACAGATTGGGGAGCTCGGTTTTTTGTTATTGAAAGAGGGACGAGATAGCAGCATTTACCAGTGCTGCACTTTGTGTCAGTCGGCTCAGTCGCTGTTACCATGGCAACGGGATACTCGGCACCTCCCTGCAATGCACTCTCCAAGTCTCTGAAGAGTTAGTTCCCTGTGGACATTGTGACCTGACGATCAGCCCAGGAACCACATGCAAAGCATGCCTCTTACACTCAGGAATATGCAGACTGACATTGTCAATGGGGGAAAACAGTCAGTGTGCAAGCAAAGGCTGGGTTGGCAGTCTGGCAGGATCAAAACGCCAGGACGTCCTCATGGGAAAGGCACAGATTTTGGCCAAGAAAACAAGGAGTCGTGCGTCTTAGCTCTGGTCAATCTTAACAGAAAGGCGGGACCTGACGTAGAGCCCAGGCTTCTGCCAGAGGATCGGAAACTGCAAGGAAAAGCAGGGAAGAAGCCAGCTTACGGGGAAAGCGGGGAGGTTTACACAAATAGGGGAGTAGCTATCTTGAAAGGTGGTTTAATTCTGGTAAGTGACTGTGCTGTCTCAGGGCCAAGTAGGGTTCCTTCTAAGTGCTCATTCTGCGCCTTGAGCTCTCTAAGCTTCACTTTCTTATTGCAACAACACGGTCCGTAATTTTAACTCCTGTGGTTTTGTGTGAAGATCAGAAAGACTGTGTGTGAGCACCCACCTACTGTGTGCTACACATAAGGGCTCAGTGACATCCTCTGCTTTCCACATCACTGGTGGGTGGTGTGGGCACACAGACGAGCAGATCTGAATTCCTGTTTCTGAGAAGATGAAAGTCTCATGTGCAGGAGCTGGTGTTCTGTGATGTGAGCTGCTGACTACCCTGAGAGCAGACAAATGTGGAAGAGCTGGGCGAGACTCCGGAGGACTTGGCTCAACTATGCCTTATAAGCAGCAGATTTAGCAGGTAGAGAGGTAGCCGCACGGGCATTCCTGGTTAGAGTGAGGATTCCTAGTGCCGGACAAAGCTTCTTTGCGTGACTGGGGAAGGCACTCACTGCCACACACTATGGAATCCCCTGTTGTTGCACAACACCCTTCAGCACTGATGGCTCCCGGACAGCTCCCTGGCCAAAGTGTGTGGGATCTGAAGGGGCTTGGTGCTTAAAAAGAGTTCAGCTCAATGTTATGTCAGGGATTATAATTGATAGGGATGATACTCTGCCGGCTTTACCTTCAGACCAGAGATGGTCTCCCCAAGAAACCGTTGAACTTATCTGGACAATTAGATGCTGGACTCTATGCTTGCTATATGCTTGCAATGAAAGAATCTCAACTGATCTTGAACTGTGGTAATGCAACAAGGTGGAGGAATCCACCATGGGGGAAGGGTTTGGGGAGGGGTAGGGGGGAATCCCAGTACCTATAAAACTGTATCACATAATGCAATATAATTAATGAAATACATAAAAATGCTGCTCTGAAAAAGGAGTTCAGCTCTTCTTAAACATTCAACACAGAACTCTTGCTTCTTGTTTAAAATCACAGTTTCATTGAGGTGAAAGTCACATAATGCACTAATGTGTATGATTCGATAGCTAGCGGCACACTTGAGAGCTGGGCAGTTTCAGCTCACCTTCAGCAGCTCAGCATGACCCCGTGCACGCCCTTCCCCTTCCTCCCCAACCCCGTGCATGCCTCTCCCCATCGCTTCTAACCCCGGGCTGCCCCCCATCTACTCTCCTCTCTGCAGACCCTCCGGCTGTGGGCATCTTGTCTAAAGGGAGCCATGTCATCTTTCATGACTGACTCCTGGCACAACGTTCGGCAGCTTCATCCATGGTACAGCATCTTTACGGGCCAAATAGTAACCCAGTGTGTGGAAGAGCACATTGTGTTTGTCGATTAGTCACTTGGTGAATATTAGAATGATTTATACTTATTGGCTGTTTTGATTAATGAGAGCTTTCAAAAATTCACTGGGAATGCATATTATGACAAAAGCTGTACATTTTAAAGCATTTTGCACCAAAAATTAAGTTATTTTTAATTTTGTTTTCCAGGAACTTTGGGAAAGACCTTATGTAAGCATTAATGAGTGCATTTTAATGTAAGCATGCTTTGTTTCTTTGAGTATATTTCTAGTATGGGGTTACTGGGTCATGTGACATTTATTTTTAATAATTTGAGGAAATTCCAAGCTATTTTTTTCTTTTTTACAGAATATTATTTATTTGAAAGGCAGAGAGGGAGAGGGAGATGGAGAGGTCTTCTGTTCACTGGTTTGCTCCCCAGATGGCAGCAGTGGTCCACACTGGGCTGGGAAGATGCCAGGCGCTTCATCTGGTCTCCCTCTTGGGTGCAGGGCCCTAACACTGGGCCATCCTCTGCTGCTTTTCCAAGGCCATTGGCAGGGAGCTGGACCAGACAGAAAGTAGCTGGGACAGGAACAGGCGCCCGTATGGAATGCTGGCATTGCAGGTGCTGTTATGCCACCCCAGCCCCTACCATTTTGTGTTCTGCAGTCTCATGAGCAGTTCCGATTTACGGTTCAAGTGTGCTCTTTGTACCAGGCACCGCACTGTCTGTTCAAAGAGTAGAGGAAAATTCTTAGGACAGGGTGGAGCAGTGGGTTAAGGTATACCTTGGGATTCTTGAATGCCATATTGGAGTGCCTGATTAGGGTATGCCCCCTTCCCATCCGATTTCCTGTTAATGTCACCTTGGAAGGCAGCAGGGGGTGGCTCAGGGGATGGTGTCCCTGTATCCTCATGGGAGACCCAAAGTTCCAAGTGCCTGGCTTGGACCTGACTCAGTCCTGGTTGTTGCAGACATGGAAGAAAGAACCAGCAACCTGGAGATTGCTCCACTCCAGCCCTGCTCTCTCTCTCTTTCTTTTTCTACCTTTCAAATAAAAATAGGTAAACACAGCTTTCAAAAGGCAGACGAGAGTCCTCAGGCTCAGTAAAACTGAGAAGTGGTCTGAGAACACACAGTCCTTGCAGTGCTTTGTGGAACTCAGATGGACTTAACGCAGAAGGCACTGGCTCTGGGGTCTGTGCCCTTCCTGGTGTCCATGCCATCCTAACTGGTAAAGAGGTTTTGAGGATAGTTTTGTGAGAACACTACGTCAAGAACCTCACAGCCAGAGGGTCAAGTGTTTTGGTAAAATGACCAAAGACGCGCACTGCCACTTGTAGACTGACTGGATGCCATTGCATTAATGACACAAAATTCACCAGTAAATTTAAATTCTGGGCCTGGGCAGCCTGGAGCCAAGGTGGTGTGTGAGGATGGAGAGTGGGTGAGGAAGTTCAGATGGGAATTTCATAATCGAGAGGGGAGACTTTTCCACGTATGTGTCCCTCAATGCTCGTGCTACTTGGATTCACAGAAGACCCGTGGTGGGGAGAGGCGGCCCTGCAGGACCCTCTGTTCCCAGGGAATATTGCCACGGGTGATGCAGCTTGAGAATTGTTCCCATGGACCCGAGTGTGTCAGAGACAAATGACTGACATGCTGATTGCAAATAGGTAGAAAGTAAATGAACCAATTCTAAGAGCTTACTTCATTTTGAGATGACACAGCACAAAAGTTAATGGTGCTGGACCAGGCACGGTGGCCTAACGGCTAAAGTCCTTGCCTTGAAAGTGCTGGGATCCCATATGGGCGACGGTTCTAATCCCGGCTGGCTTGCTTCCCATCCAGCTCCCTGCTTGTAGCCTGGGAAAGCAGTCGAGGACGGCCCAAAGCCTTGGGACCCTGCACCCACATGGGAGACCTGGAAGAAGCTCCTGGCTCCTGGTTTAGGATTGGCGCAGTACCAGCCATTGCGCTCACTTGGGGAGTGAACCATCGGATGGAAGATCTTTCTGACTCTCTCCTCTCTGTATATCTGACTTTACAATAAATAAATAAATCTTTAATAATCTATAATCTACAATAAATAAATCTTTAAAATGAAAACAACAACAAAAGAGTTAGTGGTGCTGCTTGGCAAATGGGCTTGGAAAGTGACAGCAGTCTGAGTTCACAGGACCGGTCCCTGTATAATCTGCCCAGTTCCAGTCCTACATGACCCGGAAGTGTTTCTGGCATCCCCTAAAAGGAATCACGTTGCCTAGAGAAAATGGACAACGCTCCCACATGCCTGGAGCTCCAGCCACACTGTCCCGTCCCTCTGGGAGTCGGCATGCGTGGGTGGCACAGTGACTCCACATGGGTGCTGGGACTGCCACCCAGGCAGCTCTCGCTCTGGGAGCTCTCGCCGGAGGGTGAGGGTGCACTGTCACTCCCCCAGCGGGCCCCGGCGGGGTGAGTGGGGTGGGATCTTGGCAGGAAGCTGAGTGCGCCTTCCCCTCCGGCGTCATTGCCTCCCTGTTGTGTTCATAAACTTGCCTGTGTTTGGGGAAAGCTGCCGACTCTCCCAGAAACACCCCACTCAGCTATTCTCAGAGTGATTTTTTTTTTTTTGGCCTTTGGGCAAAAACCTCTGAGATAAAAAAAAAAAAATGTCTCGAGGTCACCTCTTTCTTCTGAGAAACAGCATCAGTTTCTCTGCAAAAACTGAGTTTGAGTACAAAAAAAACCAGCACAAAATACCAGAACTCTCCAACTGTCGTAGCTACAAAGGCTTGTCTATGCCTCCAGCTCTCTGAAGGCCACCATCCAGGGTGTGATTGGAGCATGCTGGGTAGTTTTCTGAGATCCTCCCCAGCCCTGGGACCTAGCAGGTGCAGCTGGAGGCTGAGGTCTCCTTTCACAGGCAGCTCGGTGTCTTCCTTCCACGGGCAGAGGGACAGAGAGGGTGCAACACTAGAGGTCCGGTTCCCAGGGAGGACCCTACTCGGAGAGACAAGGTCCTCCTGCCCCGCTCCCAGCTCTTATGAAGCAGAGCTACATGCTACTGTGACTCAGAGCCACACCTTCATCCCTGCTGACTAATCATGCTTCCCAGATGAAGGACATTTTCAGACGAGATTTCTGTTTTAACAATAAAGCCTTGGGGCTGGCACAATGGTTCAACTGACTAATCCTCCACTTTGAATGCCAGCCTCTCGTATGGACACTGGTTTGTGTCCTAAGTGCTCCACTTCCCACCCAGCTCCCTGCTTGTGGCCTGGGAAAGCAGTGCAGAATGTCCCAAAGCCCTGGGACCCAATACCTGTGTGGGAGACCTGGAAGAAGAGTCTGGCTTTAGATCAGTTCAGCTCCAGCTCTTGTGGCCATCTGGGGAGTGAACCAGAGGATGGAAGATCTTTCTGTGTAAATCTAGCTTTCCAATAAAAACAAATAAATCTTATTAAGAAAAAAAAGAATAAAGTTTCAGAGAAGTCAGCTTTGGTTCCACTTACAAAGCTAGGGGGCGATAGAGCCAGGACTTGCCTCATTAAGCCGCACTGTCTCCATATTGCTTTCCATGGTGTGGGTGTGGGTACAGAGTGGGACACACATGTTTAAACCAACAGAATAAATGTCAAAGCATATCAGCTTCAGCAGTAGACACTGGAGACACCTCTGGAACAACTGGTCTACCCATCCTGAGCTGCATATCCTCAGGTATGCTTGGTTATAGGTTTGTTTTCCTTTCAGTCTGGCTGTTTCCCAGCACAAGTGCAGGTGCAGCTTCTGTGGAAGGACCACACAGCTTAGCTGGCCTTATCCAGGTATGCCTTTCCCTGCCTTTTCCATGTTCCCGGCCTGTCCAAAGTCTTTTCTTGGGTGGTTTCCAGGAAGTTTTAGACCACACAATGAACGTGTGGATTTGGTACCATGAGTTGTTTGTGTCTGACTTTTTGATGTTCAGATGTTTTCTAGAGAAATAACATAACTGATGAATGTCCTTGCACGTCCTATTGTCTTTTCACACTATTGATTGGCGTGAAATTTTACGGAAAAGCAGATGTCTGCTGGCACTCACATGCTGACAGCCACAAGGACTTGCAATAATTCTTACAGAAGCACTGTTGGCAGGCAGGGGGTAGGGCATGGTTCTCCACAATAGCCAGGGACTGCTCCTGCTCTTCCAAGACCGCTGGGAAAGTCTGGGAGAGGGGAAAAGCCAGGGAGTAGCTTGGAAAACCCAAGGCAGGAGTCTTTCAAAGACAGAGATGAGCGCCACTCAGTGCCCACGGGCGTCAAGTTTCAGCTGAAGTAGTTGAGTGAAGAATTTGTGGTTTGTGGGTACATGCTGGGTGGAATGCCTGAGGAGTATCAGACAGCTGGTTCTGGTTGCATACAAACAGACTGACAAAGAGCAAGCAATTGCTTTGAGTGGTCAAACCTGGCTAGCATCGCTGTGCATGTATGGTGTGTGTTTGTGTGAGTGTGCGTGTCCAACATGCTCCGTGTGAATGAATGGTCACAGTGTTTGTGGTACGTGTGCACGAGTGTGCAGTGTGTGGACTCTGCATGAATGTCTATAGTGTGTGTATAAGTATGAATAGCATGCGTGTTCATGAGTGTATGTGTGTACATAATTGTGTGTAGTGTGTGTGCACGAGTCTGCATAGAGGTTGTGGAACGTGGGTACCCAGACACCAGGTGCAGCGCTGTGGGCAGCATCCTTGCAGAACAGTCGGTGAAGGAGTCAGTGAACGGTCTGGATGGCCCAGGCCTGACCACGTGACCATCTGGGGAGTGGATAGTGTGGAAGATCTCGCGCTCTCTGTGTGTGCCTCTCCAGTTTCCTTTCTCTGTAACTCTGTCTTACAAGTAAATAGATACATCTTTTAAAAATGAAGGGAAACAAAAATGCATCTGGCTCACACGCAGAGAACTTATCATAATGTGTGGGTGCTCTACCCCTGGGAGATGACTGAGTTCATTGGATTCTCTCTTCCTGAAGAGTGGGAAAGCATGAAGGTTGAAGTTCCACTGATGCAAAAACATTGTGTTGGCTGCGAGCTGCAGAGACATGCAAAGACTTCCGGTGGATTTGCAGGGCTCTTCGAACTCCTGGCTGACACCAGTCTCAGAGGCACAGCAAGGCTGTGGCAGTGAAACTCACCAAAGGAGCACAAGGAGCCCTAAGCAGAGATAGCATCAGCTGCCCAGGACTGGAAAGAGAATTTGCAATTTGAATCTAGCCAAAAACCCAGTAATCCTCAGAAAATTATGGAAGAAATCTGAATCACCACACATGTAATTTATATTGACTAGTCTCTAACCAAAAACCACTAGACATGCCAAGAAACAGAGAAGTATCCATACTTGGGAGGAAAATGTCCACTCAGATTGACTTCCAGTGGTTTCATCTGTCTAACGGGGGAATACTGCAAAGCAGCTAGGAAGTGTGTGGCCAAAGAATTGAAAGTAAACATATTTGAATAATTGAAAAACGATATCAGAATTGAGTAGATAGATAAACTCAACAGAGAAGTGACAACAACTTGTACAAATTCCCAGAGGAGTGCTGGGTGAAGTCTCAGCCGCTCTGCCTCTGGCCCAGCTCCTGCAGAATGCCCTTGGGAAAGCAGTGGAGAACAGCTTGTGCGCCTGGGCTCCTCCACCACGGGGGCAATCTGGATGAAGTTCCTGGCTTCTGGCTTCAGCCTGACCCAGACCCTGGCTGCTGTGGCAACGTGGAAAGTGAAGCAAGGAATGGAGATTCTTAACTCTACCTTTCAAATAAATACATTTAAAAAGCTTTCTTCAAAAATTCCCAGAGTAAACAGTTTAAAATGGAAATAAAAATTTCCTAGTTGGGTACAACAGCATTTGGGAAGAGCAAATGAAATCACTGAACTTGACAATGAAACAGTAAAAATGACCTGATCTAACAGAAAGGGAAGAAAAATGAACAGAACTTCAGACAACTATGGAAAATATGAACTGATTCAACATATGTGTGCTGAACCCATGGACTCCCCTCCCCCAGACTATCTGTTTGAATCAATAATAGTTTAAACTTGGTGGAAAACACAATCTTAATGAGTGAAGCATCTCAACGAGCCCTAGGCACTATATACGCAAAGTTGAAGTGCCGTGGTCAAGCTGATAAAAACCTAAGATCAGTGATTCAGTATTAACTGTAAATAGTTTAAGATGCATATTGTAACCTTTAGAACAATGCTAAAAGATGCAAAGAGGTGACCGCAAAGCCGCTAGAGAAATGAGAATGAAATACCTACTGCCTACACAACGCAGGGAATGAAGAAGAGATAAAAGCAAACAGGTGACATCAGTAGCTGAAATAGTGACATCTTGGTTTAAATGTAATGATAGCTAAAGGGAAGTGACGGTAACCACAGATAGTGTGGACATCCGCGACCCAAGAGCAGGTGGCCTCTGTGCTCACCTACAGATCAGTCAGCTGTGGACAGAAAACACGCAGAATGCCAGGTCTGTCCTAAACACGCACAGGCTTGTTCCTTTGCCGTATTCCTAAAAGAAACACAGTACCACTATCCTTACAGAGTTCACGTGGTGTCGGGCTGGCATTGTGCTACAGTGGGCGAAGCCACAGCCTGCAGTGCCAGCCTCCCGGGAGGGCAGGACTCTTAGCTGCTCCACTTGTACCCAGCTTCCTGCTGATGTGCCTGTGGAAACAGTCAGAGCTGGCCTGAGTCCTTGGGCCCCTGACACCGGCATGGGAGATGTGGATGGAACCCCTGACTGCCATGTGTCGCCTGGCCTGGCACAGTCCTGGCTCTTACAGCCTTTTGGGAAGTTAGTTAATGAAAGATCGCCTTTTTCTCTCTCTTTATCTCTCTCTCTGTGTTTCAGATAAATAATTTTTAAAAATTTAAAGGTGATAGGTGCTACAGGTAATGTAGAGAGGACCTGAAGTATCTGGGAGTGCGCGTGCAGGATATGGGAGGATCTGCAAATAGCTCCCCACACACCTAAGGCGTGAAGCCTCCACGCATGTTCTGGAACCAGTTCCTCAAGGACACCAAGGGACAAGGCAGAGGGACGCCAAAAAGTGTGCAGTAAGATAGAATCCAGAGTTTATTTTGGTGTAAAAATTTTGAAATTTATCAATATTTGTTAGTAGCTCATCTTTTCCTTGAAATTTTTGAAGATCCTTCATGTATACTGTTATCACAATTACTTTGGTTGCAAAAGGTAAGCTGAAAGTTACAGGCTGGATAAAAATGCAACAAGAGTGGCTCCATTAGCATCCCACCAAATGGACTTAAAAGTGAGGAATATTACCTAAAAGAGGCAGATTTTGTACACCAGGACAGTATAATTTTGCTTTTATACCATAAAATAGCTTTTTGTGAGTAAAATCAAGTTTACCAGCGTTTTTCCTTATTGCTGCTGGGTTCTGAGTTTCTCACTTCTGAGTTACAGATCCACTTATTCTCCTCCTACTGGTGGGTTTCATTTTTCCCCATTTGTATCTCTGAGCCATTTTCACCAGCGTTTTAAAGGGTAGAACTGTCATTATCTAGAAGAGGTCTCAGTCAGCACAACTGAAACACACTGATAATTGACAGTTAAGACTGGCTCCCAGGGACCAGGATTGTATCACCTCTGATCCAGCTCCTTGCTAAATGGCCTGGGAAAGCCATGGAAAATGTCCCAAGTCCCCGGCCCCCAGCACCCACACGGGAGAACCACAGGAAGTCCTGGCTTTGATCTGGCCCAGCCCCCGCCATTGTGGCTACCTGAGAAGCAAAGTAACAATGAAACATTTCTGTCTCTCCTCAAACAACCCCCAACCCCACCCCAACTGTGACCTGCTAAAAAATAAATTTAAACAACTGATACATTGGGCCTGGCATGGTAGCCTGGTGGCTAAATTCCTCACTTTGCAAGCGCCAGGTTCCCTTATGGGCGCTGGTTCGTGTCCCGGCGGCCCTGCTTCCCATCCAACTCTGTACTTGTGGCCTGGGAAAGCAGTGGAGAATGGCCCAAAGCCTTGGGACCCTGCACCTGCGTGGGAGACCTGGAAGAAGCTCCTGGCTCCTGGCTTTGGGTCAGCTCAGCTCTGACGGTTGTGGCCACTTCGGGAGTGAATCATCAGATAGAAGTTCTTCCTCCCTGTCTCTTGTCTGTATATCTGCATTTCCAATAAAAATAAATAAATCTTTAAAAAGAAAGCTGATATATTAGTCAGCATAAAGTTTGGGGCTGTGAAGACAAAGTTATCCCAAGGGCTTCTCATGGAAGAACGGAGAGGGCTGAGACTTTCCCAAGTGTGGAGTGGCTCAGGGCCGCCCAGAGTTCTGGTGGGTAACTCTGAAGTCAGCAGGAAGGCACCAGGACAAGCTCTGGGGGCAGATCGGTGGGGGCAGTCAGCTTGTGAGTTTGATTTTCCCGTGTGGTTCAGGCCCTCGCGTCCCTCTGTGCTGTTAGTGGCTTTCAGTGTGCAGGCAGCTGCACCGCTGAGCCCACTGCTCCCGTCGCACATGGGCCCTCCCCGCAGCAATGGGATTCTGGATGCCAGCAGGAGTGAGGCACGCCCCCGCTGGGCACCAAGCCGCCTCCCTACTTGGCTTTTCATCCTTGTCATGTATGGATGACATTTGGTGAACTCCATGTTCTCATCCTGCAGAACCAGAGCAGTTCACATTTTTGTCTTTTCATAAAACATCCCTTCCAGGATTAGAATACAAAGGTGCATGTTACATCTGTCTTGTGGCTCTTCCTCCGAGATTCGCTATTCCGCTGTTCCTTTGAAAGAACAAATGGCTTGGATATCCACAGTTATTATTGAGTAGCAGGTACAAATAGATGTGTGTGAATGGTGTGTGATGTCTCTCCCGGCACAGTTCCTGTGATCTGCAAGCAGTGTAATAAGTGAGGCTCTTGCCATCAAAGGTGTTTGCTTACCTGGGTTTAACTGTCACAGGCATCAACCTGGGGGAGGGGAACAGGAACAAAGCATGACCCCTGGCTATGCAATACTCCAGCAGACCTGAAAGCAGGTATATACTCTTGTCTTTTAGTTCATCTCTGAGACAGTGGGCCACCCAGAGCTCTGGTGGTAAACCAGTCTTCTAGCTTAGGAGTGAGTCCTGGCTTGGCTTCCCTGGGACTCCTTGACCAGGGGCTTAGCCAGCCATTTAGGCTCTGGCTTCTCCACATGGGAAACCATGATGAGAGTGGTGTTTATACCTTAGCAGCGTGCGTAGGGCTCCAGTGGATAACTTATGCATGGCTGGTAAATTGGCTTGGGGTTGTGGTAGTCCTCAAGCCATGCGATGAGGGTTCCAGCCCAACTCTACACTTAGCCACACGTCTCAACTCCTCTCTCTGCCTCAGTTTCCTCATCCACCAGGTAAAGTTAACATAAGTCCAACTTGCAAGGGCCTGAAGGCCACATGAATTGGTTCATGTAGATGGATAGGGGGAAGTCTGGCACATACACTCTAGCTATGTTTATTCCAACGGTAGAGACAGACAGATGCTGCCGAATAAACAAGCAGTGTGCATTCCTGGGTCCCTACCACGCCCATTCTCCAGGCACGCTGGGTCCTGTTGCTCAATCAACCATCGTAGGACTCCTGTGAGGCTGTGTGTCTTCTCCCGCAGAGGACAGAGGGAGCACAGGGGCGTTCATGAATGAGTGGTTTTCCCAGAGCTGTGCTGGTGGGAAACAGGCCAGTGCCTGCAGCCAATGCTGATTCTTGCTTGGCTCTCAGGGGGTGTGCACCGTCATTCACAAGGAATCCCTTCTCTCTGGGCAGCTCCTCCTGGGGCCAGCAGCACCCACTCTTTGGTCCTACTCCCCAGAGGACTGTCGTGACAACATCCTCACCTCAAACCAACACCTCCAGGCTGGCACGCACCTGCCCATCCCCTGGCATTTCTGCGAGAGGACCTGCTGCTCCATCTCCAGACCACGGTCAAAAGGCTCAGCAGAGAGCCTCAGGACCCACAGCTCTTCCTGCCGGTAGTGGACTGTGCCCACAGTGGTCATTCCTCTCTGTGAGAGAAACCAACGAGAAGACAGAGGGAACATGACTCAGTGGTCCTGTTTATAGGACGCGTCAGGTGCAAGCGATGGACTCCAGGAAGGACAAACTTGATCTGCTCTTTGTTCTTTGTCATTAATTAGAGAGCCTCTTCCTTGTTCGTTGACATTCAAAGTACAGAAGAAATAGCTCTCCGAAATGTCAGCTTACTCTGCGACAGAGCCTATTTTAATTTCTCAGGAATGTAACCTTTCGACAAAAGTCTGATGCTGACTCTACCACAGGTAAGAAGTGTTTTGGAAGAGCACTGTGAGATCATAGAATAAGTGGTACAGGAAGGTGGGGCACCCAGCGCAGCCAGCGCAGGTTCCTGCTATCCTGGGGGTCCATGGTGCACAGACCCCCTCAGGGTGCCCTGCTGCTCATCCTGGGACTCAGCAGAGTTACAATCCTGCCCCTGCCGCAACCACACCTCCTCCACATTGTTGGTGGTTTCTGAGGCAAATGTACCGGTAAGACGTCCCCTACCCCCTCAGGTTTCCATCCCTGTCAGGGACAATTTTCAGGGGTTTCCAACTGTCCCTCCCAGAATCTACAGTTTGATCTGCTCTAACCTGCTAAGGAAGACTCAACTGTGCTTCCAGCCAGAGGGCATGGCCTTGTCTCTGTCAGTCACAGAGGACTGTGGCTAACTGGATGCTTGCCGAGCACCTGCTAGCACGATGGGGCTCTCGGTCATGGTTTACTTAGCAAACTTTGGAAAGGCCAGAAGGTCAGTCATCTTTCAGGCTACACACAGCCTCTCCTCCTTGTTCTTCTTTTGTTTTGTTTTCTTCAGAATCTGCTAACAGCATAAAAGTTATGCTGAGTGCAGGGTGCACAAACTGATTCAACAAGGTGAGACTCTGATGAGAAATGCCCACAGTGCCCCAGCAGCAGAGAGATCAGGCCAAGCCAGGGAGGACTTCCTGGAGGAGGCATGCAGCTTCCTGGCCCCTATGGGGGGGCTGTCTGGAAGGCCGCAGTGGAACATTCAGGCAGATGAAACTGCCCAAGCAAAGCAGTGGGACCGGAGAACAGAGCCAGGTCCTGCGTGAGAGTGGCCCGAGACCTCCTGACACAAGTCAGGCATTTGGCTCACAACGGCTGGGAGCTCCCGAGAATCCCAGAGCCAGGATGCCATGGTGCCAGGGTGCCTCAGCCCGGGGCCACAGAGAGGAAGCAGCAGCAGTGCTCTGTGGACACAGGAGCCCATCACCTCCCAGCTCGCAGCCTCCCCCTCCCATGGGGACTTTCTCGAAGAAGAGGAAGGGGGCCGCGAACTCAGTCAGATCGGCTCCTTTCTCCTGACATGAATCCACAGGAAGCAGAATGGAGGGACTCCGGTAAAGGGGGCGGGGGTGGCCATGGAGTCCTCTCTCGTGTCCACCTGCTCGGGCCTTGCACAGCACACAGTCCGATCTGTTCTTGGCTCACTCCTCATCCTGTGTCGCCTGAGACTCCCTCAGCAGGCCCCACGTGTGCCTCCGTGGTAAGGGGCCCTACAGTCTGCTTCGCCCGCAGGAGCCAGCACTCGTGTTGGGTGCCCGCAGAGTCGGCCCTCTCTGACGCCGATCTGCGCCTTCCCCGTCACCATCCTGAACGCCGGAGCAAACCATTAACCACGCTGGCTAGGGAAGCATGAAGTATTTGATGACAAGGACTCACAGTCATTATTGAGTGATAGTAATGATTCAAGCGAAAATAATGACAAGACTTTCCCTCCAACATGTGCCAAACCGGTTGTCGATGATGCCTGAAAGATAAAAGAGGTCATTAAGAACTTCTCCCAACTCTGGGTTCCTGTTGTGTAAACCTTTAGAGGAGCAGCAGGATTCAGAGTGAATAGAAATCTGCAGGCTTCGTACTTAAGACAGACACGTGTCGACAGGAGGGAAAGGGCGCGTACTTACAGTTTTAAGTTCAGTGTCATCACGTTTTGTAGTACAAACCAGAAGCCAGGAGGCTGCGTTAGGGGAAGGAGTTCTGCCTTGTCAAAGCTGTGTTGCATGACCAGCTCCGTGCCACGTGGGCTCATGTCCCCTGCTTGAGCTGCCCAGTGCGTGTGCAGGCTCACCAATATTCCTGTTTTCTTCCTTTGATCCTTTAAAAGATGATGTGACTCCCGGTTTAACTCACCACCCTCTGCTCTCCACTGTCTCGGGTGGCAGGTCTGATTCTGTTCCTGGACACTTGGACAGAGCTTGTTCGGCCTCCTGTTCTTTGTGTGAACACACAGGCTTGCTCCACATGCGTCTCTTACACTTAAGTTACGTAAGTTGCTGAAGAAATGAAGATACACAGAAATGAGGCAAGTGCTGAAGACGCACGGGGTTCTGTTGTTTCTCCTAAGTTGTAGTACTGGTCAATGAAGTGGTTAGTTATTTTTTTTTAGTATATTTCTAGTAAGACTGTGATAACAAGGTTGGTTAGAGTAAACATGGAACCCAACCAGGTAAGTTGAAGGCCAAGAGGAAGATAATTGCTGCTTAAAAAAAAGAGTCCAGACCATTTCATTTTATGAGAAACTAATGTTGTTTTATTGCAACAAAATATCCTATTTTATGGGCAAATATGGTTAAGTGTCACTTGCAGAGTGCCCTGGTTGACAAGCTGACTCTGCTCTCATTTCTAGCCTCTTGTTGATGCATATCCTCAGAGGCGGCGTGCTAGCTCAGGTCCGCGGGCCCCCGACACCAGGCACAGGCCTACATCGAACTCCTAACTTGTGTTTGCGTGAACAGATTACTCTTTCAAGCAGTAAGAAAAGCAATGTGAGGAGCTGAGGGGTAGCCCGTTGTCTTTCTGCAGAAAGGGAAGCATTCTTGTAAGACACAGTGCTCTCTGTAACACAGGGCCAAGAGGGACTCTCCCGGGGCCTTAGCCACTTCCCTCACACCAGTATTTCTGCACAATAAAGGACCCCGGGAGTACTAGGAAACGTGTGTGCAGGTCCCCAGCCGGGACACAGGCCTGCTGAGTCCCAGAACTGTGGTTACACAAGTGCAGGTGTGTCCACCCCAGCAGAGGCCTGGCCCAGCTGCAGGGAGGTGAGTCACGACTCTCTGAGGAGCAGCACCCAGGAAACCCAAAGGAAACCTGTGCACAGATGTGTGTAGATGCACAAACGCTCGCCCTGGTGTTACAATTGCCACGGGACTCAGTGGTGTGCTGTACAGCTGTGTGGCCTTTAGGCTCCACCACACAGGCATTCATTACAGTGCTTGTCCGATGGTGAATTTTCCCAGCAACATGCTTCTCATGAGGCACCCGCATTGTTGATATGTACAGTTGGGGTTCGGAAGTGATGTCACGGACTTGGGCATCGCAGGCTTTGTAAGCGGGAGGTGGAGGCGACAGCGCACTCCGGAGTACGTGCTCACCGTGCCCGGCCTCAGCAGCTCTCGGAGTCAGGCAGTGGGAAGCCATGTGGGTGTGCGTGTGTTTCCTGACCTCACGGGCCGGTTTTCTCGTCCTCTTCTTCCGTACCTGTCTTGCTGACATTGAACTCACTTGGTCATTTTGTTTTTCAAAGAATCAGCACTTGACTTTGTTGCTCATCTCACTTTCTTTTTTTATATTTAAAAACATCCTACTTTGTTTTATGATATGGTTCCATAGGCTCTGGGATTGCCCGTGCCCTTCCCCAAGGTGTCTCCCCACACTGATTTCCTCTCTAGTTTTCCGAAGGATGCCTTTCTATTTCCTTGCTTTGTTGTGTTAGTTTCTCTCCTTCTTCTTTAAAATCATCTTCTCTCTCTTTTTTCTTTTTTTGTTGAACACATAACTCAGTCACGTCAACAGCCCTTCTTCTCTTGAAATCCGTTGAGTACATTGAACACAAGGTGTTTGCTTTTGATGGTATCTCAAAGCACTTTCGAAGTGTTCATGTCGAGTGTGCCTTTAATTCATGAAATTTAAGATCAGACAGCATTATGCAGCTGATGAAGATTTGTGATCATATGAGGTTCCCTTTGTGCTCCAGCCTGTGTTTGACTTAGATAAAATCAAGCTCTGTCTTTGGCTTGTAAAGAAATACGTCATATCATTTTTGGTACACGATCTACGATGATAAATTTGATTGCGTTGATGTTTGAAGTTATAACCCTTATATTTTTTCAAATTTACTTGATCTACCAAGTCAAATTGGCTTCCAGTTGATTATCCTGTGGATTTACTATGCTATTTTTTTTTTCTGTCAGTCTTTATTTTCCTCTATTCCTTAGTATAAAGGAAATTGTTGGTTGCATATTTTGCTGTATCTTCCTTATGGTCAGTTGGTTTTATTATTATGTTTGTTTCTTCTTCATCCATATTAATTTCTCACTTAAGTTCTATCTTACGTTTAAAATGTATTTTATTTTTAATGGAAAGGGCAGACTTACAGAGAGCAGGAAAGACAGAAAGATCTTCTATCCGCTGGTTCACTCCCCAAGTAGCCACTATGGCCGCAGCTGAGCAGATCCAAAACCAGGAGCCGGAGCTTCTTCCAGGTCTTCCACGCTGGTGCAGGGGCCCAAGGCTTTGGGCCATCCTCCACTGTTTTCCAAAGCCACTGGCAGGGAGCTGGAGGGGAGGAGGTTGCCCCTATGGGATCCCAGCAGGTGCAAGGTGAGGAATTTAGCCACGAGGCTACCTCACAGGGCCCAAATTCTATTTTTTGTTCTTTACGTTGCTCTAGCTTTTTTTGAATTAGAATTTTCCTGCTGTATCTTTTTCCATATCGTTACTGTCTTTTTTCCTTGAGGTTTTAGGTGAGAGTTTTTTGTTGTCGTTAACATATAGCGGATTAAGGATAGAATACGTTTAATCCTATATTTTGTTAGATAAGTTTAAGTGTCTGTGTTTGTTATGATGAATTGTCTCTGTTGCTGGATATTCTTTCCCATAATCTAATAGTTCAGACGTCAGCCACATTTTTTTTTTTTTCCGCAAGGGTCAGATAGCAAGCTTTTATCTAAAAATATTTTTTTGTGATACAAAATGTTACATATAACAGCAGAGAAAATCAACGTGCACAGAAGTTTTACTTGCAATGTTCACATTAGAATATAGAATCCCACGTGAGGGGAGAGCGCGACTGGAGTCACACGAGTTTGTTTTCTCTGCATACTTCCTAGGTGCGTTGCTCTGGCTGCTGCAGTCAGACATGCTGCAGTTAATGAAACTTGCTTGGGTTGCAGCCTCCTCATTTGCTGAAGAAGCTCTGCTGTGGCGCGTTAGCTCAGATTTCATTTTCTAATTTTCTTCAGCCTGGTGTCCGCCAGGAAGGGACATGGTGACGGGTTGCCTAGTGAGGGGAAGCTGGGTTCTGCATGACGAGGCACCTGAGCTTGAGGCATCACTACCCAGTTCTCTGGAAGAGTCCACGTTCTTCTACACCTTAGAATCTCATCTTTTGATGAGTTGGAGCCTGTTGATAGGTTTCTGGCAGGCGCAGCCACACCTGTGGCCCTGTACGCACTGCTGTGACTGCCTCTGCCCTTGCAGCGTGTGTGGCCACGAAGAATTACTTCTATCTTTAATGTATCTATTCCACTCTTGATGTTGCACTGAGCCACCAGGGGCGGCACACAGACAGAGGGCGTGCTGTGCTCCGCAGCACATGCTCTATTTTGGGGTCCTGGTGTACTGACTTTATTCAATTTTCACATGTCATAAAACTTGCCTTTTTTTGAGCTTTATTCAACCATTAAATGATATAAACCTGCTCAGAGTTCACTGGTCATACAAAAATCAGACAATTTTGAATTTCCTTTTGCATTATTTTTGTCCTTTCTGATTTGTTTGGAAGCCATAAGCTGTATTAATTTAGTGGTACCTTTTAACTTTAAAAAACACTCATGCTAAATCTTATGACTACCCCCTGAAAAAATTCATGGAAATATAATTAGAAAATGAGGCGGCTTGGCTATAGGAAAACTGAAATTTGTGCATATTTTTCATAAGGTTTGTTTTTCACAAATTGCATGCTGAATTTTGAGATTTTGCACCAAATTCTTTTTCTTTCATTCAATTTTTTCATGAACTTTTTGTCACTCCCTTGTATGTTTTACAGGTTTCATTAGCAAGGCTAAGCCAAGGGCTACACTCACCATTAGCTGTCAGTAGATGCTTTGTTGGCAGGTCTCTGCTCTCAGCAGGTGCATCAGCAAAGGTCCTCTTCATCCTGATTCTGCTCTAGCTGACCTCAAGTGAAGCTCAGGTAGGCTCATCTCAGCTGCTGGGTCTGCAACCCAGCTCTATGCGCTTGCTCATCATGTGCGAAAGCGTTCCTAAAACACTTAGCATGGTCATCTGCAAACTGGACCTCTCCATTGCTCCAAGCGGGTTGGCAGGGCCTGTCAGTCTGCCTTGTCTGACTGTGGCCATTCCATCAGGCTGTGGGGGAGCTTTGAGCTTGCTGCATGAATGAGTCCCTGTGAAATCTGAGCCTGGAGTGGGACTTCTATGGACAGGTGGTCAGACTGGAAACTCCTCTTATCAGCTACCTGGAAATGAATGGCCTTTTCCTGCTATAGATTTCATTTTAACTTTGCTCCTGGAATAACTGCATATATACAAGAGACCCTCAAAACCTTCATGGAAAGTGGAATTAAAGAATAAACTCTTTCTTGGTGCAAGTGGCTTTTGAGATTCGTGCGTCACTGTTTCCTAACCTGTGTCCCCATGCGCCTTTGGAAGCACCATAGTTCTCGGGTTTCAGAACTGCTTTTGCACCACAATAAATGTATTTAAAATTCCATCTTCTGTGGCTTTTTTGAAGGCCTCCTGGGTGGCTTTGGATATAAACACTCAATGTCTGACTCTAAAGAAAATATTCCTGCCAATGGTGAAAAATAAGTTTCTTTTTAAAAATTTTGCTATTTATCTTTCATTTCCCTCATTTCTCTCAAATATTATACTTATTATCCAGGATATTACAGATAGAAATTAAGGAATAATGAATGAAAAGAAAAAAAAAGACATAGGACAACAGATCTAAGAATCGCATAAGGGGTCAGTCTTATGCATTCCCATGCCTTTCCTGGTATTTGCTTACCCGCTACAGCATGTAAATGCCATGCCAATAAAAAAAGAGAGATGATCTACTATTTCTGGCCAAAAAGGCAGAAATAAATCCTGGGAGGTGATGTGAACGTGGCAGGGGTCCGTGTACTCTGGCACTCAGGATTACACGAACCCGCACCTGTCCACAGTTCTCCCATCAGGGTCCTCTCCTCCCCCAGCTGCCCTCAGGCTGCACAGCCCAGCAAAAGGCAGGTGGTTTGGGTCAGGCGGAAGTTAATGCGTGCCCAAGGCAGACCCAAACTGCTGGGGCGTGAAGCGGAGCGTGGAAGGCCAGGCCAGGGGAGGGGCCTGGTAACACAGGAGGCAGGAAGAGGGACCTGTGCAGCCTAGATCCTCTCCAGTGCGGGAAGTGCAAAGAATGACCCCAACCCTGTCCTTCATTCTTCCTGCCTCCCTGGATGCCAGGCCCTGTCCTGAACCTGACTGAGGGGATTAGGACTCAGATAAAGGAACCCGTGTCCTGGAAACGGGCTGGCAACACCGGGGAGGGGGTGGCGGGAATGACTGCAGACAGCCCTGCTCACCTGCATCCCACCGGGGGTGCCTCACACTCGGCGTGTGCATCACACTGCGACCACGCGGGACTGGCAGGTTGTGCTGGTGCTTATGTTGCCAGTGAAACTCATCAGGACCAACCCATGCTCATTGGTCCTTCCGTCACCTTCTCCTGTGGGTTCTTCTGGCTCCCATCACAGGAGACTCGGAGCTGCTGGCAGTGGAGGCACGTATGGCGCAGGAGGGTGCAACTGCAATTCATTCATCGCACTGCCGTGAGCTGCCAGCCTGGCAGTGCAGGTGTTACCATGACAGACAGGCAGGGGTGTGTTTCAGATACCCATATTACTGGTTTAGTAATTGAAATAATCACTATATTGTTTCCCTGTGTGAAAAATGCCATTTGATCAAAGTAGATAGACTTTAGGGAAAAAAAAATAAAGATTAAAAGTTGGTTAATATCCCTATACAACATCACCAAATGCAAAATGTTATAGTCACCATGAATAAAACAGGTTGGTCGTGTAATCAAAGTGGAAAGCATGGTGCTGAAATCCAGTGACGGCTTTACAGAGCGTTGCTGCGTGAACGCTAATTCAGCATGGACTCTTCCCACCTGGGACTCCCGGTGGCCAGCAGGACCGTGCGGAGACCACAGGTACTTCATTCATTCACTGGCACATTACCACCGACTTCTGGAAGCTTCTCAGCGTTACCTTACCAGGCTGTGTGTGCTCTCCCTCACAGCTGGACACTTGCCTGGCATGCTGTCCCAGGCCAGTCACATCACACACAAGGACACTTCTGCTAAAGCTGCCCGAACACTTCAAAACTGAGCTTTTGTCAGCAGCACAATTGCCAGCGCCCTGAAGGGCCAGAGCAGAGTCGGAGCCTGAGCATCACATAGAATTCCAAGCCTGCCCGCTTGCCACACTGCCCCGAGCTGACCACGATCGGCCCTTCTGTTGTCCACCTGCTGGGGCCTGCGGTCAAGTTTGCTGATTTGACTGAACCCCCCCCCCCAAAAAAAGTACTTAACCATAAAGTGATGACAAGTTGATTGGATCTTTTTACTTGTCTTGCACTCAGAGGTTTTTTTGCTCTGAGAAAAGAATTCTTAGGGGAAACGAGCCAGAAACTGCCTGCCCGTGGCGACAGTGGCCTGCATTCCTCCTGCCTCGCCCCAAGGCACACAGCTGGGCACTCGGCAGGCGACAGAGAAGGGGCGGGCTCTGCTGGACCTCCCTCTGGCCCCACTGACTTGCAAACATCACTTTCAGCCACGCTAGTCTCAAAAAGAGTTCCTTTATTTGATCAGGATGGTATTACTGATGCTTTAGCTGTGAAGGAATAAACAACTTTAAACGTCGAAAGGTAATTGCTAGGCAAACAACCGCCGAGCTGAAAAATCTCTTTAACAACATTTTCCCTGAGTCTTTACAAAAAGAAACAGTTGCAGTGAGAAAGGCACAGCAGCCAGACTTCCGCAGGCGCCAGCTGACACTGCCTGTGGGCATGTGTTCCCGAAAGCGTCACCGGCCGGTCGTACATTGTATTTTCCCGTTGTCGAGACGCTTCTCTTTTCAGGCTCCCCGAAATGCAGTCCATGCCGAGGCGGTGGAAGGATTCAGCACGCAACAGGTGTAGACGAGCCCACGTGACTGCACACTCGCCCTCCCGGCTCCCTTGTAAGCTGTGAAACTTACTTCCTCCTGGCTTCCTTTCATTGCATTTCCACTTGGAGAAGCCCCCCCTCTCCTGGGAGACTGTAGTGTGGGCTTGGTCAGCCAGCGTGGTGACCCTACAAACCAGTCCCACGCCCACCCTGGCCTGGCAGGTGGCACGAACCGCGGACACTGGTGTGCAGCGGTTCAGGTGGGTGTTCATCCCAGCCCTTGGCAGTTCTACTCACACTCCTGGGTGTGTGTGTGTCTTCCCATCTCTCCCCCATGGTCTCCCACAATCCTAGCTTGATCATGACCACTGCTAGGGAACACACAGGAACAAGCACAGCGCTCGACCCAATGGATAGTTTTGGGGAGGGAGGGGTCACTAAGGAAAACCAGGGCTCAGCGGGAGACGGATTTGCCCAAAGCCCCAGTGTGACCCGGGTTCATTGCATCTCCGCTCCTCGGCGCACTCTAGGTGAGAGAAGAGGAAACTCAGGCCCCGGCGCAGCAGCCCTGGGAGCCTGCGGCGGCTTCCCGGGTTCGAGAAGGCCTTGCGCCTGCGCTGGGCGCCAGTCTGCGCTCTGGCATCCACCGTCCCCGGCCTAACGCAAGGCTCTGGGCGTGGGCGCGGCTCCCCGGGAAACCCGGTTGCCTTTTGTGCCAGAGTCCAGAAGAACCGGAGGAGCCCGAGGCTGCTAACGCGGCTCCCTGGGCGCGGGGTGAGTTAGGGGTGAGTACGCGGCAGGTGGGCTGCCTGGTTCCAGGTCTTCCCCAAAGAAAAGTCGCCTTCCAGATCTCCGGGAAAGGCAGCAAAACCTCCGGCCAGAACGCCCATGGTCGAGGCGAAGCTGGAAAAGCAGGCTGCGGCCTCGGGCGTGGGCGGAGACGGCGAGGCCTGTGGGTCCGGGGCGACGGCAGGGTTCCCGGTCCCCGCCGGCGCGGCCGCTCCAGCCTCTCCTCGCCGCTTCCTCTTCCTCCTAAAGTTTCCATTGTCAAACATCTTTTCGCATTTGGGGTCCAGGGTCCAGTAATTGCCTTTGCCTGCAGAGAAAGGAGAAGCCCAGTTTAGGGATTCTATAGCGGCAATGACGAGGTGGGGACCCCACAGCCCGCCCTGTCCCCCAGGAGTGTCAAGAGCTCGTGCCCCTGTCAGCTTCCAAGGGGACTCTGGTACCCCGGGCAGACCTCCGTAACCAGGCTGGGAAGAAACTGCAGGATCAAAGAAGAATGAGGAATACCCTGTACCCCTCAAGTTCAGGCCCGCAGCGAGGGATGGGGAGCAGAAGTGCGTGGCTCTGCCTGGGCTCCACGGAGGCTCCAGCGCTTGCCCTGAGAAGCCCACCTACCTGTCTTACCAACCTACACTGTATGGACACTGGGCCTCGAGGTCTCTCGAGGCCACCCGGCAAGGGGGCGCGCAGACGTTCACCGGGTACTGAGCTGCCCAGGGGGACCCCCAAGCCTGAGTGCTGGCCGCCGGGAACGCCGCGCGGATTCCTGGACGGGACCGGAGGGAATGGGCGCGCGCTGCAGTACCTGGATCGTCCTGGCTCCGCGGCACCTTCTTGAAGCAGTCGTTGAGCGACAGGTTGTGGCGGATGGAGTTCTGCCAGTCCGCACGGCTGTGCTTGTAGAAGGGGAAGTTGCCCGCCACGTACTGGTAGATCTGGCTGAGCGTCAGCTTCCGCAGCGGCGCGCTCTGGATGGCCATGGCGATGAGCGCAGAATAAGAGTAGGGCGGCCGCACGAGCTGCAGCAGCTCCTGCTGGCCGGAGAGGCTCAGCCACGCGAGGTCGGCGCCCGCCAGACCTCCGGGGGCACCAAGTAGCGGGTCTCCGGCCGCGTAGCGCGGGGCCGCGAAGGGCACCGCTGGGCCCGGCCCCGACGTGTGGGGAGCCTGGCTGAGCGCCGGGTTCACCCACAGGCCTGGGCCGCCTCCGGCTGCGCCCAGATCACCGCACGGGTAGCTTTGAGGATGCGCTGTGGCCGAGACTTGGTGGTGCGGGGCCGAGTAGGCGCCCAGACTGTCGCAGTACGCAGCCATGTCCGGCCTCTCCCAAGCCTGAGCCGGAGGTTGGACACTAAAGCTCACGGGCTCCCCATCCGCCCTGGCTGCCAGCCCCACTCTCCTCCTTTAAAATGCCGTCGGGCCGGATCCCAGGGTGAGCGTCTCCGGGCAGTGTCCCCCCACCCCCACCACCCTTGGAGAGGCAGACTCCCGACCCCGCCCTGGGGTCAGCTTTCTGCCCTCGCCTAGTCCTGATGCACACCTTAAAGCAACGCTCCTAAAATTCCCAGCGGGTTTCCAGCGTCCTTTTCAGCTTTAGCTGCGAGGGCTCTGAGCCCCCAGGCATCCCACAGATCCTGGCTTGCTGGGATTGTGCCCTGGACCCTAGGGCAGGTACCAAGTCTCCGCAAAACCCCTAGGCTATGGCCCTGACCCCTGCGATCCCGAGCAAGCACGAAAAGCAGGGCCATTAGCCGCTGCCCTGTGCAAAACCCAGCCGCCCGCCCTTCCTCTGTTGCGGTAGTCCTGGCTGCTCTTCTGTCCGTGCCGGCCTGGGTGCCTGGGGAGACCCCCACCGCCTGCACAAGAGGCAGAAATTGTCTCCTGGAGACCAAGGTTGAGAGAAGAGAAGGCCCCACCTGCAGGCAAGCTTGAGCCCCCGGGCTCAGCCGGCAGTACCGGCACCACCTCCTCCTGGACACTCCACTTTAGGATTACTTGGGTCTGTGAATCATCAAAACAAATTAATTTCAATTCATTAAAAAAATAATATGGGGCTGGCGTTGTGCTGTAGGAGTTTAGCTGCAGCAGTTGCATCTGATATGTGCGCAGGCTGGAGTTCTGGTCCAGCTCCCTGCTAATGTGCCTGGAGAAGCAGAAGATGGCCAAGTGCTTGGGAGAGCTGGAGGCTCCTGGCCGTTGTGGCCATTTGGGGAGTGAACCGGTAGATGGTAGATCCTCCACTCCCAATACACACCCAGTGACTTGATTTTCTGCAAATATATATACTTTTTAATACATAAAAATAAGAGGCTCCACCTGCTCAGTTTATTGGAGGAAAAGACTCTAAGTTGAAGAAAGCTGGGCTGGCAGTTGACTGTAGGAGGACATTGTGACCCGAGAAGGTAAGCGCACAGGACTACAGTTCATTGGACAATATTTGCATGAGAACAACCGAAGGGCTGCCTTTTGTATACCTGATGGCAGATCATTTGTATAAGAAGAGTTGAGTGGAAAGCATGTGTGTGAGAACACCTGGTGGAATATACAAGACAAAAGGAGTTCCAAACAAAAGCATAGAAACAGTTGATGGGTTTCATGGTTAAGCTCAATACTTCTCTCTTAACCCATATGACCCTCAGTGTATAAAGTCTGAGGCCACTAATAAACTTCGGCTATTGATCCTCAGTCAGTAGTCCATGCGTGTTATTATCGGCTCTGTGCACCAAGTCCATCGCTGCAGGACAGTGACAGTTGAAGGCTGGTTGGAGTCAACCCTGGTGGTACTGCAGCCTGAGGCCTCCCCGGCCATAGTAGGTTGTCACCTGGGAAGCAGCCACATGGGGCAGAGGGAAGGGAGAGGCCTGTGTGCTTGGAAGGAGCGGCCTTTAGACACTTCTAGGCAGACTGAGGCCTGGTCCACTCACACTCCCTTCCCTTCTGCTTCCCCAGATTCCTCACTGCGTCAAAGGAATGCAGGTGGCGAGGCTCCTGGTGCCTTGCGGGTGGCGCCTGCCCTACCCTCATCACTGCAGAAGCGGGATGAGCGTTGGTGCAGTGGATGCAGCGTATGCTCCCAAGTGCCCGGGTTTCATCAAGAACAGCAAAGTCTCATTCCTGTGGCAAGCAGGTGTTCCTGTACGCATCCACCACTACCTCTTTTCTGTTTTCAAATGTTTCTTTTTCATGACACAAGCTTCGTGGGCTCAGGGATTCCCCTGTTCTCGCCCCACTGTTTCCCCCTATATTATAATAGTTTCAACAGTCACAAGTCCGTCATTCTATTTATGTGTATCATGACATTGTACGGTATAGATAATCGGTCGGTATGTCGACATATACTTGTTGCATGATTCAAATTGAAACCCATGATAACTCACTGAACTGTTATGGGATATAAAGTCTGAGAATACGGTGAGAAATTGACCATCTTGAAATTACAAGAACCCCAGCTGCAGGCAACTGCCTAGGTTACCTTGCACTAGGCAAGTGTTACACAGCTGGGAGAAAAGCAGCCAATAGCAGGTATGCATTCTGAGCCTGGTCTTGGTGGAGTGACAGGGGGATCTGGGATGAGGGATTAGATGTCCCCCCATCAGCTGCACTGCCTGGGTTTCTGAGCTGCTCAGGTCATCCCTCACAACACAAAGGAAATAGGACAGTTCCTCCCAGATTCACTGTAAGCATCTGTCTGCAGGCGCTGCAGCTGTGTATCATGGGTGAGTTTCGGGACCTCCAAGAACATGAAGTGATTCTTCATGCAATCCTTGCTTCACTTCTTACAATCGTCACCACTCATGCCCACACTTGTCCCCAGTTTCCTCGTCCTTTGCTCTCCGAGCCTGGTGTGTATCTGTCACCCTCACTAAGAGCTTTCCTATCTCTAAGACGACTGGATGGAGTTCACCAGTGGGGGAGGAAGGGGACTCCTGACACTTGAGTTAGTCTTGGGTGGAACTCTGATGAGAGGTTTTCTAACAGGGAAAGACAACACTTTAAAAAAAAATGTTTGACTTATTTTAATCAGAATTCAAGTTAGAACAACAGAAGATAATGTGAGGACCAAGGAGAGTGAGAGTGAGAGCAACATGCAGGGCTGCGCCCAGTTGAAGCCAGAAGCCTAGAATTCCACCTAGGTGTTCCACTTGGGTGCCAAGGGCCCAAGTACTTGAGACGTCATCCACTGCCTCCTATGATGCATTAGCAGGGAGCTGGCTCAGAGGTGGAGATGCCAGGACTCGAACTTGGGCACCCAAACATGGAGGCAGTGGTTGCTGCAATATGGAATGTGGACTCAAGGGGCAGCCGATCCCCTGTACCACAGCACCTGCTGCTAGGGAGAAGGAAACGAAGAGCCTGGGATTCCTGCAGGCTCCTCTAACAGAACAGGCCTCTCTGCCCTGTGGGCCTTGACGCACACCCTCTGTTCTCAAGGTGACTTTGAGGCGAAACCTACCTGGCCCTCCACCACTAAGTGTGCAAGGCTAACACTCGCTCCCTGAGCAGTCACTTGCGCACAGATGCCATCTTTGCAGAGGTGCTCGTCTTCTTTGCTGAGCCAGAGGGCTGGGCTCCTGGCTGGAGTCTGCCTGTTTCCCAGGGCCTCTCTGTGGTCCTTCCCTCCCCAGGTCCTGCCCCCAGCCCGCACAGATCTCAGTTCCTGCCCCCTACAGAGTCTCAGCCCGTGTCCCTCAGCAGGTGCCTCTGTCTCTGCTTTTTCTTACCAGCTGGACTTCTGGAAGCCTGGCCTTTGGTGCCCGTGGTCCCTTGCTGCCCACAGAGGACCACCTCTTAGACGGGCACCCACACCTGTACCTTGAAGGACACTGCACCAGCTTTCACTCTTCATCTTGCTGGACTCAGCAGCTGTCGATGTACCATACCGTCTCTTCCCCGCCGCTTTTCTGGTTGAGCTCTTCCTGGGGCTGCTTGTCAGGCTCTGGATGGCCTGTGCTTGCTGGCTGGAGCTCTGTGGGGCTCTGTCTTGGGCCCTTCCCTCTTCCACTCCTGTGGTCTTGACTTTCACACATGGGTTCTGGACTCTTAGCCTGGGTGCTATAGGATTGTCAGTGGGATCTCCATGCACTGGATGTGGGTAACTAACCAAGTATCTTCAGGCAGTGCCAGCTATTCCTTAGGGAGCCGGGTCATCCCCAGTGGACAATTCCTGCACCAGCAAAGGATTCTGCATTGTTTGAATGGTCTGTTTGGAGCCTCTGAATCCATCATCCTTATCCTGTTTGTCCACAGAATCTCTTGGATGTCAGTGTCCTTCACCTCCCTCAAGTCACCCCCACATGTCGCCAGCGAGATTTCATAAAGCTGTGTCCCAGCCTCGACCGCTTGTGTGTACTCCACAACCCAGTCCTCCCTCCTGCCACCGTCTCCCATCCAGGTCAGTGCAGCAGCTTCGAAAACTTGTCTATATTCTCATCTTGTGTTTGAAAGATAAAGTGAGACATGTCTTCCATCGGCTGGTTGGCTTCCCAAATCCTGCAACAGCCAAGGTTAGAACCCTATTCAGGTCTCATATGTGGGCCAGTATCTGCTGCTCCTTCCCAGGCAGGTGCGTGTTAGTAGGAAGCTGACTCGGAGGAAGAACCAGGCACTCTGGTTCGGAACGTGAGCCTCCCAAGCAACGGCTTACTCACTGAGCCAGATGCCACCACAACATCCGCTTTAACTCAGCTTCACCTTGTCCCTCTCAGACAGTATCCACACCACAGCCAGACTGTTTTCCAACCCTGTACTGGACAGCATTCCAAAGACAAGCCACCAAGGGTCCCTGATTCTCAATCCAATACGAAAGTGAGGGGTGCTGGGGAAGTTTGCTCACAGGATCAAAATTCCACGTCACTTGACAAGATGTAGAAATTGTTCCCATGGGCCTGGCCCAATCTGAACTCGCTCACCTGGTAGCAGCAAAACTGGAGAAGGACTTGGCGTGTTGTTACTCATGAGGGCAAAGTGAGCAGTCCCTGGAGATTGGCATGGTTCTGAGCTGACAACTGGCAAGAAAACAGGCACTCCGCCCTACACCACAAGGAACTGAGTGCTCTTAGCAGCACCAATGACCTTGGAAGAGGTCCCAAGCTCCAGACGAGGACACCTGGGTTACTGCATGTGCAGAGAGCCTGGCCACACCTCACTGACCCAGAGAACCAAGCACTTGGAAGGTATTTTATGTTCAACTGCTGAGTGGGTAGTAACTTGTCACATAGTAATAGAAATCCAAAACTGAGTGAGACTGTGCCACTTGCTCATCCCGAAGCTCTGCTTTATACCGGAAGACTCTGGCTTCTCCAAGTGACTGAGCCTCCCCGGGGCTGGTCCTGACTTCTCATCACCCCTTGCACACCCCAATGACCCCTCTCCCCCGTGGGACTACAGGTGCTCCCTGAGACTGACAGCTAGTTGTAAGACGCACCTTGCAGGAGACATCTGGGTTTTTTCTTTATTAATTAATTACTTTTTGAATGATCTTACTTAGTAGATTAGGGTACAAAGGGTCAAGGGCTACAGGAATGTGAGTAATACCATCGGGCTGGGAATAGATGTGGTTGGGAGCTGTGGGAGTACACCCTTGCTGGGTTGGGATTCCCACGGGAGGATGTGGGGGCTGGAGTGGGGGCTGCGTTCTGGTCTGGATATGGCTTCCATCTCTCAAGGCACAATTGTGGACTGGGGCTGGGCACACCAAGCTGGGCTAGACGCCTTCACCATCTGGTGCTCTGGAGAACCTGGGTAGATGTAGGCTGGGTCTCTGCCCCTATTGAGCCATGTGTGAGCAGAGTCTGGGTTTGGACAAACCTTGGCTGGGGCGAAATAGCCAACACCAACAACTGGAATGGATTGAAGGCCAGCAAGGAGGGCTGGCCCGTGGAACCACCAGTATGCGCAAGACCTGGCATAGGGAGCGGTTTCGACGGAGGAGCTTGGGAAACTCCTCTGTCGGAACACAGTCCCTGCAGGTGAACATAAGAACCACAATAGGGAGCAACCAAGACCAGGCGAGAGGAAGATACCCACCATCATACATATGGCATGGGTCAGGGGCAGACCAGGCTGACCTCGTTCACATCAACTGCTGGCAAATCCAAGTGCCAGCATAGTGTGGGTCAGGCCAGTTTTGGTCGCAACACATACCAGTGCACATTAAGGAATGCCAAGGTGAGGTGAGCCGTACCAGATGTGGTTGCAGCATCCAAACAGCACACGTGAGAACCAGGAGGGGAGGAGGCAAAGCCGGCAGGGAATGTGGGCTCCCCTGCTGGACAACCATGCCCACTGGAGAGCATGAGTTGAGATGGGGCTGACCAGACCAGGCAGGGCTACAACACCTGTGGGCCTCATGTGAGCTAGACTGGGGAAGGGCCAGGTTGAGCTGACTGTTCTGACTGGTGCAAGCAAAAATTAGAGTGGGTGAGGGTTGGTTTGGCTTTGCCACATTATCAGATGGCAGAGGCTGGCACTGAGGGCCAATTCTGTTAAGTAAAATGCCAGAACCTCCTGGAGAATGCATATCCGGGAGTCGGAGTGGCCTAGTAAGGAGGTAGTGGGCACATCCCTCGTGGGTAACCACTCCCACTGGAGAGCACGAAAACCAGGACAGGGTTAGGGGTGGCTAGACAGAAAGGCACCTGCCAGTATGTGGGTGGGCTGGATAGTAGGTCGGTTGGGTTGAACTAGGCTTCAATGCCCATTGAGACATCTGTTTTTAAACTTTGACAACCTGGAGAGAGTTGGAGCAGCTTTTCTATCTCAGAATGGATCACTCGGACACCCACGGAAGCTCTCCTTGATGCCTGCGGAGTTTTGCCTTCTGGAAGAGACCCCCGGGTCTGGAACTAAGAGTGAGTTTCTCTTTTGTTTTCTCACATAAAGGGGTGAGGGCAGAACCACCATGACCAGAGGTCAGCCTGGGGAGCTGCCTGGACCTCGGCGTGGCTCCGAGGGTGACCGTTCCATCCCCACTGAGGCAGTACTCGGACTTGTTACACTATTTCCTCTGCTCCATGGCAGTTCATAACTGGCATTTACTTCAGACGCTTCCCACTGCTAAATCAAAGGCAGAGCAATGTTAAGACCATGTAGGGCGCTTTACACTGGAACCCTTAGTGGGGAGGTCTCACTTCCGGCTACAGAGGGGCCTGGGCCTCACACCTTGGCTCCTATCCCAGTGCCTGAATGTGCAACCTGCTCTGTCCCTTCCTCTCAGACCCTGCCCTAGGACAGTCGCAGGAGTACTGTGTACCTGGGACAGACTTTTTTTTAATTTAAAAAAATTTTAATGTTTATTGGAAAGTCAGATTTAGAGAGAGAAGGAAAGACAAAGAGAAAGATCACTTGCCTGCTGGTTCATTCCCCAACTGGCTGCAGTGGCCAGAACTGAGCTGATCCAAAATCAGAAGCCTGGAGCATCTTCTGGATCTCCCACATGGGTACAGAGTCCCAAGGCTTTGGGCCGTCCTCCACTACTTTCCCAGGCTACAAGCAGGGAGCTGGATGGGAAGTGGAGCTGCCGGGACATGAACCGGCACTCCTATGGGATTCTGGCGGTTGCAAGGAGAGGACTTTAGCCACTAGGCTACTGCGCTGGGTCCTGGACAGACATCTTAATCTTCACACACTTCTGTGATTTAGCTAGAATTTCTTTTTCTTCAAACCATTATTGCCCCCAGGAATTTTTGTATTTTAATATTTGAACTAATTGCCATTGCGTTTATGATGGTTATTTGTTCCAAAGCTGAGTCGCTGGATTGGCTCAGAGCTGCGTCCATTGGATGCAGCCCTGTTGGCCTTCGACTGTTTCCTTGTGTTTCCTCGTGTTACTTTCAACATTCCTGCCCAGATCCCATATCACCTCTTGCTCTGGAGGGCCCTGGTTCCTTCCAGAGGGAGCAGGGGTCCAAACCTGAATGTGGGGTGGGAGGGAAAAAGACAACTCCACTGCCAGGCTTTTTCATGCCCAGACTAGGAGAATAGTGTCTTTGTGAAAGGTGTATTATATTTATTTGAAAGTTAGAAAAACTGAGAGATTTTCCATCTACTGTCTCACTCCCCGAATGGCTGCAGTGGTTGGAGCTGGGCCAGGTTAAGGCCAAGAGCCTGGGACTTGTCTGGGTCCCCCACATGGGCACAGCGCTACGGGAACTTGGAGCACCCTCTGCTCATTTCTGGTGCATCAGTAGGGTGTGGATTGGAGGCAGTGCACTTGGGGCTTGAACCAGTGCACTATGGGATGTCAGCTTTGCAGACAGCTGAGCCCCATTGTGATAACGCCAGCCACAGGAATGTATATTTTGAAAGTCACAGGCTAACTTGCCACTTATTTATATCAAACAGTGGAGTTTTTACTCTCTATTGCTAGCTCTTTTCTCTTGCACTGGAAATCTTAGTTGCTAAAAGCACTGATGTTTTAGTTTTTACTTTCTCTGGTAATATTCTTGTAAGGTTTCAAATATCCAAACTGATATTGACATCACCAAACTACTGATGAAGTTTAGGGTTTCTTTGTAGCTCCTTCCTCAGTCTGTGTGACAGGGTACTGGAAATCTTTCCCTTCTCTGAGTGGTCTGTTGTGACTTGGGCAAATACCTAGGCATTCATTCCATTTTGTCCCATGTGTGTTTAAAGTCTTGGTTTTCTGAGAAATAAGAAGTCAGAATCATCAGAGGTGATTTTTCCTTGTGGAATGTATTTTCTGTGCCATTTATATTTAGTAATTAGACGGGATGGAACCCACATTGGGAAGCTTGAATGTTAAAAGTTACAGCAATACCTGGGATCTTCTAAGGCTGTCTTAGGGCTCCTGGTCATGTGTCTCTGCAGGACCTGAGTGGGAAGATGCTAAGAGTGGATGTTTCTGAAAAGCAGAGGTGTGGTTGCATGGTCAAGGTGGCTGGGAACAGATCATGGTCCTGCCAGCTGCTCTGTGCGAGCCCAGATGAGTGAGAGGGACCCTTGGTGATGGTAACCCTCCCACACGCCCTCCCTTGGCGTCTGGGTGAAGGGAGGCCCTGGCACTGCAGCAATGCGTAATTAGAGGAACAATTATGCTTATGGTTGTCTTCACTGATACTTTTCTGGTTTTTCAAACAATGAGCAGGCTTTGTCTTCATAGCAGCAAACCAACAATGAGCAAATCCAGGGTGAGTTTGCTGCCCTTGGAATCACATGGTTCTTACCTGTTGATGGGTCCTGCTTTCCTGTCCTTCATTATGTGGCTTTAATGCCATCTAGTGGAAAGTGACAGCGTCTATTTCTTCCGGCAGCCTCATTTAAAAAGAAATCCCATGTTTGTACACTCAAAGACAGCTTGAATTCTATATATATATTAATATTCACATTAACATCTTAAGAACCATTCCCATGATAAATCCATTGAATTACTTAACACAATGCTGGCAGGTGCATTGGGATTACAATAGGGATATTCTAACCAACAGAAAGACCTGTGGTGTGCGTTCTCCGGTGGTTTTGCAATGTGTGTGAAACCCCATTGATGATGAAGCTGGCCCAGTTCAGTAGTGGCAGCTGTGATCTCTGTGGAACTGGGACTCTGAAGTCCATACACCTCGCTCCTATGACAGCAGGTGGCCACGCCCCACTGGGCTCCATCTCTCCACCATCAGTCCTGGGGAAGCTCCTGCCCATTGCATCCCACAGCACCCTTTGATCCATGGCTTCTGGCTGCGATGGCCTGCTCTTTATAACCATGATAACCCACTGCAGGAGAGGCCAGGTCCCCGTTTTGCTGTGGAACGTGGATGGTCCTAGGTTGACCCCGTGAAGATGTTCCAGCCTGCTGGGGCCCGTCCCCATGGTCCCTGCTGCCCAGGTGGCATGCTGGCTGCTCATGTGCTGATTAGGCTTTAGGACATGGTTTCATTTTCCACTTTTCATTCAGTCTTGTGTCTCCTGGCTCCTTGCTCAAGTGCCATGAAAAGACAGCTTTCATTTTTCGCATAATATCTTCCATGAAAGACAGAGAGAGAGAGAGTAATCTTTCATGTATATTGATTGGCTCCCCAGATGCCCAGGGCAGCCGGAGCTGTTGTCAGGAGCCAGGAATTCCATCAAGTTCTCCCATACGGGTGGCAAGGATTCATGTGTTTGAGCTATGACCTGTTGCCTCCCAGGGTGTCATTAGCAGCAAGTTGGACCAGCAGCAGAGAAGTATCCCACTTGGCGACTTATCATTGCCCTGGAGTTGTGCATACAGCATCTGTGGAGATGCCTTCGGGGGGAGCTCAGCCCCTTGGCGCCCACCCTGCCCTCCGTGGGCTCCAGCTGTGCACCTCAGCTCCAGTGTGGTCTGTGTTCCACCCTGCCCTCCGTGGGCTCCAGCTGTGCACCTCAGCTCCAGTGTGATCTGTGTTCCACCCTGCCCTCCGTGGGCTCCAGCTGTGCACCTCAGCTCCAGTGTGGTCTGTGTTTTAGTGGGATTTCTCCACAGAAGGTGTTTTGTTAGGACTGTGTCCATCTCTTACAAAGAAATGGTGCACGATTAAACTTTTACAAAAAACTGAACAATTAGAAGGATTTATTCTGCTAACCACTCATTTTCCAAAAAAGTACCCTTAAAATAAACTCGTGCCTGCTTGGTCTCGTTTGTCCTTGGACGTCCATGTGGTCACAGTGATAACAGTTGGATACTTCTGTATTTTTCCACTTGAAATAACACCAGCGTTGCTTTTTTCATCTCCCAACAATCTTTCCTTTCATTTCCTCTCTGCCAGCATTGCCTTGTCCAGACTTCCAGGGTAACGTCTATTAACGAAGGTCATTTTGAGCTTTCTGCTCTCATTCACGCCTCACTGTTAAGCCACAAAATGTGATGTTTGCTTTAGGATTCTATAAACACCCTTCGTAAAACTAAGACAGTTCTGCCTTACTCTTAATTTACTGAGAGTTGCTTTCGTGGTTATTTGTAAGTCATGGAAAGGTCATGAATTTAATAATATTTCCTGCAGTTACTGAGACGGTTGTTTCTCTGTTCTTAGAAACTAGTGCACTGCTTCGACTACATAGCCACATTTGGTCCCTTCTTATCAAATACTTTGTTACCTGGGTTTGGAGCAGCAAACCAGCCGTTTCAACAAGCCATTGGCCTGTACATTTTCTCTCCTGGATGTGGGTTCCAAAGTGTAGGGATTTCCACAAAATGAGCAGTCAGAATTGTCCCACTTTCCTGTATTCATATTACTACGTAGCTGAAGGGTTGGTAAGTTCCATCAGTGGATTTGCTGGTCAGAATAAAAAAAAAAATGTCGGAAAGAATTAAGCTGTAACCTGAACCTTGTAACTGATGCAGGGCTATAGAGCTTTTTCATTTCCTTTAATAATAATAAAAAAAAATCCTTAATACAGGGTCGGGTACAGGCTGGGCCACATGTGTGCCATCTGAGACGCTTTGACCAGGCAGGAGAAGGTGGAGGCACCGTGCCTGTGGTGCCTGAGGCTGAAGCTGGGCCAGGGGCTCCTGCTCACTGGCGATGGCAGTGGCCCAAGTGATCCGCTGCTCTGGCAGGAGCACCTGCAGCAGCCCAGGCCAGTGAAGGTCCTCCTGGGAAGGACAGGATGCAAGGGAGGGGCAGCAGCTAGGAGGTCTGACGAGTTAACAGCTGCTTGTCACTCGCATTGGCGCCATGCCACCCTTAGACTCTGCTCTCCCAGCTCCTCCCATGTGGGCCTTGCTTCTGTACTAACCCTCACTGTAATGCCTGGAGCACGTTCTGTTTTCTTAGATGCAGACTGACTTCCGAGAGTCAACTGGGTGCCAGCTGCTACCTTACTGCACTGGTACTTTTACTGATACAGCTTTGAATCATTACTACCAGCCAAAAAAAAAAAAAAAAAAAAAAAAGAAGAAGAAAGGAAGAAAGAAAGAAAGAAAGAAAGAAAGAACCCGGTGACTGCACCTGTATAAAGCTTTTGGATACATGACACACCCTAATAGATGGTTATCACCCTTGAGATTTTTTTCCAATAGGCTTCCGGCTCTAGGCCTTCCAGTCGGACACCTGTCAGAGGCTGATGTGCAAACACCAAGCAGGCAGACTCTCCAGTAACACTCCCGGGCCACCAAAGTGCCTTCCGCACCGACCTTGACAGCTGTCCTTCACCGCTGGCCGGACAAGCCCCCTGCACCGTTTCTGTATTTTGGGGCTTGTCCACGGTCATCGTTTAACAAAGTTTCACTGCATGATCATGTGAAGCAAGGGTTGGCTAGTTCCTGTGGACCTTTCTTTTTGGTATCCGTGCTGCCAGAGCGAGCGCGCTCCTTTCTTGACTATCTGTTATAGCTCTCACTAGTCACTTTACTGATATGTGTCAATTCCCAGTCAGTGGGAAGGTACTCAATGTCTACTCCGCGCCAGCATCTGTGACGAGCCCTGGAAGGCACAAAGCAGAGAGGAGGCTCCAAGGCAAGCCGCTCACTGCCCTTGGCAGTGAAGGAAGGAACTCGGCAATGTCTCAGGGCATGCGGAGAAGCGGTGCAAGACGAGTGGGTATGTGTGGGGTACGGCTGCCTCTGTGGTGTTGGGGCACACGCACGCCATCCTCTCAGCCTGCAGGTTTAGGATGCCAGCAAGCCGCACGAGGATGCCCGTGCCTCCCGGTGCACTAAGCCTTCCTCCCCGAGCCAGTTCACTGGCTGGTCTTTTGTGAGTCTCACGGGTTTTTGCACAGCGCTCTGGTTTAACTGCATCCCCCAGAAAGTCATGTGTGGGAATCGTGCAAGCGTTGGGGCCTTGCTGGGGTTATCACCTTTCTCATGAGGTGGATGTGTTCTGCAGAGCATGGGTGAAGAGCTGAACAGTGAAGGAACCCCTCGCTTTTCTTCTGGACCACATGCACCCCTTGGCCTTCTGACTTCTACCCTGTTCCAGAGCAGTTCCAGAGCAGTGCGGGGCCCTCGCCGCTGCAGCCTCCGGAATGTGAGCGAGAATGGGCTTTCTAAATGACCCGGGGTTTAGAGATTTTGTCGCAGCCACAGAAAATAGACCATAATATATGCAAATCCTACAAATTCAAGTGTATAGCAGGGCAAATGTTCACCAAGTGAACTTACCCCTCAGCCAGCATCTAGAATGTTCTAGCACTTTGTAGAAGTCCAGGAGGCCCTCATGTTGCTTGCGATTATGCCACCCTGACTGAGAGAACCAGGATGCTGATTTTTAAATCAGTGTGAGTGGTTTTGAATTTTGTATAAATGTGGCCATTGCGGGAGGCCATTCAGTGTAAGGGTCAGTACAGCCCTTGGGGTGCCCCTCGGCGTGTCGGAGGGCCCACCTCCCCGTCCTGCTCTCTCCCAGCTTCCTCTCCGCACACAGCCTGGGAGGGAGCGTGCGGAAGGTTCAGACTGAGTTCCAGCCCGCTTGGGATCTGGCGAGTAAATCAGTGCGCAGTCTCTCAGACTTTAAACAACCAAGTGAATTAGAAACAAGGAATGACTTTTATCTCTAGATCTTTTGTCAACATTTTTAGGCAATTTCTCTAGATTGTTGCGAGTACCCTGAATGTTTGTTTGTTTGTTTGTTTGCTTTCCTGAAGGAACTCCATTGTGTGCCAGAGTTTGCTGATGTGTATTTGCGGTTGGTGGGTTTCTGGGTCACTTCCAGTCTTTGGTAGTGGGCATAGCGCCATGGCGAGCATTGTGGAATCGTGCGGAGAGGCTGTGCGTGGCTCCCCAGGATGGACACACCCGGTCAAGGGTTGGATGGACAGACTGCCACAGGTGGACACTTTCTGCAGTGGTTGCCCCCATTGACGTGCAGAGCACAGGTGGCATTCCAACGCTCTGTCCTCACCAGTGCTCTGACTGCTGCCTCTGGGATCTGTGATGGTGAAACTGGGCTCATTGTCTCTCCCCTGAGTGTGAGCAGGCAGACAGGCAGTGAGCTTTGCTGGACCATGGCCCTGGATTTTTAAAATCTTTCACATTTTTACCCCAAGAGCTCAGATTTCTGAAACTGTAGCTTTACACAGCCCAACACAACTGTGAACCTAACACAGACGTCTGCCTGCGGGGCAGTTGGCTTTAACAAACAGAAGGGGTGAACGGGAAGGCACACAGCCGAGACGGAGGACTGGGGAAGTGCGATGCTCCAGTCTCAGTGTTACTGCCAGCCTCGCCCTGGCACGCACTGGGCTTGGCACACACTGGGGCGACCGCCGAGGGCCGAGGCAGCTCCGAGCAGCTCTTTGCTATAGCGGTTTTGCTCCTGTGGTTATAAGGCACTTGGGAATCTAGTTTAAGTCACTGAGAGAACTGTATAAAGTTAATATTCAGGTAGGAACTGTTTTCATTTGCTACTGAGGTGCATGCTGCCTCGGAGTCTGGGATACCAACATCTGCCTCCTCTGGGCTCTGCTCGATGGGGGCCGCTTCAATTCTGTGGTAAATCTGGAATTTTGTCTGTGAGTCTAAATTAGATGCTGGAACCCTTTTGCCTTTTGGTCACCGTCACCTTTCAAGCTTTTTTTTTTTTTTTTTTTTTTTAAAGAAAGACTTATTCGTTTCTGTTGAAAAGGCAGATTTACAGAGAGAAGGAGAGACAGAAAGATTCTCCTTTTGCAGGTTCACTTCCCAAGTGGCCTCAATAGCTGGAGCTGAGCCGATCCAAAGCCAGAAGCCTGGAGCTTCTTCCAGATCTCCCACATGACTGCAGGGTCCCAAGGCTTTGGGACGTCCTCCACTGCTTTCCCAGGCCACAAGCAGAGAGCTGGATGGGAAGCGGGGCAGCGGGGCACACAAACCATCGCCCATGTGGGATGCTGGCGCTTGGAGGTGGAGGATTGACCAGTTGAGCCAGTGCGCCAGCCCCCACAGAGCTTTGATGTTCAGGTGCTGCTCGGTTTTTGCCCTTTACCCCACTCTTCTTAGAAATCGTCATTTTTCAACTCTATTTCCTGATTTTGAAAATATTGACCTCCACATTTTAAATAATATGCAGATATTATTACTTAGTTCGTCTACTGATTCCGTTTTCAGGTGAAAGGATTTGGGTCCGTGCACACTAACCCCCGACCTTTCTCCAGTGCTGTGCTTGTTTTTCTTTCATGCTCAGAGCCCGGCATCTCAGTCGTGTGTCGCTCATGGATGACCCAGGAGCATGTACTGTGGAAGCTTCTGCTTTTCTAGGGCTTACCCAGTGCTTCGGTTTTTAACATTTGCGTAATTTTCTTGGAAATTCAAGCATTTTTATGTCTTCAAGGCTCTCTAAAGACTTCACGTCATCTCACCTGCGAGATAGTTGTGTAACTCAACTCCCGTGGCTCCTCTCTCTAGGATATCCACCGGGCTGACTCCTGCTTTGGTCCACGATCTGCTTATTCCTTCTGTCCTAATAGTCCTTTTCCCTTCCCATTTCTGCTCTCAGGAGAACTCCTCGACTTTGCGTTCCAACCCTTCGGCTCCTCTTGGTTGTTTTGGTTTTTCACTTTCCCCCACATTTTTCTCAAGCAGAGTGCGTCCTTGCCGTCTAACCATCCCTTCTCACAGCTTCCCGGTTTTGTTTTGTGGGTGCGATGTCCTTCTGCCTTGGGCTGAATTCGCTGCTCATTTCTCCATGTGTGGTTTGTCTTGACCTTTCCCTTCTGCGAGTGACCCCTGGCTGATGAGGCATGCTGAGGAGGACCGTGAAGAGCGGCTTGGAAACTAGGTACCGTGTGCACGTGTGACGTGTGCTTGTATGTGACATGTTCCTGTGTGCGACATGTGTGTGATGCGTGCCTGTGGACAGCAGGGCTCCCTCTGAGCCCTGAATGTCAGCTTGGGAAAAAGTTCCTGTAGACAGCTTTCTAGAAGGCTGACCCTTTGTGCCATGATGATGCTGTGGAGCTGGGAAGCTGAGCAAGCGCACACTGGCCTTCCCTGTGCTTGCTGCCCTTGACTGTGGACTGGTTTAGTGTAGTTGCTTCAGAGACAAAATGTTCTCTTTTAGTGGGCGTGAAGAGCTGATTTCAAAAGACTCGTCAGAGCTGACTCCTCTTCAGAACAGATTTTCAAACCATGCTTTTAGGGCCAGTGCTGTGGCATAGTGGATCAAACTGCCACTCACAGCATCAGCATACCACATGGCCCTGGTTCAAGTCCTGGCTGCTCCACTTCTGATCCAGCTCCATGCTAATGCATCTGGGAAGGCAATGGAAGACCACACAAGTGCTTGGAGACTACAACCAGATGGGAGACCTCAAAGAAGTTCCTGGCTCCTGGCTTCAGCCTGGCCCAGCCTCAGCCATTCCAACCATTTGGGGAGTGAATCAGTGAATGGAAGAGTCTGTGTGTGTGTGTCCCTCTTTCTGTAACTTTGTTTTTCAAATTAATAATCTGTAAAAACAAGCGCTTGTTGTTTTTCTCTGGCCTCACAGCTGTGCTTCTCTGTAGCAAGCGTTTCCAGTTCCCAGGAAGGATTCACATGTTCCCAATGACCTGTTGGACCTCAAGTTTTCTAAAGACGACTCAAATCTACACAAAACTGAAAGCCCTTTAAGCATGTTCTGCACCTTCACCATCAAGCCACTGTCTCTGGGAAATGACAGAGACATTCCAGCAAGCCCAGAGTCTCTGATGTGTCCTGATCAGGGAACAGACGCAGATGCGAAATCAGCACGCCCCTGGTGGAGACCCATACACTGCTGGACCATGACGCAGGAGAACCACGGCGTGCGGGCACCCCAAGTGTGGCGAGAGGAGACCATGACGCAGGAGAACCACGGCGTGCGGGCACCCCAAGTGTGGCGAGAGGAGACCATGACACAGGAGAACCACGGTGTGCGGGCACCCCAAGTGTGCAATTGGCTAGCAGCAGAGAGATCCCAGGCTTGAGTGTCTTGGAGGAGGAACTGAGCAGCCAAGCAATCCCTCCTGTGCCTTGGGGGAAGGCCAGGCAGCCACAGGTAACTTAATCGAGCTGGAGCCTGAAGACATACAGCTTAATTGCTCACCTGGAGACTCCGGGTCGGATCTGAGATGACCTCCCGGGAGCTTAGCCACCCCTGCTCGCAGGTCATCGCCCAAGGGGGAGTAGCAGCCTTCCCATCAAGTCAGAGCAAGATGGATGTACAAGTCATTTCAAGACGCTCCCCAGGGTCAGCGTCCTCTTTGAAGGAGCCATGGTTTTCTTTTCCAAGTGCATTCCCTCTGAGCTCAGGGGTGATCAAATTACTAATTGCAAAGGTGTTGGAGCAGCTTAGGTTGAACGGCCCATGCCCCTTCGAGCCCAGGCAGTGCTCACTTCCTCCTATGTCCATGGCTCTGAGGTGGCCAGTAGCTGCAGCACCGGGACTCCCACCCTGAGCTCTGTAGCCGCTGCAGTGGGTTGGACCCAACCTGTGAAACAAGCACCAACAATTCTTGAACGAGTGACAGCATCATTGCTAAGAGAGGTCACAGGCTTAACCTTTGCTTAAGGCAAGGTGGATGTGCCTTATTCAGCGCTCTATGAAACTGCTGCTTTTTGGAAAAAGTCAACAGCCGTATCATGTTTTCTGTACAGTAACTGATTGAATAGCTGTCAAAACCCAGGCTGCAGCCTTCTGATGCTGATGTTATCTGAGGCATAATTGAAAAGCTCATGTGTTGCCAGTGTTGCCGTAGCAGCCACATGTGCACAGGGCAGCCCAGCTCTGCCCCTGTGCCCTTGGAGGCGGGGAGACAGAGGAGGGGACACAGGGATAGTGAGGGTCCCCATCCAGCACCCTGAAAAGTGATGGCTTCGCATGCTATTTATTCATTTATAGAGTGTTATCTCTGTATACTGAATTTCCTAGAAGGGTCTACCAATATTGTATAGTTCCTGGACATATCTGATTTTTTTTTTTTTTCAGACAGAAAAAAAGGAAGTGTGACGTACTGGAATTTTTGCAGTAGTTGAAAGTCTTGAAGTTACGGGTTAATCTGAATACTTCGCAAAGGCTTAAAGGCACAGGTTTACCAGCAAAAAGATTTCTTTTTACATGGAGTAAAATGATTTTGGAAAGGCTCCATGTATAAGGTTCTTGGTGTAAATGACTGCAACTATTTCCTTATGCCGGAAATCACTGGAGGGCGGTTTAAGCTGGTTTGATGGGAAGTCACTGCTCTTTAAATTGTGCCTTTTCATTACTCCTTGATTTATGGGCTGCTAATAGCTTCTTCGGAATTTTAGTTTTTTAAAGAAATAGAATGTTTCAATTTGCCGGTGCGAGTCCCTTTCTTTGAAGATCCAAAGAATAGGAAACAGAGCCATCTGTAGTGATGCGTAACATTCACATTGACCCAGCAGGTCTAACTTTAGCCCGTCAACCTTGACAGCTCCCGTTTAATCAGCCGATATGCAAATAGAAGCAGCTGGAGCAACGAACTCACGATTTGGAAGTCACTTTGGTGCGCAAAGTGCTTGAGAGGGGCGCAGATTTGTAATTCATTCATTATGGTCTGATTCCGGAAATCTGTGGTTTTACTAACAGCGGAAACCACGAGCCATCTGGAGTGTGCAAGCTCCCTCAGACAGTGTGCTGTAGATGCCGAGTGTCTCCCACGCAGAAAAGCTTCCCAGGACCAGCCTTCTGCTGCTCTCGGATGCTGTGGCCACGCAGGCTGAGAAGCAGGAGCATCCTGCTCTACCAGGACCCCTCTCTCACTCCCAGGTCAGAGCTGGCTGTGTACTTGGTGCCTACAGGCAAACAATATAGCTTGACCTTGACACAAATGGGAGCCTTCGTGATGCTCCAAAAGCCATGCCTGCCGGGAGTTGAGTGAAACTCAGCATTCCACCGTCGCGTCTAACATTAAAGTGGAAATGACAGAGCGTTTAGTCAGGTGGACCCTATATTTTATTTTCTAGATGAAGCAGCGTGCGGGCCGCTGGATGTAGTCCAGGGGCCCTGCATTCAATCACCGCGGCTCTCCGCACCGCTGGTGTCTGGGCGGCAGCAGTGGCACCTCCAGCCATCCGTCTTCCTGGCCCGTCAGCCGCCGTTTGATCAATTCGCCTGCACATGCAAAGGACGCTCGTGCACTTTTTCAGCTGCAAGTGCAGAATTCTCAATTTCTGAAGCATCGGGAAGTGACGCATTAGGATCAATGCTTAATGAAAGACTAAAATTAAAACACACATCCCAGGCATGTCACCACAAGCCCGGAACGCAGGGCCAGTCGTTTCCAATGCATACCTTCTCATAAAGGGCCGCGGGTCTCGCTGGACACAAGCTCTCCCCACAGGTTTCCCATCCGGCCTCCCTATGCTGGTCCTGGTCTCGGAAACTCTTGCCATCAGCACTGACTCCTGCATCTCAGGCAGCCAGGCGGGAAGGCTCAAGCCCTTCACTACCAGCCTGCAACATGTGGCCACCGCTGCTTAGACGCAGCCACTCATCCACAGCTGCCCATGGAGCCAGCTGCCCAGGGAGGCTGCCTTGCTGGGCCTCAGGATCCAGGATACCATCCAGGAGAGGGGCCGCTACAGGGCAGGAGCTCACCTGGGTGGTCGGTTTAGCCCCAGGAGCAAATGAGCATGCGCCATCTTTGGCCCTGTGGGGAGGGCGCCTGTGCCACTTGGTTGCCATTGCTTTGCCTTCATGTTTTATGGATAATGCTGAAGACATCCGTGTGGACGAGACATCCACACTGCTGAGCGAGTTCAGAAGGGAGCCCTGCATGCAAGGGACTCAGGGCGCTGGGTGGCAGCAGCTCCTCCCGTCCCCAAGAGTGGATCTGGGTTTTCTGGCCTGTCGTGAGTGGCTGGGATGCAGACACTCCTGGATGCCAACCCCCTCTCTCAGCTCCCATTTTCTGCCACCAGCCAATGAGGATGAATTTCCTGGTGGGGCATTTCAGTAGCTAGGAGGCCGGTGTGTCCTTTCTTTCTCTGTCTTCCCATATTTATTTGGCATTGAATGCAAAAGCCCTCAAAGAAAATGGAAAGGTTTCATTCCTCTGAGATCAGAATTTTGGAATGGAAAGGCTGTCTCCAGTAAAGTCGGAAGTCTGGTTTTGCCTCAACAAGTCACCCAGGGCATCTGGGCACTGTGTGTTCCATGGGACCACAGGTGGCCCTGCCACCTGATACCCTTCGGGGACACTACACCCTTTCTCAGTAGTTAGAGAAGCGTGTGGTCTACCACAGGAACAGTCCTAAGTCCTGTTGGAATTCTCTCCATAAATCAGAATTGCAAAGCTAATAATCCTTTAGATTCCATTCTCGAGATTTTTTTAAAGATAAATATCTATTTAAGCATTCTTTACCACCACTGAATGTCATCTGTACTTTAAGCTTTATTTAGGAAGAATCATCTTGTTGATAAAATTTATGACATTTTGAAATGCCAAATAATGCATCCTGTGGTGATTAATAAAAAAAATATAAATTACCATTGAAAAAAAGCTATCTTCGGTAAAACTTAATACACACATACCTTTACATACATAGACACAGACCAGCGTATGCATAAATGCAGACACCTACACAGAGCTTTAAAATCCCATTTTCTGCTTGGATTTTTTTTCTTTAATTTCCTAGGACCTTAGTTGTCTGTCACTCTATAGGAGTGGGTGATTTCCTAGTGTGCCCCGGTGGCTTTAGCACATTTTATTTGCTGATGATAGAACCCAAGTTATTTTTTCTTGAAATCGAGTTTGAAGGCAAATTGAACATATTAGATGTCAATAGGACAGGCGATTGCCTCGCTCCCGCGTCCCGCGTCCTCGTGTTCGCTTTGCGCTGAGTCGCATCGTGGCTCATCTTACAGACACAGATTTTGATTTTGTAAGGAAGTGTGAACGTCTGTAGCCAATTCGGCTGTGCCTCTTTCCGTCTCTGGGCCTCCCTTTGGGGGTGCATCTCCCCTCTGCACCTCTGGACAGATGTTGGCCAAGGAAGCCCCTGCCGAAGGACACTGGTCGCCTGAGAGTGCACGTCTCCGCGTGGTTCTCAAGTCTATACTAGTTTAAAATGTGTTCTCCTCTGTGTGATTTTGATTTCCTGCCCGCCTTAGCTTGGTTTGCAGCTTGAGAGAACATTTTGTCTTACTCATTGTCTTAGTGAATGAGTTGATTACTGTAACATTGAATTATTTTCAATTGAATTTTGCTAATAATCATTTGTTATAGCTGAGATGTATCCCATGGATCTTTTGAAATACAGACTCTGGAAATGTAAGCCAGGATAGGTGTGTGGGTCACGGGGAGGGGACAGCACCTGCTCACACCATGTTCTTCCAGTAAAAAGTTACTCTTCCTAGTGGCCAGGCAGCGCTGAGGTGCCCTTAGCCCAAGACATGGCTAGCTGGCATGGCCACAGTAGTGTGGTCAGGAATAAGATGGAATTTGTTTAAAGTAAGAAAGAGAGAGAGAGAAAGAAAAACAGGTGCAGAAGTGGACTGTCCTAGCTCGTATGCTCAAAGCCATGACTCATCGACAAGCCCAAGGCCGCCATGATAATGGAGACAGTTTGGTGCACAGGAAGAGATACACAGCACCCTGGAACAGAGCAACAGGATACTGTGAGAATCAAACTCAAAAGGTAATTTTTAATGAACAGATAAGGCTCCACATGAACAAGGAAAAGATGGGTTGGTCATAAAACTGAAGCAATACACTGGCCTTGGCTGGGTGGGGGGAGGGGGGAGGAGGGAGGGGGGAGGGGAGGGCAAGACTCTTAGATCATAATTCCAGGCAGATTGAGAAATACAACCAAATAAAAATAAAATGAAATAATATAAACCCCTGGAAGACCAAAAAGAAACCTGCATAGGAGCTTACTCTGAGATCTTGAAATGTGAAACCCCTGGAGCGTGGCCTTGAATGCAGTAGACCTCAAAGAGAACCGCCAAGTTCCACTCCTCCGTCAGGTCAGAGTGGCAGAATGGACACGCTGTCTTCAGTGCAGTCAAAAGACGCATGGTCGGCCAGGAAGGAATATCTGTGATCCTAACGATCTAGAGTTTCCTTAATTTACCAAAAGCTCTTACAACAAATGAAGGAAAGACAAACATCTCAATAGGAAACCAAAGTGAGTCAGTGTGCTCTGCTTGGCAGGGGCAATCTGGTGAATTAACCAAGACGAAAGAAAAGCAAACAAATGCTAATACCACCTGTTACAACTACTTCATGTTAAAAATCCAACAGCACTCACTTGCTAGCCCAGGGGTACAGCAGCTCTATCCACACTGATCAGAATATAAATCAGGACAACACTTTTAAGAGGGCTAAGTTCTAATATTTTAAGTTTGAAAAATGTTGAGGGCCCAGCATGATGGCTCAGTGAGATCCCAAAGGGGCACTGGTGTGTGTCTAAGCTGCTCCACTTCCCATCCAGCTCCCTGCTGTGGAGGGTGGCCCAAGGCCTTGGGACCCTGCACCCACAAGGTGCAGAGTGAGCTCCTGGCTCCTGGCTTTGGAATAGCTCAGCTCTGGCTATTGTGACTATTTTAGGAGTGAGCCAGCAGATGAAAGATCTTTCTCTCTGTATCTCCTTCTCTCTGTAAATCTGCCTTTCTGATAAAAATGAGTAAATCTGAGAAAAAAAGAAAAACACGAGAAGACCTGCAATTTTTAGGTTACCAAGTAATCTGATAATTGGAATCTCCCAGATAAAGAAAAGACAGAATAGAGGGAAAATATTTGTAGAAATAAGGGGTTAAATTTTCTAAAATCTGCAAAATCTTAAGTCTATAGAGTCAACAACTATTCAGGAGGGCACATACAAGGAAAAAAAAAAAGCCATATAGGTAGCCTGTCGTCAAATGGCAGAAAAGCAAAGGTGTGAAAAAAACCCGAAAAGAGATTGTACACATGGAGCTATGATACAAGTGCAACTGATTTTAGATCAGTGTCAGGAATGATGGGGTGAGAGTTTCAAGGCAACAGAGAACAGTCAGGGGAGGCATCTGGCCTGGCAGATAAGGCAGCAGTTAAGATGTCTGAATCCCTTGTTGGCATCGACCCTGCCGGGTTCGACTCCCAGGTCCAGCCTCCGACTCCTGCTTCATCACAGACCCGGGAGACAGCAGTGCCATCTCGGACATCCTTTAGGGAGAGCTGGATTGAATACCTGACTCCTGATTCCGTCACAGCCACTTCCAGCTGCCGTGGGCATTTGGAGAGATGACCTTGGGAAATTCTTCCTGCAAGGTAACTCTTAGCCACACACACTCCTTACTTAGCTTTGTGAGCTGAGTCGTGGATTCTGCCAATTGCTCCCTGTTCTCTGCTGAAAACTTACCACTAGAGAGCGCTCTAGAGAAAGAGATGCCAAGTGTGGGACCCCAAGCTGCGTCCAGCTCTGCTCAGGGTCAGCTTGTTCCAGGAAAACCAGCTGCCTCCAGGTTCGGGTTCTGACGTGGACAGAATCAGCCTGCACACATCCCCACGCAGGGCCACCTGTCTCGGCAGCCGAGCAGTACCATGCAGCTCACCTTAGCTACTTCCTTTTGTTGCCCCATGCTCTGCACCTTAATGGTTACATGTTGCATGCTCTACACCTTAATGGTTACCTCAGTGGGTGCTTAGGAGGCAGGCTGACTTCTCCCTTCTCCAGTTTATTGGACAGCAGGGACAGGGCACCAGGAGTGGGGAGCAGAGTGGCCCTGAAGCTGTCTCTAACTTTGTGAGTAATCTCACTCCATCAGTGGGCTTGGAGGGGATGTCCTGAACTGTTGGAACTGATCTGACTCTACAGGGCGAGGAGCCACCTGGAACCTGGACCACCTGACGAGAACACACCTGCAGTTCCTTAGGGAGCTCCTCAGGACTTCTGCGCAGGAATCCACCCTCCCCGCACCCACACATAGTGTGTCCTCGCGTCCTCGTCGGCAACTCCTAGCCAGTCTTCAAGACCTTGGTTTCAAATCACTCCCCAGAGCAGGGACACCTGGCTCCGTTCCAAGCAGCTTCCCTGCCCTCCTGGCAGCAGTGTGTGCTTTTTCCCTGGCGAGGATCGTTCCGTGGTAATTATGGCTTTGTGGTGATTATTGCTCGTGCAACATTCTCAGCTCTTTTTGGAAGACTAAAAGCTGTTCACTGGGCAGGGCCGGCTGTGTGCTGCCTTTTGCTCTTAGCCTAACCCTCAGGATGGGCCTCAGCATTGCGATGGGCCTGGAGGAGCTGACTCAACGAATTAGTGAATGGACACACGAGAAGAATCTGAAAGAGACCCACCTGCCAGAGAGCCCAGATTTTAAGAACTGACCAAGACCCAAAGTCCTAACAACGGAGTTCCAGTGAGGATAGAAGTGGCTCCTCAAACCTCACTCTCCCCCTACAGGCTTCAAACTCAGCCCAGCCTCGAGGCTCCTTTCAGTTTAATTCTTGCACAGGACGGCAGGGTGTGTGGCATGGCCTTCAGCTGTCCTAGCATCACTAACAATCAGTTTATTCCTTGATTACCTTTATCTACATGCATAATTAGCGACATTATTATTAGCCTTCCAGCACTGTGTCTGAGGTCCTCAAGGTGCTGTTGACTTTAGCTGGCTGGGGCTGGGCGCTCCCAACCTCTCAGGATCACAGAGAGCCGGGGCCCTTGGGTGGGGGGCTTCTCAGGTCCTTGTCCTTCAGAGTTAGCAGTTAGGTGGGAACATGGAGCGGGCGTTGTGACGCTGCCTGGGGTTGTGCACCCGCAATCAGAGTGCCTGCGTTAGTCTTGGCTACGCCGCCAGTTCTGACTTTCTGCTAACCCACACCCTGGCGGCAGGTGCTGGCTCAAGTACTGGAGTCCCTGCCACGCACAAAAGAGACTCACACCGAGTTCCTGGTCCCTGGCCTCTGCCCGGCCCAGTGCAAGCCTTTGCAGGAGTAAATCAGTAACCGTGAGAGCTCTGCCTGCCTCCGTCTCTCCACCGTTCAAACACACAAACACAACACGAGAGCGCTCACCCTGTGCCCAGCAAGGTGCAGGCGTGTGGCATGTCCACCTCCTTTGTCTTTTCAATAACCTGGTGCCATGTAAGTGGTGCTGTTTTTACAGGGGAGTCAACAAGCTCTGCTCCCTGGGGTGTTCAGCAGGTGAGTGGCAGTGCACACCCAGGAAAAGCTCCACCCAGATCCCCCCTTTTCCCCAATAACAGATCTACTAGTTGGCTTGAAAACGGAATTCTCTGCTACAGAAACCACTTAAAAGCAAGCCAAGCCAACAGGTGTAATCTCAGAAGACTCTCCAGGATTGTGTTCCTGCTAATCTCACTGGGTTGCTGGGCACCCCAGCTGCTTCCCCCAAGGAGACCCCCTCGCCTCCAGCAAGAACCAGGACGGGGAGCAGTCATTTCTACCCATCTTACTTCCCAAACGGATTAAAGTATGTACTGTTACAAATGTGATTCCTCCTTCAGCCCTTGTATTTTGTAACCTACTTCCACAGGAAATGAGAAAAGCTTGATTAAAATGCACCTAAAATAGACCCAGGGTGACCAGAGTGGGCCATGTAAAGCCTTCGGAGTCATTTGCCTCTGCCAAGGCAGTCACACTCAGGACTAGAAATCTACAGCAGGCTGATTTTGAAACTGATCACTTTGTATGATCCACAAATGATGCTCTCTCAACACCCAAATGGCCCTTGGAAGAGAGAATTCTCCACTCCTGGAAAAATACGAAAAATATGAAAAAGGAGTATATTGTACATTCACTCTTAAATGTCTGTTTTTAAAAAAAATACTGATATTGGTTAGTGAACATTCAGGAAGCAGGTTTCCGTATCAACGAAGACGCACTAACTGTTTTCAGAGTGTGAGCATACTAGGAAAACAGCCAGCGGGACCAGGACTCGGATCTCCCAGGCACGTGGAGGCACGGAACCCATGGTGCTCATTGTCCACATCCATGCCTGCCGCCACTCCAACACTGAGCCCCTATTCAAGACAGGTTCTGGTGTCGATCTAGGCACAACGCCCCGGAAACGCCTGGAAAGGAGCGGACTGGCTGCGATTTGCTTCTGCTGGCCACTGGTCTTCGCTTCTGTCCAGCCTTCCCTTAAAGGGAAAGGACTCTGGCTGTGTTTTGGCATCCAGGTAGATCTCTGTGGCATTTCTGGAAACAAGCCTGCACTCTTCATCCTGAAGGCCTAGCTATTTATTGGAGACAGAGATGCAACACAGCCACCCAGGCAAGCAGGTCTGAAGATGCAAGAGAGAAATCCATCACTTTTAGCCCAAATGTTACTGATAGCTTCCACAGACAAAATGGATTCTGTAAGCATTTTTGTTTGCAAAGAAGCCACAAAGTCATCTGTACCTCTGCTCCCTCACAACACAGGGAAGAAGTCCTTACAGAAAAGGTCGATCTAATAAGTCACTTGGTTGCGTTATCTGTGCTCAAAGACCGTGGTCTCATCCGCCATGACTCAGCGTGATTCTTGGGTACAGACAAATAAATTCAGTCGGATTTGTTTATTGCTGTTGTCATGACGATTAGCAGTCTGAGTCCAATGCTAAATAGACTATCTAAAAATTCCAAAGCTGGATTTCCACCCTGGCTGGATATTTCCGTGCTGAAAGTGAGTGTGTTCTCATATGACAGCAGTCGGTGTGATGCGTCTCCTCCTTCCCTTTCAGTTATTTGTCAGGGCGATGCATTGCAGACTCACTTCAAACAGGCGTGAGCTGGCCGATGACCAAACAACTCCATTCCAAGGCGAGAAGATCTATTCTGCTGTGCATTTTGGAATTACACCTTTTAGTTCATATTTTACATGCTGCATAACAAGCTGTAAGACATGTTGTACTCTGGGGCGTTTTTTGAAGGGAAAAAAGTCAAGAACCTTCCTTGCCAGAAAAAGATGGTTTTACATGAGACAGAATATATCTGAGACTCTGTGTGGAAGCTTCCTTCTCTTTATGAGCCTCCCAGCCTCTTGCTGTTCCTGCTTCATTTGGTCGGGATGACACTCATTGCTTTGGTGGGGCAACAGGCCACTGGGCGTCTCCCGATGGATCAGGAATCTTCATGAAGGGCTGAACGTAGGCTGCTAAGCCCACTCCTGAAAGCTGCCAACTCTCCCTCGTGTCATACCACTTCTGCCAACTTGAGTGCAACCAGTAAATGCCAAGAGACAGAAGGATGCCTCATTTCAGGCCTGCCAATGTTCTGGCCTCTTTGGAAGACCTGCCATCCTGCACACGGGCCAGGGGAGGCTGCCATGCACACAGCAGTCTTCTGTCTGGTGGGTGTGGGTGAGGTTCAGGTGCCTCCTGGGCTGTCTACGTGGGTAGCGTTCTGTTGCTGTTAACCTGGGCTAGCTTTGAACTAATTAAAAGATCTTCACAAATGTCAAGCCTAGGAGAAAGGGAAAATGTTGTGCATTTTAGCAGGTGTTATGTCAAGAATGAAGGGACAGCAAGGCAGCTTAACCTGGATCAGGTGGGAACTTGACAGAGCTTTAAAGAGGGAATAGGGATTCTGACCTAGACGAGGTAAGAGGGTTCTCATGTGGGGAAGACTTGACAATTGCATGGCAAGTTAGCCTCCAAGATTATACACAAGCACAGCCCAACCCCGAAGGCAGAATCGTAAACCTCTTACGGATAGAACAGACTGGATGCAGCCAGAATTCTCAGGCACAGGAACTAGGGTTGCAAACTCAGAAGCCAAATGGAATCTGGTGCACACACCAAGGACTGAGTTGGGCTGGACATGAGATGCTGTGCATCTCAGTGTTAGGGAGGCAGTAGGGAGTGATGGGGACTTGGTAAACTGGGGGCTTAAACCCTTTCTACCCAGGACCAGTCAACCTTTGCTCCAGAGCAGGGCAGGCCCGAGCTGTCAGCTTTCCCCACTTCTGAAGAGAAGCCAAAATTCCATATGCTTGTGTGGAACTCCTTAGATTTAAAATACCAGTGACCTTTTGGAATCCAAATATTGAAGGTACCAACAGAACAGTGCTGCCAACTAAGTCACTGTGTGATCCACAGGACACTTCTGGTTGACCCACGGGCGACTCCTGGCTGACCCACAGGACACTCCTGGCTGTAGGAGTGACCATTGCTTCCTTCTGTCCGGCAGCTGTGCAGGAGGGAGTCCCAAGCACAGAGACCCTCGTCCTCCTGGCTGCCTCCCATGGTGGGACGGGGTACGAGTCATGGACTTGGAGAACTTTGGCTCTGGCTCCTTAAGCCCAGGAGGCCCAAGCCCTGCCACAGGCCTCTTGGGGAATGTTCTCTTGCTTTGGCCACGCTTAGCCCAGAGGGGTTTCCATTCCTTCGGAGGCTGGAGCCTGCCAGTTAGATCCCTATTGCTGCTCATGGGGTTGGGATGGAGAATGAACTGATGCTTTTGGTTCACAGGAATGGATGGAGCCTCACACTAGAACTAGAATGTACCATGCCAGCCTGCTCCACCTTCAGTCTCTTTGTTATAACTCTCGAGAAAAGGCCATAGTTTTACATTATGAGCTATGTTTGCACATTCTACAGATTTGCAATTAGTTTTCCACCCTCCAGACAAAGATAGGAAAAGCATACAAGGCAGTAAATAGTCCATAAGCTGCATCCACTGCTTGTTGACACAGACAGCTCAGCCGTTGCTTGACTTTCCATTTGCTTTGCTCCTCTTGTCCACTCTTCTCTTTTGCTGCTCTTTGCCCTGTTAACCACCCCCATCAGTTCAGAGTTCCACCCTTCACGGCTTGCAAGCGTGTTGGACAGCCTTGCCATTGCAGGACCCTCTCTTGAGCCCTGGAGCCCCTCGACAGGCCCACCCTCTGCTGGCTCTCTCAGAGGAACTCAGAGGCCCTGGGCTCTAATCCATGTGAGGGGTCGAAGCTCTGACCCCACTGGCCTGTGTGGACCAGTGGGAAGGAAGACATTGTGCGTGGAAAGCAGAGATGGGTGAGGACAGTCAGGTGCAGGCGAAGCATTTGCCTCCTTACATTCTACAGCCTCGACGGGAGCCAGGCACGGAACACGCAAAGCTGGTTATGTGAATAAACTGAAAAAAACAGTTCAATAGTTGCCATCCTGATAGTTTAGAAGTGCAGTTTTATGTATGAAAGGCAGAGTATTATATTGAATCTTTTATTTAACATAGCTTTCAAACTCAATTACAGTCTGCTTCCTTCAGTTTGTCATCCAGGCCATTTTATTTGCTTTATGACTTCTTTGTGCAACCTGCTACAAATTCTCTTTACTTTTCAAATTATTTTTTACCAAAACAATTTCCAATCATCTTTAAATGGAACTTCAAGTAGATAAGAATTTCATTTACATTTCTGTAATTCAGTTATTTGATTTTTCTGTTTACTAATATTTTTTTCCATGTATAAAACTTCACATAAAGGTACAATCTTAATATACACTGTGCTTTTAAATTTTTTTCCATAAACATATAGCAAACAAAATGCTACTTATGCTTTATTTCCATTTTCATAAATTTTAATGTTAGCAAAATATCTCATAGGCTGTCTCCACAGGGGTCATACACTGTAGTTCCTAAACTGCTTTTCATATTTTATCCTGGTGGGCCTAACTAGAGACTGTTAGAGGACAAAGCTGACTCTTATTTGCCCTTTGTAACCATCAAGTTCCAACGCTAGACAAAAGCGCTCTAGGTATTGTCATCAGAAAGGACCTTAACACAGGCAGGGGAGCATTCACTCAGTGCTTGGCAAGGCCAATGAAGAAAGAACAGCTCACGTTTTCAGAAAATAAACATCCCCAAAAGTGCTGTATGCGTGTCAGTGTGTGTGCCGGTGGCACCTGTAGAGTTAGAGCCCAGGGGGCCAAAGCTTACTGCCGCGCCTGCTGCCTCTGCCTCTCAATGACGGTGGCTCTATTGTGGTATAGCACGTCGTGTTGCCTCTTGGAACAACCTATTAGGATGTTGGTTCAAGTCCTGGCTGCCTGCTTCTGCTCCAGCTTCCAGTTAATGCTCCTGAAAGGCAGCAGATAAGGACCCAAGAAGGCAGTTTGTGACATGTATGTGGGAGACCTAGACAAAGTTCCAGGCTCCTGGCTTCAGCATTGACCAGCCCTGTCTGTTGCAGGCATCTGGGGAGTGATACAGCACGTGGAATATCCCTCTCTCACTCCAACCCTGATCTCATTCTCTTCCTCTTATTTTGTCTTTCAAACAAATGAAAAAAGCAGGTAAACATTAAAAAACAAATGTGTTGCTACAACCTGCCCACACCACAGAAGTGGTCAAAGAGGACAGCTGTGGACAGTCCTGCTCTTTCCTGCTCCCAAGCCTGTCTGTGACTGTTGGGCTCTGACATGCACCCAGATTTCTGGCAGCCAGGGACTCTGCAAAATTTGAATTCTTTCCTTCCTGGATCCACAGCAGAAGAAAATGCCCTGGCTGGAGGTGGGCATGGCCATGGGCAGCTTGACACACGTGGAATGAACACATCATTAGCTAGGTCTTAGCTCAGGCAGCCTCCCAGGTCTCTCTGGGAGTGATGGGATGCAATCTAAGGATTATAACAAAACCAAGGAGTACTTTCTTGAGGTAATACAGCAGAATTGGTGGTCCTTGGTTAGGGAGAAATAGAAGATGGTTGTAGACCATATGTGACACTCACCACAATTACAGGTGAGTGCAGACAATGTTTTGGTTTATCTGTCTAGCTTTGTTCTTCCTCTCATACATGCATTAAGGTGGAAGGCTAGCAGGAGGCCACTTCTTTGTTTTCCTGTTGCTCTAACTAATGTTTTTGGAAAACCACCGTATGTACTAATTGTCCCTGATGGGATCCTATCCCAGTTATGCGTACAATTAAGTAATTTGAGGTGATCAAAGCATTGAGCAGCATTTAGTGCTACTGTTATAACCACAGGACTCTCAAAGACTGCTGTAACAGCACTGGACAACAGCAAATCAGAAACCTCTCCTTTTGTTTTGTCTTATTAACTGGGATTGCAAAAGTGAACAGGGAGGGAGCTGGGGGATGGGTGGTTTATGTTCTAGCTGTGGAACCCTTATGAATCACTAGCAAACATCCACCCTAAACAGACATTGCTGGGTTTTCAGCTGTGCATCAATAAATTGTAATATTCTCCCAGTAAGGTGGTTCTGGGTGTTATCCTTGTTATTCAGCAATAAAGGAAGCCATTTTGCATGAGGACTCAACTTACAGAGTAGGAGCTTAGGAACTAGAACAAGCCAAGCAAATGTCTTGAGGCAAGAAAGTGAACAGTCTATTCTTGGATAGTGCTAACTTCAATATGGCTGAGAAGGTGCTGTGGGTTAAATCGCGTTCTCCCAATGGAGTGAGGACAGAAAGCAATTCCCTCCTTGCATTCTCTCTCAACCAGCTTAACCCTGCCCCTGCATTCATCTGACATTCCCTCTGCTCTCTAGACTAGCTCAGTTATGGCACTTGGCCCACGTGACTGAGAACATCCAGTCCCTTGCCTTGTTGAGACACTTGCTTCTGCACACCTCCCCAGCCAACCTACCCACAGGAAGAACGCTCCCCATGTCCCATGTTTGAGACACTCACCCAGACCACCTCAGCCCTGCCTAACACTCTCCCTGTTGTGTCCCCTGCTGCTGCAGGCTATGTAAACAAACCGGCCTGCAAGATAATTCTTGCTCTCTGTCACCTGTTGGCCTGTGTGCACATGGAGATGTGCCACCTCCCCTGTGTTATTCCCAAATAGATTGTCATGGCTCCCAGCTCAGATCTGCCCTCTCCTTGGTCCTGCTCTTCTTTCCTTACTCCCCAGTTCCTCAGATGCCATTTGCTTAGATGAGGTCTTACAGAAGGGGTGGAGGTGGGGAAGGTCCCTAATCTAATAGGAATGGAGGAAGTTTGGACCAGGATTTACAAGGAGAATATCCCATGAATGTGAGGGCTGCCATCTGCGAGCCAAGGACAGAGGCCGAGACCTGGAGCCGAAGGAACTACTCCCGCTGACTTCCAGATTGCATTTGCAGCCTTCAGCAGGACAGGACACACCAGTTACCCATTTGTGACAACCTTGGGAAACTGGTGTTGCCCAGGAGGGGATGACTTGGTCCATTCTGTGTTGCTAATTGCACATTAAGGTCAGTTCTAAAACGGCTCGCTTGGATCTTGAGTCTTGAGTTCTGAGATAAAAGGGATCCATCTAATGATGACAGCTCAGGCATCACACAGCAAGAGAGGGGTAAATTGTGTCTCTGATCTCCACCTCTCCTGCCAATGAGCCACTGAGTTTAATCATGGGGCTCCTGCAAATGACCCTAACTGACCCAACTCACTGCCCCGAGGCCTTATATGTAAGCACCATGGGTGGCTTATGTATTCACCTTCTTAAACTCTAACATGAGCTTCCATGGGAATAAATTATATTCAAACCGTAGCAAGATATAAAAAAAAAGGTAGTTGACAGGACCAGTGCAGAGGTTCAACAGGCTAATCCTTTATTTGCAAGCGAGGACATCCCATATGTTCTCTGATTTGTGTCCTGACTGCTTCACTTCCCAGCCAGCTCCCTGCTTGTGGCCTGGGAAAGCAGTGGAGGATGGCTCAAGTCCCTGGGACCCTTCACCCACATGGGGTATCCAGAAGAAGCTTCTGGCTTCTGGCTTTGGATCAGCTCAGCTCCAACCACTGTGGCCATTTGGGGAGTGAGCTAGCAGATGGAACATCTTTCTCTGTCTCTCCTTTCTGTAATCTGCCTTTTTAGTAAAAAATAAAAATTAAATTTTTTAAAAAAGAAAAGTAGATGGAGTGGACAGTTTGAGGCCATTGGAAGAAATTCTTGCCTAGAATTTGCACACAAAGAGAGGTAAGGAGAAGATGTGTAGCTTTGGGGCAGAAGTTGGAAGTTGACAAACTTTGTGCTTTGAGAGCCTGCTAGCATTGGCAAACAGGAGCGTGGGAACACAGGGAAGGGCAGAGGCAGGGCACTGGGACAGGAGGCTTGGCTGATGCACTTGAGGATACTGCAGGGAGGGTGGAAGCTAGCCAAAGTGAGGAGCAGGGGCCAGGAGATCTCCTGGGAAGTCTGGATTTGTTGAAAACTTCGATCGGCATGGCACACTTCTGCTTCGGAACAGACCCTTAAGGCAAGTCTGCTGGTGTTGAGCCCACAGACTGCAGCTTCGGGAAGTTGAAGCAGAAGCCACGTTTGTGGACAAGAGCATCGAGCAGAGGAATGGAGAGGGGGAGAAGGAACACCTGCTTCCAATGTGTCCCTTTGCAGAACTTCTTGGAAGTGATGCCAGTGCACAAAGCCCATGGTGCCTTTAATGAAGGCGTCTTAGCATGTGCTGCCAGATGGATGTCCCAAAGGACGGTGCCTGTTTGTCATGTCACAGACATGGTCATGTACAAACAGAGCTTCTACTGTTAGGTTTCAAATCTTGTGTTCTGTATTTTGAGCCAGCCTCAATTTCCTCAAATAAATCTTGCTTCTTGAAGACTATTTTTTTCTTTTTTTTTTATAATAAAATTTATTTTGACATTCTTTACATACTTAGTTAGAGTAAGAAGGTTCAAGGGCTACAGGAAAGTGGGTAATACTAGTATGTTTTCCATATTGTTACCTTCATGTTAGAAAGGGGGGTATTAAGGGAGAAGGCCCACCCAATTTCCCACCCTCCCCAAGTCCCGGGTGTAGGGCATGCTCTGAGGTTCTTGCTCAAGTGGTTTTGATATTGCAACAGTTATGAATCGCTGTCAATCTTGCCACTCCAAGCACTATGAGGTCTTTGAAAAATCCACTGATTGACATAGTCCATCATAGCTGAGATGGTTGGTTGACCCGTTCTGTCTTCTCTCTTTTCTTGGTTAGGGTTCTGAGTCCAGCATTTAGATTAGGAAGATCTCCAAAGAAACTTCTTGTATGTGCTAACAAGTACAGGGCCTGGCACCGTCCATCGCTCCAATCAGCTGGTGGTTGTAAATGCTGGGTTGGTTCTGTTTTCACTCCCGACTTCCACTGGAACCAATGGGTGTTGCAGTCCAGCCTGGTTCTGCCCAGCACATACTTGGTCCTCACCTAAACCAGTGGGAGCTGCAGCCTAGTTGGAGCGACCCACAATAACCCCCACCAGGACCGCCCCTACCCTGGTTTGCCAGTAAGTGTAGCAGTAATCCAGTCTGTCCCACACCCCATTCCACCCCAGCCGCTGTTTAGTTTTATGTCCTCCCGTGGAAGTGGTAACCCAAGAGGGATGAGCCCACTATTACCCTCCCAGGCCTCTCCCACTCCCAGATTCCAATTGATGCTGCCCAAACAAACCTCGCCCACTTTAATTTGTTTGCACCAGTAGGAATAATCCGCCAAGCCCGGCTTTTCCCTGATCTAGTCCACATGGGGCGACAGGTGTGGTAGCTCTGCCTAGCCAGGTCTGCCCCCATCCCAGCCCATGCTCTCTTGCGGAAGTAGCTATCCTGCAAAGGAACCCTCCCTTATTCCCCTGCTGGCTCTGCCTACTTCCTTTCTTGTTCTCGGGCTGGTTGGACGCTGCGATCCCCTCCGGTACAGGCAACCTCACCTCGGCATTCCGTATTGTGCACTGGTCTTTGTTGCGACCGAACCTGGGTCGACCCTCACTGGTGCTTGGATTTGCCAGTGGACGACGTGGACAGATTCAGCCTGGTCTTGCCCCCACGTCTGCCAAGTGTATGCCAGTGGGTAGCTTTCCATGGCCTTTTCTGGGCTGTTTCCTATCATGTTTCTTGCGCTTACCTGCCGGGTCTGTGTCCTGCCAGAGGAGTTGCCCAGGCTCCTCCATCAGAACCTCTCCCAATGCCAGGTTACACGCTTACCAGTGGGTCCATGAGCCAACCCTACTCAGTCCACCTCCTGTCATAGCAGGAACTGTGGCTTTTCCTGACTGGCCTTCCACCCAATCTGGTTCTTGCTGTTGGATGTTCCAGCCCAGCCATGGTTTGTCCATACCTACGTATGGCTCACACATGGCTCAGTAGGGGTTTGAGACAAGACTATTTTTTTCAAAGACTAATTATTTTTTGAAGGCATGACTTAATTTTCCTCATCAAAGGGGTGTGTGGCTTACTACCGAGACTATGCCGATATCACCGTTATCATCAGCATCACAGTCGTGGTTACTGGACAGTTGGCGTGGTTGGTTGGGAATCCAGAGAAGCCAAGAAGAAAGGGAGCAGAAGCAAAAAGGAGTCCAGGCTGGCTGGAGCAGCTGTGCGGCAGCACACAGGCCACACGCGGCTGCTCCCCTGCCACCGTGCTTGTGTTGAATGAGTCCTACACAGGCCACCAGACGTGTGAAAGCAGACTGACATACGAATCCTCTTTCACGTTCCAGCTCTCATAGTCCGTGCATGCCAAAGTGACAGCTTATCCAAGAATGGACAGCCATAGACAATCAGAAACTGTTTCTCACAGCTCTGCAGATGCAGGTCCTAGGCTGGGAGCTGACTGATTCAGTGTCTGCTTTCAAGATGGTGCCTGGATGGTGTCTTCACCGGACACAGGGCTGGGGACACGAAACAAGGGCTCTGCCAGGACTCTTGCACCTTTTCCAAGCTGGTCGTCCATTCAGGAGCTCCGTGTCTTGCACACCACCTACAAGCTCCACCTCCCAGAACCTTGTGAGTCCTGGGGAGACCTAAGTGCTCCCACTGCAGCTCCAGCCGAACGCATTACCCATTGCTTGAGCTCTGGACTGTGGCCTTAGCACTCAGTGCATGAGCACTCCAGGGTAGTCCCAGAGGCCTGACTCCATATGCACATGGAGGAAAAGGCTGAGGCTGGCTGAAAGAGAGATGGCGGTGTGCTTGGACCGAGTGGCCTAACATGATGCTCTCTACTGCTTGGCCTCTGGTGCCCTGCTTTCTGCCCCACAGCTTCCAGTCCAGGTCATTGCCAAGTGGGACAAACACACCCGCCATCACAGATTCTAAGGAGCTTGCCTCTAGCTCAAGAACAATTCTGTTGATGGAGAGCAATTTGTAGGCTGGACTTTTTAACTTCCTGTGATGCTTCTGTGGTTGTTTACCAAGCACAATTACTATGAGGCGACATTATGGTTTAATTAGCTTTTCTATGTCTGTTCAGCCAATTAGTAGCCTTTTAACAGCAGTGTGATGAGTGGAGTGCAGCTAATTGTGTGTGCATGCATGCACAAGGGGAGGAAGATGATGGATGGTTCCACACACGTGACAAATGAAATACCTGACAAGAAATTTTCAGTTTTTAATATCACAAAGCATGGAGGAGGAAAGAGAAATGGGAAGAAAAATTAATCTATTTTTATAGAGCAGAAGAAGCAATGGGATTCTGAATGAGAAGGCCAAGTGTGTGTTCAATGAGATTATCATTATAGGTAATTTCAATTATTCTGAACTAATTGAAAAATCTCTAAGGGATCCTGCACGACCTCCTCCTTAAGAGAGAGACGTGCAGAAAAGAGCTATCTTTCAGCTCAGAGCCTCTCAGAGCAGAATTCCACATTCCTTGCCACTCACCAAGATGGCACCTGCAAATTGGAATTAGCCAAGACAGCAAGGTCAAAGAGGGCTGCAGGTTTATTACAGAGATGACGGGCGATTTAATTTAAAACCAGTGCTCCTCTGGGGTGCTGAGAAAGCTGCTCCCATTACACGGTGCTTGGTGCTCAAGTCTGCATTGGCTAGAGCCTTTCTCACTGTTTCCAAGGATGTGCAGGTGTTCCCTAGAGCCCCAGTTCTGTTGGTGGGACCATCTCCCGAGCACTCCATCACCAGTGCGTCCTGTGCGGCTGAGTGTACCAATACATCATTAGAACAACAACTTGCTGCAGGGATGGATGGTGCGATAGAGCCTGGAGCTGCCATTCACCAGCTGATGGACTGCCCCCTTCCTCTGAGATACACTCACCAGAGTGCCCCGTGGGACCTCTGCAAAGACAAAGGACCACGCTAAAGAGTGGGCTTTGTCTAAAGCGGCATGCATGCAGCTCTTCGCAGTAGCCATTCCCCATAGATCTTTCCTGAATATGATTTATATCCCAATGGTCAAGTGATGAAAGACTGAATGCATACAAACCCTCCATTTAGAAGGGACCTTGGGTGAGTCATCCAGAAGTTTCCCAAGGGAGTGGCATCTTGAGGGATGCACCCTGCTGTGTGATTCTCTTTGGGTTTAAATGAATATGTTGCTCTTGGTGTCCCGTAAACCTGCCTTCACAAGAGAGAAATAGCAGCCCTGGTCCAGCTCATGACCACACTGGGCAGAGCAGGACATTTTCAACAGTCTAACTCTGTCAGATGCAGGATTTTACCTTACGCCTTGCTTGGCCATGGATTACAGACCCCTTGAGGTTAGAAAAAGGGGGTCTCACTGCAGAGAGGCACCACCCACACCCACACTGCAGAGTGGCACCATCCATGCCCACGCTGCAGAGTGGTGCCACCCACACCCACACAGCAGAGTGGTGCCACCCACACCCACGCAGCAGAGTGCTACCACCCACACCCATCAAGTTTTTGCTGGTGATACTCCCCAGTCTGACGGTTTCACAGATTAGCCACTGACTTTTTTTCAAATCTCTGCCCTATTCTGGTTGTGCAAAGCGCAGCTTGAATTTCTTTTAAACAACATAGAAGAAAAATTTGGGAAGTCATTATTTTGGACTAAATGCCTACACATTTTTCTGTCCCACTTCTGACCTGACTTTCAGCTAAAGTGCATCCTGGGAGACAACAACTTACAGCTCAAACACTAGAGTACCTGCCCCTCGGAGAGGAGAGCCAAACGGAGTTCCTGGTTCCTGGGTCCACCCAGGCGTTTCAAGAGTAAACCAGTGGTTGGAAGATGTCTGACTTTCTGTCTTTCTCTGTGTTACTTTGCCCTTGGAGTAAAGAGAATTAAATAAACTCAAATCACCATGATGTAATCCATACTGAAGTGCATTATCAACCAACCCCACACAAGTCCTTCTGTGGCCGTCCAAGGAATCAGGAGAGTAATGACAATGGAACTTTCTTGAAGACAGCTTCAATCAATGCAGTAGGGAATCTCCCCCTGCCTAAAGTCCCACACACAAAAAAGTACCAATCTCAAGGACCCTGATGTTAACCAATCAATTAATTTCCTGTTGTTCTTCCTCCCTGACTCACGTTATGAGGAAAGCCACTTGGATGATCCACTAGCTCTATTTACATGTTTTGGTTTCTGCTTTCCAGCCCTCTTCCATCTCACCTGCTCAGCCCATCAGGGCCAAACGGCGCCCTGTCCCAGCACTGGAAGTAAGGATGACTGCGATCTTTAAATGGTTGTAATTTTGTAATTGACGTCAGCTTTGGATATTGCTTTACAACTTTATTTGAAGACATTTTCAGTGAGTAGACATAATGAAACAGAAATACGTTGGCCTGAACATTTTGAATCACCGCTAAAATGATTCAGGAGAGCAGGAGTGTTTAAGATGCACTTGAAGTCGTTTTCTGCTTTCGATGGTTGTCTTCCCATTAGCCAATCGCGTAGACGGAGGTGATGCTCTTCCCATTTCACAGGAGAGGAGATGAGGGCAGGTGGGACAGAGGGCCTTGCCCAAGGCCACCCAGCTCCTTCTGGTGACAGCCAAGACTGGAAGCCTGCCTGCGGGAGGACACGCCCTGCCTGTTTTTGAAGGTCCACCCAATGAATCATGTGAGCAGCCCTGAAGGTGCCAGCAGTTTTTCAAACTGAAGTCCTGGGAACATCCCTAGGAGCATTGACATAGCATCAGGTGCTTTGCTAGAATGATTGATGATATTTTAACTGCAGCTAGCGTTTCCAAAGTGGAGTAACCAGGGATCTCACAGCAGCTGCAGGATCCTACAGTTGTCAAAACCAGCATGGGAGTGAAACGCTGTTGTGTAGCCCAGCTAGATGGCTACTCCATTTCACTTGGGATTATTCTTGGGACTTGACAGGCTGATTCTGCCCTGTTTTCTGCCCCAACCAAGTCCTAGACACTGAGACAACACTGCTGCAGTGTTGTGGAGGCCTTGTTCAGGAGTGGGTGCCCTGAGCCATGCCTTCACTGGTCTGGGTTCAGGGCTGCGCTCCTCTGCACAGCACCCCATCCAGGTGAGCAGCTCGTGCTGACTTACCTCACAGGCCCAGAAATCCCTACCCACTGGAGACAGGACCCTCCCCACCCTCAGCCCCTTTCTCAAACATGAACATTTAATGTCTCTCCGATATACCATGTGGTCCCTACTTTGTGGGAGAGAACAGATTGGCTGACCCAAGATGTGCCTGTTGCTCCATCTCTCCAGCCTCAGGCTCATGGTGGCTTAGGTAGGGGAGAAAAAAATTTTTTTCTAACAAATTCTCCATAGTTCTTAACTAAAACCCCCTGTAGCAAAACTCAGGCTACCAAGAGAAAAACACCTTAATGCCTTGTCTACACGCGAGAGACACCTGGGGATAAACGGGAGCATCTCAAAACAGTGGCCCTGCTGGTGGAGGATCGTCAGCTGAAAAGGCTGTGGGGAGGCAGCGGAAGTGGCCAAGGCCATGTGCAGATCCCTTGGGAGCAAACAGGCAGGAGGCACGGGTGTCAATTTACATTCTAAGACCAGTGGTGGGAGACAGCTTTGCTTGCGCCTGCCTGCCCTGGGTGTTCAATGTAATTCCAAGGCCAAGGTGGCACATGTAAGAGTGGCAGATTCGCTGCCCTACACCAAGAGCTGAAGGTTTCCACCAAGATGTCCACAGGGGCAGCTCCACAGCCCTGGGATGTGCTGCCTCCTCAGACATGATGGGGGACCAGGGGTGATTTCCAGTGGTCACTGGACCAACAATGCAACTCTATTAACAGTGTATTTTAGTGAATACAGTTCTTAACTTTAATGCTAAGGCATTGATATGTCACTGAAGAAATAATTTCTTATCCAGAATCAAGATTGTGTGCTCACACATGTTTAGGAATCTCAATAGCAACTGGAGATTCTCTAAAGATTCCCAGAGCGGATGCCATCCCAGCAGCGGGGATGCGCATGTGTAGTGAGCTGTGAGCGTATCCAAGGGGGCTGGAGAAAGAGTGAGGCACCCCAGCTGGCGTGAAGCAGTCCTCCTTGGCCACAGTGACCAGTAATGAGGAGGCCCATTCGGAGCTGAGCAGTTGGTTGCCTGTGTGTCAAAGGTTGCAATACTCTTTTGACAAGACTGTGGTTACTACCAAGAAACCACGTGTGAGAGCCCTTCATTCATAAACTTCAAGATTGACTTGCTTTGCGGTGTGGGCTTGAGCCGCTCCGCCTGATCCTGCCAACTTCCTTGTGTTCTGTAGTTTGTGTGAGTCCTTGTACGAGGTCATTGGCACATCTTGGGTTCACAGCATTTGTGGTGTGAGACATGGCCCATTTGTCCAGCACGGCTGTCAAGGTTTGAATGCGCATGTCCCTGCCAAAGCTTAGGTCTTGAGATGTTGTCACAAGGTGTGGGGTCTTTTGCAGATACCTGAAATCTGAGAACTGGGTCCTGGTGAGCAGGACCAAAACCTCTGCCATGGAGGAGGTGTCACGCAGTGGTCAGTCCCCCCAGCCTGGGCACAGTGCCGTGCAGGGAGGTGTCACGCAGTGGTCAGTCCCCCCAGCCTGGGCACAGTGCCATGCAGGCAGCAGACAGCAACCCTCATGAGATGCTGGACCTGCTGGTGCCTTGAGCCTGGGCTACCCAGTCTGCACATCTATAGTTTTCTATCTTGTGGTATTTTTTTCTTGCCTGTTAGCAACACCTCCTGCTCTCAATGTGAGGAACTTGCCTTAGCACTTCTTGTCACACAGGTCTGGTGGTGACAACTTCTCTCAGCTTTTGTCGGTCTGGAAATGTTGTCATCCCTCTGACACGAAGGGTAGCTTTGCTGGGTACAGTATTCTTGGCTGCCCGCTGTTTTTCTTCAGTCCTCTGGAAGTCTCACCCTACTTGCTCCCGGCCCCAGTGCTTCCTGCAGAGACCAGCCGGGAGAAGGAGGAACCCTCTCTGTATTACTTGCTTCAGTGTTGGCTCTAAACTTTGACCTTCTCATATCTGAATTGCCTGTTTCTCTAAGTTTGGAAGATTTTCTTTCATTATCTCCTTCAATATTCTTTCTGCCATTCTGTCATTTTGATGTCTCTCAAACTGCAATAATTCAAGTCCTTGCTATTCCTGTGCTATCTCATACTTCCTGCACTCTTTCTTCACTCCTCTTGATTATTTTTCTGCTCCTCTGTGTATTTTCAAGTAGCCTGTCTTAGAGCTCATCAAAGAGCTCAGCTACCTGGTCTACTCTGTTATTGAAGCTTTCTGTCACATTTTTAATTTCACTCTGTATACTTTTCAGTTGAAGTAATTCTGTTTGATTTTGTTCAGATTACTTCTATCTCTCTATTAAGTTTTTGTGATAGAACATTGATTCTCTGTGTTCCCTCGAATTTCATTGAATTTCCTTAAAACAGTTCTGTTGAAATCTTCATCCAAGCATTTGAACATTTCAATTCATTGATGGTTAGTTTCCAGAATCCTCTTTTACTCTTTTGGTGAAGTCATAGTTCCCTAGAACTTGGCGTACAACGTCATCTGTATGTTACGTGTCCAGACCTAGTAATCTGGCTTCACCCATGGCCGTCCTCACGATTCTGAGCAGTCTGTTTATCTTCTCTGAGCTCGTGAATATTACTGCTATTTCAGCACCAGTTGAGCTCTAAGTAATTGTTTCCAGGTCTGCTCTTGATGTATTCTCAATGATTCATTCTTGCAATATTCTCCAAACTCAAATTTGTCCCAAATTTATAGTTGCTGTGCTGTTCTGCATCACTGGGGAAACAGCTAGGAAGAGGTTGTCCACTCCTACCAATCTGTCCAAGGGCCTCTGGCTGGCTCAGACTCTGGGTCTTGTGGCCACTAGATTGCATCTGGAACCTTCAGCCAACCAAGACCAACGCAGCCCGGGGAGTAGGGCCCAAGCTCACTCTGCTTGGTCTGGCTGAGGCTGGGGACAACCATCCTAAGCATGAGCCAGTGGTGGTCTGACTGGGCTGTAGGATTGCTCAACTGAGACCACAGAATTCCACGGGACATCCGAGCAGGACCAGAGCGCCTGTGTGGCATGCACTGCCCTGGAGACAGGGGCTGTTAAGAACTGCTTGGCTCTTTGCTTGTCAGTTTGGCTAGCACTGTATCCCAAAATAGCCCTGTGGTTTCTTGCTACTTGTGGGAGGTGTGGGAGTGGCAACTGCTCAGCTACTTGGGCAGCCTCTGGGTAGATCACACCTCGTCTCACAGTCGTCAGGACCTGCACTGTCTCACGGCGTGCACCAGGCCTGCAAGGGGCTGCTGGGGACACACACCAAAGCAGGTCTGTCTCACTGGGGTGCAGGTGTCCCACCTGATGCTGGGATGTACTCAGTGTGTTCTGTCCACAGGCACTTGCTTCCTTGTGGAAACTGTGAGGTTCTGCCCCGCATTGAGCTTACCGAACCCCAACACACATGCCCATGGTCCCTTGCTATCTACTCAAATTTGGAGCAGTGTTAAAGGCCGCTCTCTGGACACCCAGGCTGGTCTCAAGCTAGCCATTCTTAATTCCCAAAATAACAGGTTCCCACAAAGTCCTGGGGCCAGCAGTGACACATCCCAAAATGGATCTGACTTCCGCATTGCAGGTATCTGACTCCAGAGGTGGAGACAGCCTGTGAGCACCCACTGGGGGCTGGAGGTCCTCTGACTTACTCAGGGGCTGACATTGGGAGCCAGGATTCAAGCTCTAAGCTGTGATTCTAAACTCCCTCTCCCAGCCTCCCTTATGTGTCTACAGTTCAGGGAGGAGTGGCAGTGGCTGCACAGCTCTAGAAGCTCCAAGTGGTCAGTCTGCTGTCCTCATTTGGGTCCAGGGGCTCAAAGAGCTGAGTCATTCTGCAGGGGGTCTGGCATTGCAAGATGGTTTGCTCTCCTGTTTCAAGTGAGAGGAATTTCTTCACACTGAATTTCTTGGACATTGGAGAGGACTGGTGCAGGCAAGTCTCTCCTTACTTTCTTCACTGCAACTTTTCCTGTGACAAGATGAGGCACCATGTTCCCTTACCTGCCTTCTGCAGCTCCTGCGAAGGTGACGTGGTGTGTATAGCTGTTCATGTTAGTGTCTCTGGAGGAAGGTGGGACCTGGAGCCTTGCTCAGCTGGGCTGTGGGTTTAACTGTTGGTGCCCTTTGTCATGCAAGTCTCAACTTCAGAGGCTCCAGTTACACGTGTGTTGGATCTCCTTTGCCTGCCTTCTAGTTCAACCACATTCCATCAACATTTCTCCTCTTATTTCCAATCTCAATGTTTTCCATGTGTTGTTTACTTTTATTTTTCTACATGCATCCCATTAAATTCTCATTTAAATATCCTCTTGGGCACTATGTGACTGATATGATATTTTTCTGTTGATATTTTTCTATTTCTTATCACTATTCTAAAATTTCATTTCCTACTTCTTAAATTTAAAAAAAAGTTCTGCTCCATGATCCCTTTTTATGTCCATGATTGTTTGTTTAAAGACACTCTATTCAGCTTAAATTTGTTCTCACTTTATCTTTTCTCTGTACGATGGATTTTGGGAGCAGAGTGGAAGGAAAGTGCTAGATGTTTCAACGTGTTTGCTTTGTATAGGAAGTTACAGAGGAAGATTCCTTGTGTTTCCATCACTCATGTTTGTAGGTAGTAGCTTGGAATGCCTTTTGAAGGCAGGTGTTCATGTGTGGTGCAGTTATTTTAATAAATGGCTTATTTTGGGGGAGAGGATGTGAGCCCTGTTTTCAGTTTTTATTTTATTTCACGCCCCTGCGTCCTGTGTCCCCCGTGACTCAGTCTCCAAGGTCTCTTGCTTTTCATCCTCTTCTCTACAGAAACGCTGCTTTTCCATCACCCTTGCGTGTTTCCTCCTCACTCCTACGTTTATTCCCTTCAGGATTCATTTTCAGCATTTCCACACTTAGAGTGACCCCTCTGATTCTGATGATAATTTATCTCTGTCCTGTTGTCCTCACCTGCCAGCATTTCTAGAACCTCAGTCAATTCCATTAGCAAAGGGCTGCGTTAAGAATTCGAGGAACAGGCTTGCTGAGTCTTCATATTTCTTTTTCAAGTTAATTATAAGTTTCTGTGTCCTCCGTGAGACCATCCAAGCCTGCTAAAATTTTATGTCAAATACCGGGGCAAATCTTGTGAGGTCATTCTTGCTGGGCCATCTTCTCATGCTGGCAAGTTGGGAAACTTAACATTTGTCAGCCACCCGTTTGTCTTTCACCAGGCGGCCAGGAAAATAACTCCTTCAAGGGGGCTCACAGGAGCTGTCCAGTCATTTCCCAATGACAAACGTCTCCTGAAGGTTCCAGTGGCCAGGCCAGCGAAGAGTCCGGGATTCCTTAAAATCCCAGACATGTCCTGAAACCCTGGTCTCTGTCCCCTTCAGCAGACACCGCATCTCCCAGAACCCTCCGAGAGGTGACTTCCCTCCCTTCTGGTTTCACTTTCACCTGTTCACTGTGTGGATAAAACTTCTCTGTCTGCAATGGACTCCTGGCTGTTCATTCCTACATTAAGCTGAGGAAAGAACCCATTGAGCTTTGCTGGTAACCCTCTGATTTTTGCTTGTTTGCTTGAGATTTGTGCTGTTTTATTTGTCCCATCCTCTGACCACTGTTTATGTAGTCTGTGTTTCCTTGGCTAGCAGGAGAGCTCATTTGTACTCACTCTGCTTCAGCTTTTGTCTGTTCACACAATTCCACTGAAGAAAAGAAAATCACTTAGAGCAAGCAAAAAACATGTTTCTCCAAATTTTGATTTGAACAGCAGTGAGAAGTACTTGATAGTAAAGCACATTTGTTTGATAAGCTTTATATAATATAAACTCACTTTAAATAAAATTTAAATAGCAGTTAATACTATGTATCTTAAAAACTCCTAATAATCGCATGTTTAGTTGAAATTTCTGTGCTTCATGCCATTTGGAATCCTGGACTTACAGGAATTCTCTCGACACAAGACCTGAAGTTAAAATATTCATCATGCTTTCTAGAAATGGGGGATAACAATGGAAACCAAAAAGAATTAAGTCAAATTAGACAATACAATATGCAAAATTTAAGTGTATTGAGATCTTTTAGTGTTACATTCAAAAATAATTATTTAACCGGAATTAGAAGTTTGTTTACCCACTACGGTTATATCATATAATTAGTCCTCCCAGCGTGCACACATTAAATGCAACTGAGATGTACTTGGGAGCAAATAGAGACATTTATGAATGATATAAATTATAGATTCATCACATGCAAAATAATATTTGAAGCATATTGTTTATGTACTCAAGTAATTATTCTCCTATTTTCTTCTAATATCCTATTGTTATTAGAAATTTTATGCCCTATTAATCTTCCTTGGCTTCTTCTCACAGTGTAGCATCTCTATTAAGCCCCCATTGTGCACACGCACACACACACACTGAACACTCACACATAAGCAGCCGCCTCTGGACTATAATTAGCAGTGGGGACAGCCAGTGGTAGTCAAATCGAAACACAATGGAGACAACAGACAAGTCTCTACCAATAATATGGGCTGTTTCCTGGTTTTATCTTTAAAATTAGGATTAAATTCAGAGAAAATCCTTGTGGATGTAAAATATATGACAAGCAGTCAGAGCGACATTCTGTGCGTGAACCTTTGAGCATGGCAAGATTGAGATTAATACGATCTTGAGCAACATCTGGCAGCAGCTTCCTGGAGCGCTTCTTGCTTGCCTCAGAGAGTCTTTCTTAGGGACCTTCTTAACTCCTGGAGAGAAGCATGACTCTGATTAGCTCAATGTCACTGGGGTTAAATTCGTTGACCAAGTGGCATTATCTCTGTGTGACATTTATTCTCTAACCATGCATAATCAAAGGTTGACTCTAAGATCAGTTCATCTGATAATAAATCACACTTTCCTGAAATATTCAGCAAATATCTAAGTAAAGGCAATGGGAAAGAGATGTTGAGCTGAGAATCTTTACAGGATGCTCCAGATTTTTAGAAATATGTTTATGGCGGTCCAGCACAGCAGCTTAGCAATTGAAGTCCTCATCTTGAATGCACCAGGATCTCATATGGGCACTGGTTCTAATCCTGGCAGCCTCGCTTCCCATCCAGCTCCCTGCTTGTGGCCTGAGAAAGCAGTCAAGGACAGCCCAAAGCCTTGGGACCCTGCACCTGTGTGGAAGACCTGGAAGAAGTCCTGGCTCCTGGCTTCAGATTGGCACAGCTCCAACCATTGCAGTCACTTGGGGACATCAATGGATGGAAGATCTTCCTCTCTGTCTCTCCTCCTCTCTGTTTTTTTGACTTTCAAATGAAAATAAATAAATCTTTATAAAAAAGGCTATGTTTATGTGCTCCCAAACCTAGGGACTTGTGAAAACCCGGGATGATAATCTGCTTTGTGGAAATCGGAATGCTAAAATCAGTGTGACGTGCTAAGCTTCCTGGCCAGGGCAGAGTGAAGGGGACACAGGCATCGGCCGAGTCTTCCCCAGTGTCTTCCAACACGGTTTCCCAGAATGCGTTTGGGAAGTTAGGACTGAAGCCTTACGACAGAACTTCTTCATTGACTTAGCTTTTAAATTGTCTACACTTCATTGAGTGTGAAAGGATTGAGGGAATGGAAGCAGTCTTTGATCACCCAATAGGGTCAAGCAATTTAATCCTGTATAAACCCCAAATGGTGAGATATGGAACTCCCATGTAAGCGCGTAATGGTGAGAGATTTAATCCTCGTATGAGGTCACGATGGCAGGCTGATGTTGTCCTCCTCCTTCGGTGACGCTGGAATTTAGGCTCCACCACCGAGGTCAAAGCGCTGAAGTCCCAGCTCAACTGTGCGGTTAGTACAGGGACAGCAATGTGCAAGGAAGGCTTCAACACCTGAAGTCACTGCGTGCATTTCCTTCCAAACATTTTTCTGGCACAGATTTCATCTCCGCTCATAACTCTTGATCAGATCAATATGAACCCAGTGTTCACACTTTGTGACACATTCATCTAAATCACTTTTATTTGTTCTGCTATGGAAAAATCTCTTCAAAACAGGGTCAAAGTAATGCACAAAGTCATGTGGGTTTTTTGGTTATGCGCAATGGACACTATTTTCATCCAAACTGGAGTCATGCTTGATTCTTGTTAAGAAACGGTGGTGAGATCTTTATGACTGAAGATCCTTACTCAGGCCTCTTGGAATAAGTCAATGCCACGAGGTCACCCTCCAACATCCTCACACCTCAACATACAAGCACATACACACGTGTGTGCTCCAATCACACCCCAACACATACACACACACACGCCAGCATACATGCACATTCATACCCCCAAGACACACCCGCACCCACCTACACACTGCACATTCACAAAACAGAAACCACAGTTCATATACACACATACCTGCAACACACACCCCATACACACACACAACCTTGTGCTCACACACCAGAACACACATACATATACACCCGAGTTACATGCACACATAGCCAACACATACAAATGTAACCCACAGCACAGTGCACCCAAGCACGATCCATGCTACATGCATGCACACGCATATGTCCCACACGCATGTGCACAACCCCATACATGCACACACCATCTCCCAAGGGTGAAGAGTCTCTGAGCGTAAGATACACTGAGCGTTGGGTGCAGCATTTTCACAGTGACTCCCACCATTTCTGGGCGCTAAGAACAGTCGTGCAGAGAGGCACAGCTAACTGCCTTTTTTTTTTTTTTTACACTATCCTAGGAGCTTCATTCTGGAAGACTCAATTCTAGATTCATAGCTTGCCCAGAGGAGCATATTTCAACTACAGATACCTGGCACGTAGGATAATCCTCGATTTATTAGAATCCATTTTATGCATCGTTTGGCGACAGCCATTTGGTATGCGAGAATTTAGGACCAGGTGCATGGCGAGACACATCATTGCTGGCTGTGTTCGAATGACAGCTCTCAGTGATATTTTTAAGTGAGCTTTTCTGGGAAGTCTTGTAATAATATTTTGATCTAACTTTGTCAGGATGAAAATCATGCTTTCTCTACCTGCCTCAAAGTGAAGTCAATTCCGGCGCGGGCCACTGCATGCCCATCTCACTGAAGCTCCTCCCGCTCCCGGCTAGCGCTTCGCTGCTTTTGCTGTGGCAGTCCAGTTTTTCGTTCACACGTGGTCATAAAAATAGTGTCGCCAGCATTCTGAGGGGTTAGTCAGGAACTGTGGTGGCAATTCCTCTGCTTACAGAGATTCATTCCAGGAGCTTGGGTGTTAGCATCCTGTTCTATGAGGTAAGCTGAAAATGACTAAGCAAATGTGTGTGGGTGAAACAGCTGTGTGTTCCAGCAGGTGGGAGGATTTAGACTTTCCATGACGCTCTTTTCTACAACTTGATTACATGTGTGCACACGTGTGTTTGATGTTCACGGAATGTAACACTGTGCTGTGTCTCTCCCTTCAAGGTAAGATGCAGCGTGGCCTTTCCTCTGGACGCCTCTTAAACACTTACAATTCTGTTGGAATATTCCTAACTTTAGAACTTACATTTGGTATAACACAATTTATATCACCGCTCTCTAAGTGAAGCACTTCAAACTTTCATTTTTCCAGGATCATTTTTCATCTTCCCTGAATTCATCTTCAAGCTGACTGTGGAGATGCGGCCAGCAGCATAAAGCTGTCTTTGCAAACACACAGGCCTGCCTTCTGCCTCCGCAGCACAGCTTGACTTCCGCAGCTGGACCCCAGCTGCTGGACCCCAGCTGCTGGACCCTCGGTGTTCACTGCCTCCCTGGGATTGATTTGAAGTTTTGGCAGGCTGGCAGTGAGTTCCAGCTCATTGGACTCATTTACCCTAAAGAACAGTAACTCCAAGAATAAATACACTCTAAAATAGTTGTAAATCAACATTATTCAGGGGTTGAGTTCCTGGCTGCTGGCTCTCACCTAGTCTGACCCCAGCCTGGACAGGCTTATGAGCAGCAAACCAGAAGAGAGCCCTCTGTTTCTTTCTTCTTTCTGTGCCTCTCGAATAAATCAGAAAAATATCAAAGAAATATTTATGAATGACATACATCATGAAATATAGATAGATTTTAAAAATATTTTTCCACCAAAATGAAAGTCTTTTGTAATTCAATCGTCCATTAACTTTTTGAAGTACTTTTTAAGATTTCTTTCATTTGTTTGTTTGAAGAGTTTCTGTGAATTACTCTTTAGTGGGTGGCAGAACCCAACACTGGAGCCATCATCAATGCCTGCCAGGGTCTACGTGAGCCGGAAGCTGCTTCTAGGGGCCAGAGCTGCGCACTCGACCCAGGCACCTGATTTTTTTTTTCCAGCAAGCTCAATATTGACACATAAAAATCTTTTTTTGTATGTTGAGTTTGTACTCTGCAACTTTACTGCGTTGGTTTATTAGTTCTAGTCAACTTTTGGTTGGAATGTCTTTGAAATTCTTCTGAGTCCCCGTCCTCTAGGCGCATTCTGACCCTCTTGCTGCAAGTCATCCCTGTGCTGACACACTCGAACACTTTACCCAAGAACAGGGTTGAGGTCACACAGCTCCACGTCATGAATGTCTGTCAGCCACTCACCACGCAGACCTAGAATGGAAGACCAGCTTCTCGGTAGTGCAGGTATGCGGGGTAAAACCGAGTGAGTTATGCTCTAACCTGTTGCCTGTCCACTCTTAGTCTGGACTCTCCCCCAGGCAGCTCCGAGACGAAGGCTTGCATCAGCTAGCCTATCTGAGAAGTGACTCAGCAGAGCAGGCGTGGTGAGGTGAGATGCTTCATAGAGGGGTGCTGGTATGGATGCTGTTCCGCAGGGGTCTGCACGAAGCACAGGGAAGACGTTTCACAAACACCCACCTGAGGTCAAGAGGCCCGAGGGCGAAGGCTTGTCCTTGGGGAGTGTGGACGGGGCACAGCGCAAGGTTCTGCACAGCACTGCCCTTGCTGGGTATGGGAAAGTCCTGCTGGGAGCAGAGAGGGCAGCGTGTGCCCCCGAACTGTTCCAAACCAGATCCCAGTGCTAGAAGGAGAGCACCTGCTGTTCTGGTCTGTGCTGTAAGGTGCCTCTTCTTGTTCTCGCACTTGGTGCCTGTGGCCACTTCCTTCCCCCACCCCTCACTCAAGAGCTCCTCCCCCTGTGAACATGGGACCCAATGGCCACTGTTGCATCAGCAGCACTGTGGAACTGGCTGCTTTTCTCCCTGCTCACCTTTTTGTTTTCTTTGTCATTCTAGAAGCTCTTAGTTGACCTTAACATGGAACAGAGGGCAAGGTTTCCATCCACTCTTGGCCACTGCTTCTTGTCTTAGCTGGAATCACTTCATTGAAGACAATTCTGACACTGTAGCTAGAATCAGCCCAAACCTACTGTCACTCTTAGGGCTCCTTGCCCTCTTCTAATAAAAACAAATAAATAACACTTGTTATCTTCCAATACACTTCATATTTGAGTTTGCTATGTTTGTAGTTTAGCTTTAGCTTGACAAAGACAGATTTTGACATTTGCATTCACTAACGTATCTCAAGCAACTCTATAGGATTTGACAAACAGTATCTGCTCAATAAACATTTGCTGAGTGAAGGATACACTCCAGATAGGCGGAATTCTTGATAACTAAAACAAACTGTCACTTTCAATGAACGTATTGGAAATTTCTTTTTGGACTGAAACTATGACCAATGCAGAGGACTTTGGGTAAATTAATAACTTGCCTTGGGAAGAGAAGTTTAAAGAGATGCTCTGTTAATACTCTTTGATGATTCTTCTCCATCAGGAAAAGATAGAGCTAGCATGGGCTGCTGGCTTTCTTCCTAGCCCCAAATTGAAGATGCAGGAAAGGAAGAGAACATGGAATGGTTTTAGAGGAGGAAAATCAAAGGTCTCAGGCTCCCCAGGGACCCAGGTGGACCCCTGGCCTGTAGCAAGGGAGGCTCCCCAGGGACCCAGGTGGACCCCTGGCCTGTAGCAAGGGAGGCTCCCCAGGGACCCAGGTGGACCCCTGGCCTGTAGCAGGGAAGGCTCCCCAGGGACCCAGGTGGACTCCTGGCCTGTAGCAGGGGAGGCTCCCCAGGGACCCAGGTGGACCCCTGGCCTGTAGCAGGGGAGGCTCCCCAGGGACCCAGGTGGACCCCTGGCCTGTAACAGGGAGATTGGAGCAGAGAGGCAGGCAGGCTGGATGGGGGAGAAGGAGGCTGGGATGCAGCCACTCCTTCGTGCTGTGGCCCAGCTCCACAGGGATGAGGGTGAGAGAGGGTGGAAGAGCAGATACAGGCCAAATAATGTGTTACTGCCCTAGAAACTCAGCTTGAGGAAATCCCGTGGAGGGACAAGGAAGGAATAAAAAGATGAAAATTATAACAAGAGAGCTGAGCTGCAGAGGACAGCAAGCATATGATTAGCTTTGATTCCATGCATAATTTTTTCCTAATACACATTTATTTTAAGATTTATTTATTTTTATTGGGAAGACAGTTTTTTTTTTTAAAGATTTATTTTTATTATTTTTTCATTGGAAAGGCGGATATACAGAGAGAAGAGACAGAGAGGAAGATCTTCCGTCCGATGATTCACTCCCCAAGTGAGCACAACGGGCCGATACTATGCCGATCCGAAGCCAGGAGCCTCTTCTGGGTCTCCCACACGCAGGTACAGGGTCCCAAAGCTTTGGGCCGTCCTCGACTGCTTTCCCAGGCCACAGGCAGGGAGCTGGAAGGGAAGCGGGGCTGCCGGGATTAGAACCGGCGCCCATATGGGATCCCGGGCGTGCAAGGCGAGGACCTTTAACCACTTGCGCCACCGCGCCGGGGCCGGGAAGACAGTTTTACAGACAGAATAAGGCTTGAAGAGAAAGATCTTCCACCTGCTGGTTCATCCACAAATGGGTGCATCAATTGGAGGTGAGCTGAGCTGAACCCAGGAGCCCCTTCCAGATCTTCTGCAAAGATGCAGGGTCCCAAGGCTTTGGGCCATCCTCCATTGCTCTCCCAGGCCATGAGCAGGGAGCTGGATGGGAAATGGAGCAGGCAGGACACAAACTGGCACCCAGACTGGATGCCAGCCCTTGTAGGCAGGGAATTAGTTGGTTCGGCCATCATGCTGGCCCCCTCACCACACATTTCTATGAAGATTTTGAAGACTCCTGAATGAATTTCTGTGTTTTTTGCACTAAACAAATGTTTAGTTTTATTTTTGCATGAACCTTTTGGAGTACCTGAATATAAAAAACGCTGTACATGTGTAAAAAACACTGGCCAGATGTGTGTGTGCCATGCAGGACACACTGGCTGCCAGCCCACTCTCTGGGTGCTGCCACTGGTTGGCTGGGGTGCATCCAGAGTGAACCATTCTGCCAGTTGGGGCCTGACTGGCACATCCACTCAATGAAAGCACTGAATGCATGGATGGAGCTCCAGGAACCACTCAGCCCTAAATTCTGGGGCTCCTCAGCTCGATGAGTTAGCTTCAGTGTGGTCTACAAGCAAACAAAAGTGTCACATGGCTTGGGTGAAGACACGTAGCATTCCCCCTCTGCCGCACGTCCTGTAAACAAAAGGAAACAACCTGCGGAGCACATCTTGTGTGTTCCATGCTTGACGCTCACATTCCACCTAAAGTAGATGCCCACCTGCCCACTTCCCTTCCTGGCCCCTGCAAAAAAAAAAAAGTTATTTTATTTGAAAGTCAAAATTGCAAAGAAAGATCTTCTGCCCAAAATAGCCTCTGCGGCCAGAGCTGAGTTGGTTGGAAGCTGGAAGTCAGAAGCTTCTTCTGGGTCTCCCACATGGGTGCAGGGACCCAAGCACCTGGGCTATCTTGATTTCCCAGGCATATTAGCAGGGAGCTGGGTCAGAAGTGGAACAGCTAGAATATGAATTGATGCTCACATGGGAGGCCTACACCACAAGCAAAGGGTCTGCTTGCTATGCCACCGCACCAGCCTCAACTGCCAACTTTTTAAAAGGGAAAGTGTGAGCTTTGGAATGGAACACTGATGTGTAAGCAGTCACCATGAAACACAGGAGTTCGTTGTCTTTCTCAGCACGAGGCTCTGAGTCTGGCCCACGTTCAAGGGTAGGGGGATTAGACCCCTCTGTGTAAAGGAAGGAATGGCCAAGAATTTGTGTCAATTTTTTTTAACTCAATATTTTAAAAAATATGACAAAAAAGACCTAGCATGCATTTTACTGCCATGACTATTGATGGGTGTGCGAATGGACTTCAGAAAGTTTGCAAAAAAAAAAAAAAGTGGATTCAAAGGATGAAGTCATTTTGGTCAAAGGGATTTTGAATTCTATGCAGTTTGTCATAGCATGTACTTTCCAAGAAATTTTTGAAGCGCTCTCCTCTGAATGTGTTTCAGATTTTTGTGCCAAAATAAACTTATCTTTTAATTCTACATTGGACAAACTTTTGGAAGTATCCATGTACTGTATGATTCAGCAGTCTCAACTATATTCACACTATTGTGCAGTTGATGTCCAGAACCGCTTAATCTTGGAAGACTCAAATTCCACCCTGGACAAATTTTGAAAAGATTTATTTCTTTATTAAGGATTATTTTACTATTTTTATTTGAAAGGCGGAATTACTGAGGGAAGGAGAGGCAGAGAGAAAAGAAGAGAGAGCTTCCATCTGCTGGTTCACTCCTTCAGTGGCCACAACAGCTGGAGCTAGGCAGGTCTGAAACCAAGCGCCTTGAGCTTCCTCTGGGTCGCCCACACGGGTACAGGGCCCGTGGACTTGGGCCATCTTTTGCTGATTTCCCAGTACATTAGCAGGGAGCTGGATCGGAAGGAGAGCAGCTGATACTCCGACTGGAGCCTATATGGGCTGCGTGAACCACAGGGAGAGGCTTTGCCCGCTGTGTAAACGTTTTAAAGCCACTAACAAAAGAAGGAGCAGGAAGTGCTATTGTTTTACTCTTCTTGGAACTCCAGAGCCTACACCAGGGTGAGGTTCCTGGTAAGAGCAGAGCAGAGGTCCTGCGTTCCGGAAGCCGCGCTTGGCACCCATCATCCTCCCAGCGGCAAGGAACCCTTTGGGACTTTGGGAATACTTGCAGAACTGAAATGATGAACGTTTGATTCTTTGGTCTTGAAACTGCTTTCAGCACCAACATGTTAACAACAATAAAAAAAGGTGAGGAAAGACCTGCCGTCGCTTCGGACACAGGATGTCGGAGTTTAGGACTTGATGGCCAAGCACAGCAGACAGGCTGATGGCATCCTCAGCCACCGTTTATTATATATTTGCTCCTAAACAAAATGTGGAGTGAAAGATGCAGTTCCGAAACAGCGGCCACGTTTCCAAGTGATCAAAATGAGAAGCAGCGATCAGAAGACACAACTGGCGGCGTGATGTGGATTTCCTCTTGTGCCTGAATGTTTTATGTAAGTGTTTGTCTTCCTGGTTCAGATGCACCTCAGGGTCTTATTTGATCATACTGTGAATAGCGTTTGTTTCTACTGCAAGGGCGATTTGTGGCCAGAGGTAGAATGTTCTTTACAACCTGCACTTCTTTGGCCAGAATAGACGCTCGCGCACGCGCACACACGCAGTGTATATGCTGCAGAAAGGGGAAGAGGCTGCTTTTGGGTAAAAGCTTGAAAAAGCTTGAAAATTACCGTGTGAAATTCCTTCTTACAATTCCACACATGTATTTGAGTGTATAATTACAGTATCAAAATCTAGGTAGTTTTCTAGAACTTGAGACGGGTAACAGTCCTGCCGACTTTCAACCAGGCAGAGGATCATCAGCCGCATTTAGTGAATTTCTGACCTGCTCAGTGCGAACGTGACGGTGACAGTGGTCATTACTGCCTCTGCTCAAACACGCTCGGCAGCAGTGCCAGGGTCAGCTCGGCAGTCATTCAAGGTCACGGACAGAGGTATGTACCGTGAAGAAGAGAGCAAATCCTGCAGGTCCGCAAAAAACGCTCTCCGGGGCTGAGTCCCCACCCCGCCGTGGCCAGGCCAATAGCCCCAAGCAGGAAACAGGAGCTTCTGAACACAGACACACCGTGGGCTGTCAAAGGGCCGATTTTTCTTCTGAACAAGAACTTTGGAGTATAATTATTTCCCTTCCACAAAATTCCCAAGCTCATATTTCAAATGCGCTTTTCTAAAACATTAAAAAAGACGAGGAAATAAACCAGGGAATTATTCAGAACTGTTTTAAGTGATGCTAAGATACAGCCCCTCAAGCATTGAGCAAGCAAGCAGCCCAACGTGCTACAGAGAGAAGACCCTGAGAACCAGAGGTGTTTTTGACAGGGTGGGCGTTCGTAAGCCCAGAGAAAGGTGGCGTACAGCTGGAAACACCGGGCACAGGCCCCTCCCCAGGGCCACACTTTGTCATATGCGACACTGTCTCCTGTGGTTTTCTGATGGGAAGCTTGCTATGTCTCCCCGCCCCTTCACATTAGACAGAGTTCAAGAGCAGCACGTGCACGTTAAATTAAAATTACCGAAAAACGATCCAAAGTCCTGGATCCTAACAGAATAATGTGATCTCGTCTGAGATCGCCCCCTCAGCTCTCTCCATGCTGTTGCCTAGATTAAAACATACACACTTCTGGGACTGGCACTGCGGCGCAGTGAGTTAAGCCACAGCCTGTGGCATCAGCATCCCATAGGGGTGCCGGTTCAAGTCCCTGCTACTCCACTGCACCTCTCTGCTAATGGTCTGGGAAAGCAGCAGAGGACCTGCGCCCATGGGGGAGACCCGTGTGGGGGACCTGAAACGCCTGGCTCCTGACTTTGACCCGTTCCAGTCCTAGCTGTTGCAGCCATTTGGGGAGTGAGGCAGCAAATGGAAGGCCTCTGTCTCTCTCTCCATCTCTCTATAGAGTTCTCATTTCCAAATAAATACGCCTTTTAGAAAGAAAACACACATGAGCCACAAGTTTCTGAGACTTTACAAGACAGTTCACTCAATTCTTCCCTGCGCATTGCTTCTGATTTGCTAAATTATAAATAATTCTGTCTCAGCCATCTTTGTGGGAACTGGTTCTTCACACCGCCTCATATTCAACATTGTCACTTTGGGCTAATTTTCAAGTGGAATTATGAGTGAAAGAATATGAACATTTTGCAGTCTCAATATACACTGCCAGCTTGCTTCCACACCAGCAACCTGAGACCCACCCTCCGCACCTCTCCTTTGCTGCCAGGATAGTCAAATGGCCCGTTCTTTTAAGAGCGCATTCGTTTAGTTCTGTTTATTCATCTTCTGTTAGGGAGACTGAGGAAGACCCATGGCCCTGTTCCCAAAGGATCTGCTTTGCAGAGGTGGGAACAGGAAAGATGGGGAGGGTGCTGGGTGACTGTGCAGGGCTTCCGCCTTCCTGGAAACTCCAGGGAGAGCCAGGGCTTCTTTCCAATGTCAGAACTGCCCCGTGCCGAAATCGCCGCCTGTTTGTGGAATATTTTTTGCCATTACTCTCAGATCTATTGGGGTGGAGGGGAGTTAGGCAAGGACAAAGTCCTCCTGGGCAGATTCCTTTTCAGCAGCCTCAGCAGGACATGCCTCTGCTGAGAACACTCTAGCACAGGTGCAGGCTGTGAAGTCTGACACGCCAGGCCTGCCTTGGTTTACTGCAGGAGATTGGGCTGTGACCATGGATTTGCTGCCTAAGCCCACTCATATTCACCGGGAGCATCCACAGACCAAATTACATGCATGCTATCTAGGACTAAGGTCATCAAATCTCTCCCACATTTTCTTCTAGAACTTTCACAGTGGCAGGTGTCATTCTTAGTTTATATTGCTGTGACAGCATGCCAGGCACCGAGTCATCTGTAAGTGATAGATGCCTGCACATCGCAGCTCAGGACCCACAGGATTGGTGTCGCTGGTGGCCGCTCCCTGCTGCCAAGGGGCACCTCGTGCTGAGCCCTCCAGCAGGCAGGAGTGCTGTGCACCGCTGGGTGGGAGGGCTGCGTCAACGGGGTTCCCTGCAATCTCCAGCCTTCTGCGGTTGCCCAACCCATTGATGACTCTGGAGTCCTCGGGTCCCAGTCATCTCCCACAGACTAAGCCTCTTTACACGTTTGTATCACACTGAAGATCACATTTAAAAATAAACTTTCGGGCCCAGCGCAGTGGCGCAAGTGGTTAAAGGTCCTCGCCTTGCACGCCCAGGATCCCATATGGGCGCCGGTTCTAATCCCGGCAGCCCCGTTTCCCTTCCAGCTTCCTGCCTGTGGCCTGGAAAGCAGTCGAGGACCGCCCAAAGCTTTGGGAACCTGCACCCGTGTGGGAGACCCGGAAGAGGCTCCTGGCTTCGGATTGGCATAGTATCGGCCCGTTGCGCTCACTTGGGAAGTGAATCATCGGACGGAAGATCTTCCTCTCTGTCTCTCCTCTCTGTATATCCGCCTTTCCAATGAAAAAATAATAAAAATAAATCTTTAAAAAAAAATAAACTTTGGATGGGACACCATCATTCAAACTGTAGCTGGTAATTAAGACCCAGCCCATACAAATCACATAATTAAGTATTTGTTATTTTCATAGAAAATTTCAACTTAATTCGAAAAATGGTTGATGTTCTCAACCACCTGGTATAATAAATAAAATCAGCTAGCTACTGGGCGGATTAGGTTTGGGCCATATATCATTTTCACTTTAATTAAATTTGTAGGAAAAGGTTAATCACAAAGTATTTTTCAAAATTAGTGGTATCATTGCTGATTTTATATCTGAGTTTTATTTATTTGTGCCCCACACCAAGTACTGGCATTCGACACATGAGCATATAAACGCCTGGTGAAGGACATGAGGGCTTTGACTCTTCCCATTGGCGCTGCCTGGTAATGTTAGTTAAACCTTAGTTGATTGTTATGTCTAATTGTGCTTTCAGCTAGACATCATTGTATTAACACAAATTAAGGAATGAAGCAAGGTACTGAATTGGGTGACCTGAAAAACTAGTATGAAAGTTAATTCTTTTAGATCTACATCATTTTAATCTTAGGAAGTCATGCTCTATTTTATAAGATTGCATTTTGCAGTTTGTTTAAAACTGATGCATGAACTTAGAGTTCACTTATCTTCAGCTTGCATTTTTCCTGTGAACTTCAACATATGACCTTTGGGTCACACATTCAAGGCCAGCAGGGCATCCAAATGAGTGAAGTTTGTGCTTGTAGTGGACATTTTCATCCGAGGACTTATTTTTAAGTTAATGAACTAAAATTTAGAAAACAGAGGCCCGGCTTTCAAGGACTTTTCCACTTTCTTTCATAAAGAATAAAAGCAACATAAACAGAATTAGCTATAATGTTCAGCATTGATTGAAATCAGGCCAAAAATTGTGCCTGTGCTTTTCAGATAAGAGTACCTTGATGGCGGGAAAGAAACCCTGGCTCCACACAGGGAGGAGAAAGCGGTGGCTGAGGTGCTGCGCCAGGCAGCGGTGGCTGTGTGCTTGGGGACCGGCGTGGAGGACAGGCGGGCTGGATGAGGATAGAGAGAAGGGTGGCAGGGCAGGTGGCCATGATTGCAAATGATCTCTGGCCAAGGTTAGGACGCTGGACTTGACCTCAGCTGGGAACAGGAAACCTTTGGGGATGAGGAAAGAAGCAGTGACATAACTTAGATTGTCAGGTAATTTATTTCCCTGTATGTGCAAGGCAGAGAGAGAGAGCGAGACATCTTCCATCTGCTGGTTCACCCCTCAAATTTCGGCAGTAACTGGGGCCAAATCTAAAAGCAAGAGACCAGAACTCAATCCGGTCTCCCACATGGATGGTAGGGACGCAAGTCCTTGAGCCCCACTTTCAATCTTCCTGGGAACACATCAGCAGGAAGCTGGCATTGGGATTTGATCTCAGGGTTTCTGATAGGGGATGCAGATGTCCAAAGATACATCTTAACTACTTTGCCAAACGGCCATTCCAATAATTTGAGTTTTAGAATGAACTGGCTGTTCTAAGGCTCTAGCCAGGAGGGGATAGCCAGGTGGACCACTTGATGCTGTTGCGATGCTCCAGGGAGCAGGTGGATGAGGACTGGATGCAGTGGACACATCCTCAGAAGCTACAGTGATCTAGGCCTGCCCTGCTGTGACTGCATTAGCTACACCTACAGTTTATCTTTGCTAACATTTTGGATAGTCATGCCCGCCTGCCTTGTGAGAGGCATGGGGACCAGTGCCACACGGTCTTTCCTAGGCTTCTTCCAGGATCTGGCCCTTGGCTGGTGCTGGGTATCGGGGTCCCTCGTCCCGCGAGCAAAACCCCGATACGGTAAAGACTCTTTAAAAAGTTTATTGGTCAAGACTTCAAGCGTAGTAGCAAAGAAAAGAAAAGAAAGAAAAGGTTGCAACAGTTGTAAGATTTATTACAGTGAAGCGATTACAGCATAACCTTGAAGCATGCCCAGGGGAATCTCCTTTTTTAACCATTTTCTTACCCACACCCTTTTACATAGCACAAACCAATCCATACACAGCTCCTCACGTCATGCGATAAACACACCAATCATGACTTAGGTCACGTAGCTTCCCTGCGTGCTCAGCCCAATCCTCAGTAACTTCCCAAAACCTGTTTACCACCTTTGTGCCACGAAGCAATGGTCAGCAAGCGCCATCTTTGAGGCGCGGCTCCGCTGTCCACAGCTGGGCAACACTGGGCATCTCTATTCCAATTGGACATCATGGTTGCAGTGAACTTGGGTTAAATTCTTGTTCATTGCTATTGTTGCTCTCTTAGCATTTCGTTTAATTGTTTCGTTGCCTCTGTGATGGATGTGGATAGTGTTCACACTCTGAGAACTGATGTAAAGTCTGGATGATTTGCCCACGGTCACTAGCAAATGGAGCAGTCAGAGTCGAGGCAGGTGCAGCCTTCTGCACCCTGAAAAGCCTTCACTGCCTGTCTCTGTCCTGTGTGCCTCTCCCCCTCACTGGCCAGCGGAGACCAAGGGAGAGATCAGAGATCTGTGCTTCATGGTTTTCAGTTCTCAGATCCAGAGAAGCAGGGAGGGTGCATGTCCCAGCACTGTCAAGTGGTGACATCGCAATGTCTCCTGAGTTACCACTCCCAGCGCTGGAAGGCCACTCAAGTCCACCTTTGTCCAGGCTCTTTCTTCCTGACCTCTCCTACCCTGCCAGATGAGATTAAATGACCCCAACTCTACTAGCCACAGTTGGGTCTGGAGGGCAGGAAATGGCACTGGACCCCAAGTCTGGGGAATCCCGGGGATCCTTGAGCTATCTCAGCCCCAAGCTGCCTCATCCATGTTTCAACATCCAGGTTGGATTCTAATTACCATAGGCCTGCAGATCTTCTTTTGTACCTGGAGCTGGACATCCCATCTGCCTCTTCAAGCCCCAATCCTTCATCCCTAGGGAGATGACAGGGTGGGAATAAAGAATGGCCCCAGGAAGACGCCAGGAGCCAGTCCTCCCAGCAAGCACCTGGTCCCCAGCTGTGGCTCCGAGAAGGCAGGAAGTCGAGGTCTATGGTGTTCAGTTACCCTGTGTGTGGCCATTTGTTACAGCCCTCAAGAGCTAACAGGTGGCATGGTGAGCTTTGCAGGATCACTAATGACCAGAGTCTTAGGGGCCAGGGCCACTTCAGAGCTTGTGGTCGGGACTCCTCGGGCAGTGACAATGACCAGGTCTTAGAAGCTCTGGTCTTGCCTGAAGAGCCAGTACCCACACCTGCACAGGGATAGTTAGCTCCTGGCTGTACACATGAGAGGCTAGTCATAGGATCCGCCTGTGCCAGAATCTCAGTACCCACCCTAGGCCCCCAAATCCTCACGCACATGTTGCCATGTACCTCCTCCCGGAAGACAAGGTTTGTAGGAGCTGAGAGCAGCAATGAGTGTGGCCAGGCAAACTCTTTCTCTCCTGGAGCCCATGTCCTCCTTAGGGACACACACAAAGCAAGTATTTTAGCAAAATGACCTCAGAGGTGTGTGCGGGAGCCCAGTTCCAGTTCTGAAGCTCAAAGAGGATCTAGCGGGTCATGAATCGATGATGTCCAATGGCTGAATCGGCTTCCAGCATTAGGGTAAGCACAACCCTTGAAAATGTCACCACTCTTCCTGTCTGATCTGCACAGCCCATTTGAAATCCGTCCTCCACCATGGGAGCAATGCAGCTTCTGCCCAATCACGCTTGTCCATTCCCCTGCTCCTCTCTCAGGGCAAGGGAAGGTGCTTTCCAGGGAGCCTGGCAACACTCCCCAGGGAGGGGATGTGATCCCTGACCTGATCTGCTTCCAGCACCCGTCTTGAAGTCAACACAATGGCTAGGACGATTTGCCACCTCAACCACGTGCCCACTCAGAAGATGATGGTGATCTTCTGGAGTCCCCACTAGCCAGCCCTCCTACCCTACACACACGTGGGTGGGTGTTGAGCAGATGAGCCTGCGGGTCCCACCTCCACTTGCTCCTCTGCACATTAATGTGAATTCTCAGCTCTCAGGTGTCCCTCCATTTCCTGTCACAAGAGGAAGGCGTACCATTAGCCTGGCTGGGTATACTGGCTCCAAGTTTGTGGAGTCATTACTGGGCCAGAGTATCATGTCTGTGTGTTGGAAAGTCATTGCTTATTGAGGCTGCACGTGTCCCCCCAGAGGATATGAGGGTCCTCATCCAGGATAACTTTCACCCTGGGTGGATGGATGAAGGCCAAGGCCAAGCTGCCCCCTGGAGGTGACCGTTCTTTTAGATTGCACGTGGCACTGACTGCAAGTCGCTCCTCCCTGAGCCCTGTCATGACATGGAGCTTTCAAACATACTGCAAGGCTTGCAGCCATACAGAATGGGGTCATCGTAGATGGTCCTGCCCAGGAAAGGCAGCAGGTGGGCACAGTCTGACATTCAAAGCCTTTGAGATGCCCATGTTCCTGTGCGTGCTGACCCCATATCCATGTGGTATAGTTGCTCATCACCCAGCTGCCACCACTCATGCCAGGAAGCGTGTCCTTGATGCAGCCACTCACCTGTGCCAGGCTTGTAAGAGCAGATTCTGCCAAGGGGCCAGTGGGAGTGGAATCCAGAGCTGTCATCGGAGCCAGGGTCCTGTCACACATCCTCACAGCTGTTGCGTTCAGACATGCAATGCTCTCTTCTTGTCAACTGCCTCATTTACTGCTTTTTTCCTACAACTTGGGCGGCTGGGCATAATACGCTGACTGTGGAGTTCTCGGCAGTTAATGCCCTTTTTCTGGGCCCTCTTTTCATGTTCTAGGTCCTTTGGAAGAAAGCAATGTTTCTCTTCCTGCAGTTGTGTCAGCTGCAGTCTTCTGGTGGATAGTGCTGTGCTTGTCCTGTGGAGGGACAGAGATTGTGGCATGAACAGAACTGAACCACCTGCTGGCACCAAGGGGCATGAGACAGTGATGTGGAATGTTCTCCCTTCAAGTGCTGCTATCAGACAAAGCGTGGACACAGCTCCACTCTCAGTCTCTCTGTGTCTGTTATAGGGGACGACTTCGCATGACTTTCTCACGAACTTTTAAGAATCCAGCATGCCTCTTGTCTTCCACAAACAGATCCCTCTAATGCAGTGCAGACAAAGCCCCTACTGTGCGCAGGTCTCCATGCCACATGCCAGGGAAGATTTGAATGGGAATCCTCAAAGAAAGGATTCTCTCCTATGGGAGATTTGAACAGAGAAGCAGCTACCCCCAAAGCAAAGCTGGGATTTGCAAGGTGATTGACTGAAGGAACACGCTGAGGGGGCGGCAGCCAGGCCTCCCAGGATGTGCAGGAACCCCGGGATCTGAGAGGGGCTGCAGTGAGGCTCAGCAGCGGGGCTGTGTGCTTCCAGGGGACATCATGGGTCAGGGTTATAACAGCCATGGTGCTCACACTGTTAGCCCAGATCCTAAGCCAGAAGCCATGTCAGGCCCCTCACTGCGGACTCTTGCAGCCAATGCAACTGGTGGGCTATAGTGTTTTATTCCTGGTCCCATCCAAGAGGAGAAGCCAGCACCCAGGAGACTCAAGTGTCTGGTCTGCAGCTGGGGCTGGCACCATGGTTCAACAGGCTAGTCTTCTACCATTAAGCACCAGCATTCCATACAGGTACTGGTTTACGTCCCAGCTGTTTCATTTCCAATTCAGCTCTCTGCTTGTGGCCTGCAAAGACAGCAGAAGACGGCCCAAGTCCTTGGGACCCTGCACACCCATGTAGGAGAACTGTCATTCCTTTTCTCTTAAAATAAAAAAGGAAAGAAAGAAGAACAGAGCCTTTGCTGATACCCAAGCTCTCTCACACACGCAGACTCCCTTCGGCATACATTCCTGGGGCAGAAGTGTTCTTTTTCTGCATCCTCTACCTTACAAACTTGCAAAACTCAAACCCTTGCCCAAGGCCTAGTGTTGTTAATGTTTGCCTATGTGTGTGTGGCACAGTTTATCCACTTTCCCTCTGGACAATTTGGAATGAGTTGCAGAGCCCTGGAGACTTCATTTCCTGAACAAGTGGGAACCCCTGGCCTCAGCAGTGCAGCCAGTGCCCAGGAAAGTCCACCCAGGGCCGAGCTGCGACACCCAGCAGGTTCTGCCAGGGCCGAGTTGCAATGCCTGGCAGTGTCTGCCATGGCAAAGGTACTCTGGCCGTCCAGCAGATCTATCGCTTGAACCCAGTGATGATGCCGGCAAGCAGAGCTTGAATATTTAGATCGGAAGTGATGCCATCAGCCATGTCAGCTGCACTGGCAGCACCACTGTCTTTTTTTTTTTTTATCATTTATTGTTCTGAAACAAACCTTCTTTCACTGTGATACTAACTCATCCTAAGTGTGACATGGAAAACTCAGAAACTCATCTTTTCCTTGGTGCAGTCTGGCCTTCTTGCTATGTGTCTGTAGCATGATAGACATATAGAATGATGGAATGTTGAACCAGGAGGCATTTGGCTTTGAAACCAAAATAACTCAGCCAAATACACGCCAGCACTTCCGGGTGGCTTAGTGCAGATGCACCTGCAGGGCTCCGAGAAAACAGGGTGCAAGCTCTCAAGGTAAAGGCACTGAACGATAGAATAGGTGACTAGTGGCACAGGTGCACACTGCTTCCAGCCCTCCACAAGTTGGCTTCCTTTTAATTCTTTTTATATTTTATATTCTTACAATATTTTATGTTCTCTTTATATATACGTGATGTTGCATTTTATTTATTTTAAAGACAGAGTGATAGAGAGAGGGAAAGACAGAGAGATCTTCCATCTGCTGAGTCATTCTCCAAATAGCAGCAAAAGCAAGGGCTGGACCATTCTGGCTGAAGCCAGGAACCAGGAACTTCATCCAGGTCTCCCAGCTGGTGGCGGCAGGGACCCAAGCACTTGAGCATCTTCTGCTGCTTTCCCAAGTGTGTTATCAAGGAGCTGGACTGGAAGCGGAGTAGCTGGGACTGCAACTGGTGCTGCCAGCATTGCCAGCCAAAGTTAACATACTGTGACACAAAGCTGGCCCTTAATTCCTTCTTTTAAATGGTTTTCTTATACCAGTTTGAAATTTATGCAAAAAAAAAAGAAAGGGACGGGACAGCCCATTCCTTTACTATGAATATTCCACTTTTATTTTAACTGCTGGCTGAAGCCTGAGTGACACTTTGAGTTCTTCAGTTTTTATGGAATTCCCTGTTCTGCCCCCAGATCCCATCCAGGATCTCACGTTTCTCTCTGAGTTCCTCTGACCCTGCCAGTTCCTTAGACTCCTCTTGACAATTTCAAGATCTTCCTGTATGTGTTCCAGCCATCCTGTACTTGCAAGCCATCCTGCTTCTAGCCCCTCCTCCCCAGAAAACAGCAGGTTCCCACTGTCATTCCAAGACCTAGGGTAGCCCTCAGAGTGCTGACGTCAGAGAGGATGTGACGAACTCCTGGTCACACGTCACAAGTGCGCTTGTGCTGAGTAATAGATTAGGGCCTGTGGACGCAAAGCTTCTTTCTGGTAATTAGATACTTGGGGATGTGTGCTATAACCCCAATTTTCATGTTATTCAAAATTACAGTTTACAACAATTATAAACGTAATCCATTTATGCTGGATCAGTCTGCCAACTATTATGCATTGTGCATATAATTATAGTCACTCTTTACTCACCCTGTTTAAATGTAGCATCCGCCAGCAAACTCCCACTGGAGAGAAACACTTGCCTGATCCCAGAAGACCTGACAGAGTGTCGTCACCTCCTTCTGTCTGCTCCCTTCCATGTCACAAACCCTCTGCTCCAAAAGTCCATCTCAGAGACCTTTCCCATAAACCCAGTTCTGAGGGTTTGACAGGCTGTGCACCTGCTGTTTCCAATCAGTGACAAATACATCCCGAGCATCTTCTCTGATCTTCTCAAGCAGAGAAAGTGCTTGCCCCTGTCGTCACAGGTCAATGGGAGCAGGCACAGGTGACCACATCACCCGGAGCTGGCCAGCACCCTGTGCCAGCCCACACATTGTGGAAATCCCTGGTAGTGTGGTAGTCCTGCTTGCTGTTTCTCTGACGCTGGCCCATCGTCATGTGTTGACCTGCACATTTGCTTCATTTCTCAGCATCTTGCCTGTTCCTGACCTGCTGACAAGGACCAACCCCTCCACTTCCACCCTGCTGCCTGGCCCTCCCCTGCTTGAAATGCCCTGCTCATTCAGCGGCCCACGGTGTGGACCAGGCCACACCATCCGGCCTGGGATGAGTCACTAGATAGCAGAGAGGAAAATGCAGAAGACAAAGGTAGTTAGAACACGGAGAGAAGCGATGTTACCATATTAACTGAGAATCAATGAGCTGCAGGAAAACTGCAATAATATCTAACACGCCCAGTGAAAACCTGCCGGAGGGTGCAGGAAGTGGGAAGGCAGGAAACACACTCAAGAAGTGACGACCTAGGCTGTCCCTCTATTCAGACAGAGAGAAAAGGATATTATCAGAGACACAGAAGAGCATTTCTTAGCGATTCAGGGGTCAATGCACCAAGAATACCTGACAGCCTGGACATTTATACATCTGATAAGACAGCCTAAAATATAGCGTACAGAAACTGACAGGCCTAGGAGGGGGGAAGGGAAAGTTCCCAGTGCTTCTCGGGGGACAGTTACACTCCTTCCTTGTCCACGATTGTCAGAACCAGTAGAAAGAAAGTTAGAAAGAAAATGTGAAAGTATTTGGATATCAGTGCAGTTAATTCGGCTTCTTTGGATCTGTGCGAGCATATTTTATCATCCTGTTACTTCCAGTCTTTGTGTTTAACACAGGTTTATTGTGAGCAGCCTTTAGCTGAGCCTGATACCCACAAAAGTGACATCGGGCACAGTTTTAGAACAGGCTACTCAACGTTCAGTGACTGAGCATTCTGTTCAAGAATATGCAGAATATTGGCTAATGCTAGCCAAACTCTGAGCTCTAACACAGGTCTTAATGCATTCAGAAGGATTCATTTCATGCAAAACATGTTATCTGTTCATGCTGCAATTAAATGGGCGACCTGAAACAGAAAGATACCGAGTAAATCTGCATAGATCCAGAAATAAATGATCCGCTTCTATATAACCCAAGGATTAAAAAAAAAAGAAATCTAAAGGATACAAAATGGCATTACTACATTTAGAAATACAGCACGCTGAGACCTGTGGGGTAAGCTGATGCACTACCGACAGGTGAATTCGCGGCGCTCCTAGGTGCCTGCACTGGCAGAGGCGCACACATCCACGACCTCGGTGTCCCCAGCCAGAGTGTTTAAAAGAACAGAAACTCAAGATGCAAATGGGGTTAAAGGGAAGAGTTGCCAAAGCTCAGAGCGGAAACAAACAAAGCATAAACAGGAAGAACTCAACAGGAGAATCAATAATCCAAAAGCTGATTCACTGAGGACCCAAAAAATCAACAAAATTGAGACATCTCCCAAGAGGTTGATGAGGAGCAGGCAAGAATCGGCAGCATCGAAAGGGGTGAGCTGCAGTCGATCTCACAGCAAGCGAAAGATAAGGAAACGTGATAAAGAACTTCATGCCAGTACACTCAAAAACGTAGATGAAATGGATGAATTTCCTGAAAGCCACAAATACCACCAGAGCTTGTTGAGGAAGTGCTCAGATCTGCAGTGTGGACTGCGTGGATGGCCTCTTGGGATAAACAGACGCCGAACACATTAAACCACGGGCTTTCGAGGCGCTAGGTTAGTTCAACACCAATTCACAAAAAAATTTTTTTTTAAAATATGAGTATTCAGAAAAATGCAAGTGATAGAGCCATAGCTTCAGCTCAGAGGCACCAAGGAACTGACGTCACAGGTAAACCATGCTGTCCCTGAATTCCACAGGAGCCTCCTGGGGAACCAGCTCCAGGGTAAGAACTGTAGCTGAGCCAGGGCTGACCCAACAGCTCCAGGTGGACGGGCCCGATCAGCAGACCCCCACACTTGCCTCACCCCATGCTGGCCGAGCGGCTCAGAAAGAAGCCATGCCCTGAAAGCTGTGCACCCTGAAACAGAAGGCTACACCCCGGTTTCACTGCAGCCAAGCCAACAGGGGAGAGAAGCAGTTAGCTGCAGCCCTTCCACCTTCCTGCCTCACCTATGGGACAATGCAGAGCAGGACAAAACACGTTCTGTGAAGGCACAACCCAGGGATCCAGGCTTAGGGACCTGACCAGATGAAGAGCAGAATGTGTCCTGGACCGCACGCCAGAGCAAGGCCTTCTGTGGAATGACCATGACATCCAACTGAGAAAGATGTTCATCTCAAATCCTTCCAGTGGGAAATGAGTTCACAGTGAGCATGGTCGCTAAGATGCCTTGTGTTACTTCATTTCCCACAAATTTCTCTTTCGGAGCAGTGTCTCTGTAGCAGTGTTCTCTGCGCCTGCTGACTGATCCCCCCAGAAGGGTGCATGTTAACAAGCACCCAATAAATGCTTCCCCAGGCAGATTGTTTGCGAACTCATAAAGATTCGTTTCTGCAGGCTTAGTGTCCCTTCCACATCTTCAGTGGCAGAATCCATCACTGCACATTACATGTGGACACCCCTGCAAACGCAATACAGCCCTGGAATCGTGCCAGGGCTTGATTATGCTGCATCATTTCACTTTACAAGCAGAGCAACATACAGCGGCTTTGAAACTATTTTAAGCAAAAGATGGAGGAGTGAATTGACTCCTGGCCAGTAACTGAGCTGCATCTTCTTTATCATTTTCTATCAAGCACGCTGCTTGGAAAATGGTGGTGATTGTGTGGCGAACTCACTCCGCAAACTCTGCAGAGACTGCAAGCTGCCAACTCATCCAAATTAAAAAAAAAAACAACCCAGACTTCTGTAGGAGATGGAAGCCAGATAGAATTTCCCTCAGATTGCTATATTGAAGAAAGGAGACTGTACATTCCAGATTAACTTGTTTCAAAGTATAAGAAGCAGTCTTGAATTTTCTTTTCAGTTCTTACCTTTCAAACTCATGCACCACCAGCCTTACTTGACCAAATTCATCTCCAGTCTTAGCTTGTTGGCATCAGATAGACCTGGAAGATTCCAATGTTGAAAAGAACAGATACCTGGTCTATATTTATGCAATAGAACCAGCAATAATTAAATATTTAAAGAAATATCTATGCACTAATTTTGAAAGTCAGACTTATAGAGACAGAGGGAAAGACAGAGAGGAAGATGGACAGTGAGAGAGAGATCTTCCATCTGTCTGATCCTTCCCCAGGTGACAACAATAATCAGTAGGGGACAGGCCAAGGGTCAGGATTCAGGAGATGCATAAGGGTCTCCCACATGGGTGACAGGGCCAAACAGGCCATCTCCCACTGCTTCCTCAGGCTGTTAACAGAGATCTGGACTGGAACTGGAGCAGTCGGGACATGAACCAGCCCCCGTGTGGGACGCTGGTGGCTTTTATCAACTGTACAACAGCCCCAGGAACGAGGTGTTTAATGTGGAAGAACACGGGTCAACCTGAGGTCAATGTTGAAACTTTGAAAAGCTTTATTAAAATACAGTTGAATATGAGAGAGAGAGGAGAGAATGATGTCATGACTTCATGGACCAGGTGATATAATAAGTAATTTCCATAATTAAGCTAACTGACATGCCCATCCATCACTTTACACACAATTACTTTTTTTTGCCTCTTGGGAGTATTTAGCATCCTCCATCCTAGCAAGTTCTAAGCCTTCCAACAGTGTTGCTGGCTTGGTCTCCATGCTGCACACTAAACCTCCAGCACTTTCTTAAAATCTATAACTGGAAGCTTGTACTTTTGGGGCAGTGTCTTTCCATTTCTTCACTCTACATTCTATGGTTTGACTTTCGTATTATTTATACTGGATAAAAACGCATTTAGCTTCTAGTGTTGGAGGCCAGGAAACCAAGCATCAGGCACTGCTGCTGCCAATGCCTCCACATCATCCCAAGACAGAAAGCCAGCGGCCAGCAAGAGCAGGGCAAGGATGGGCCTCAGGCAGCACTGAACCCAGTTACTTGGCAGCTGGCTCATTCGCATGGCACCTTCATGAATTCATTCCTGAGGAAGGAACCCTCCTAATTCAGTTACCTCTCCAAGGAATAGAAACTAGAATATTGGCAACTGAGAAAAACAAGAGACAGAGAGAAAGTTTTTCCCATCTGCTGGTTCACTGCCCAAGTAGCCACAATGGCCAAATCTGAGCCAATCTGAAGCCAGCAGCCAGGAGCCTCTTCTGGGTCTCCCATGCTAGTGCAGGGTCCCAAGGCTTTGGGCCATCTCTCACTGATTTCCCAGACCTTAAGCAGGGACCTGGATGGGAAGTGCAGCAGTGGGAAATGAACCAGTGCCCAAATGGGATTCCAGCGTATGCAAGGCTTTAGCCACTAGGCCATTGTACTGGGTCCTTGTACTCCTTTTTTTGATGGCAAGTTCTCAAATGACTTGTCTTTCATAAAGTACATCTTCACTACAATGTTGGTTTTCATAAAAGTAGTAACTATTTAGGCATTTATACCCCAGTGATTTGCAAAATAGCAATAAAAATTTCAAGGACCACTGACAAAAGCAGCTTTGGCAAGCCCCCGGCACAATGGCCTACTGGCTAAATCCTCACCTTGCATGGGCTGGGATCCCATATGGGAGCTGGTTCGTGCTCCGGCTGCTCCACTTCCCATCCAGCTCCCTGCTTGTGGCCTGGGAAAGCAATGGAGGATGGCCCAAAGCCTTGGGACCCTGCACCTGTGTACAGAATTTTCTTTCTGTATCTCCTTCCCTTTGTAAAATCTGACTTTCCAATTTTAAAAAAAAGCAGCTCTGGGGATGGACACAGTGGGTTCTTCAGGAGTGGGGTGCTCCTGGTGGCTTGTGTGGGAAGCTTGAGAAGTGCAACTGTTTGCAGATCACTGGAAGGTTGTCTTCATGCATGAGCCATCCTCAGGCAGAGGAAGACTGTGAAACTTACACACTAGCACACACTCCAGTTACCATAGAGTCTTATTTCTGCCTCAGTTTCCCTTCCTTTTAGGTGGAGTGCTTTGGATGCTAGCGTTTTCTGGATCTATGCAGGGGAGTTAAGTTGTAGGTCCCACTACTGTGGGTTTTGTGAGCTCCATGAGCTACAGTAGTATAGTCCTTGCAACACAGTTTCAAGCAGGTTAGATGAAGGATTTTTAGGTCCTAAATACTGATGATTAAAAACTACAGTGTAAGTTCTTTCAAGAACTGCTAGTAATAAAGGAATTGTGAAGAAGCTAAGGCTTACTCCACTCGCAAGCAACCAGGTGAGACTGTTGGTTCAAAGATGCAGTGAAACACAAGAGTCTCGAGGATTAGGGATAAAGCACTGTAGTCCTCCTGTCAGAGCAGGCGGCCTGAGCTCAAGGTCCCATTAGATTCCCCCCTTCCTCAAGGCCCATGTGGGATCTGAAGGAAGACCATGAATAGTCTAGTTGCTGTGAGCAGTAGGTCTGTGTAACAATTGAGGAATGCCAAATTCAGCACTCTCTAAGAGAAACTGGCTAACTTGCCCAACCTTTTCTTAGAGAAGGAGACAGTATCCTTATTATCTTGGAGGAAAGCACTGTCCGTGTCATGTGAGGTCTTTATGACTCCTATTAAAGAGGTATTCCATACTATAGAAATAAGTTTCATGTTCCATGAAGCTAGAATGAGCTCTTGATGTCAGGTGCCAAGTTCACAGGGATGCTGGAGAAACTTGATGATCCAGGAAGGTGGCTCCTGGGAAGTGACAGAGAGGTCACCAGGCTCAAAACGACTATGGAGTGAGAGGAGAGAGCAGGAAGAGGAATGAGGGAGGCAGAGCCATTGGAAAGGATGCTGCTCCTCTTGCTCTACGGCTGTCCCTGGAACAGGAGTTCTGTCCTCACATCAGCACTGATGTCCCAGAGCTGACAAGAGTAAGCTACTTGAATGCATCCTTGTTTATGCAGGAAGGACGCAGAACACATGTTGAAAAGAAAGAAGAATATGTGATAACCAAGAAAACAGAGCAAATTTGTGAGCAGGAGTGGCAATGAGGCAAGTCAGGTCCAGCTCATTTAAGAGTCCTAATCTATGCTGCTCAAGGGCAAACTTGGAAATATTCCAGTATTGAATTTAAGGGGATACAGGGAGCAGATGTTAAAGGACCCAGGTGAGCAGTGGGCATTAGTTACGGCTGTTAGACTGTCCCTTGGCACACCTTCACCCCATATTGGAGGGCCTGGCTTCAAGTCTTGGCTCCACTGCAGATCCACCTTCCTGCGGCTGCATCACCTGGGAGGAGGCAGGTGATGATGATGGAGCAAGAACAGGAGTTCCTTGAGAGGGATCTGGATGGTATTCTTGGCTCTTAGTCTCAGCTTAGTCTAGCCCCAACTATTATTACAGCCATTTGTGGGGCAAACCAGCAGTTGGAAAGCCTCCAACTCTCTCTCCCTTTCAAATAAAGTAAAAATAAATTTTGAATTTTTGTTTTCTCTTTTGTCATTCGCTTGTTTATCTTAAGAGCCAATCGAGGTGCCTCGATTCTGAGTTTAAAGATGCTAGCATAAGGGGTCGTGCCTGATCCATCACTTTCCTGGGAGTGGAAGCATTTGTGAAGATAGAGGTCAGGAATTCTTGCCCTACCGTGTATCTCATGACTTTAAGAGACTGGAGGAAAGGAAGGAAAAATGATAGACAATTGATGGAGATGAGTAATTTCTCCAATTGTGTAGGGGAGTGTGCAGAACAGTCTGCATGTCAGCTTGGCTACACCATCACGTCATATCAATCATCTCAATTGTGATAATCACACCTGACCCTGAAAATGACTTCTAGGCACTTACTGTTACTCTGGTTCCAAGCGTGGATCACTGCCCTGGCTCCTTCCACTCCTCTCTCCCCACACAGACATTAACATCTGGCTCTCCTTTCTGCGTAGAGCCCTCAGATGTGCTCTCGGCACTGTCTTGGTCAGCACCCTGGACAGAGCCTAGGCTCCTTTGAACTATCTGTGAGGACTGAAGATCCGACTGTGCATCCAGCTGTGAGTATCACGTGCTGTGCTCGCGTGTGCAAAGCTTAAACACTGAGTGGCCTGGATGCTTTGCTTGGCTCAGCAGATCCCCCCAAAGTGATTCCTGCACTCTTGTTCGAGAGACTGTGGTTGGAGTTGGGGGATCTGTTCCTTGCTCTGTGTTTCCTGCATTCGGAGGGCTGACAGAGTGTTTGGCACGGTAATGGCGTGGAGTTTAAACAGTAGTTCTTGCAGCTTTCATGTTCAGTCCCTTTCTTCTCATACCTGGTCCTATTTGCAGGTGCTGAGGACTGAATAAACAGCGACGTGTTTGTGTGACAGTTGTGGATTTGTATACTAGAGCTGCTTATACAATCTGGATTCTTCTTTGTTCAGAGTGAGTGTCTCAGAGAAGCTTGTCACTCTCCCTGCAGGGAGACTTGCAGGTGACCTTATTTTCTGCCTGGGCATGCAGAAACAGCAGGGTGAGCAGTCACCATCATTCAGCTGCCCCTCATGGCTCAGCTTCCTGCTGTCTACTGGCAGGCTGAGGCCCAGGTCCTATCCTCCATTCCCTGTCCCTTCCAGGACATGGTGCCCCTGAGCAGGGCCCTCTTCTGGCCTGAGGACATCTCCTGAGACTCCAAGTCTTTGTCCTGCTGCACACTCTGCCAGCTTCTTACCCTTCCTTTCCATCAGCTACTAGTGTCTGGGTGCAAGCACTCACCTCCTCAGACACCGGCCTCCCTCCCCTTTTTCTAACCGCTGTGTCCAGGCAGAACTTTGCTTGAGACACTCCCTGGGATTCTGCATTTGAAACCCTTCATGCTGTAGCCCCATGGCACTATTCACTAATCCAATTCATCCCTCACTTTCCTGACTCAAGGGCTATGCTCTTGGTTTATTTCTTCTTCATCTTTCTGGTTGAATGAGAGACATACCCAATCCGTTTAAAAAGAAAACACTGGCCAAGGGGACTGTACTGTGGCATAGCATGCTAAGCTGCTGCTTGTGACACTGCTGGCACCCAGTAGCCAATGGCATGGTAGAGTCCTGGTTATGCTGCTTCCAATCCAGCTCCCTAACAATGTGCCGGTGAGTTCGAGGTCTGGCTCCTTATGTTAGATTTATTCCATGGTCTCCGTAGCCCCAGCTCCTGGCTCACCACTCTCTACCTCCTGTGATATCATGCTGGGGCTGCACCGTTGTCTGTACAACCTTTCTTCCACTTGGTTTGAGCCGGTCCCAGGATTAGGGGACACCAGGTGTCCTATATAGCTTGGTTGTTGATGGTGCTGATCTTGCTGGAACCTGTTGGCCTTTAGGTCTGAGGCCCACATGGACCTCTTTTGACCCGTACAATGCCAAAGTAGTTATTATTTTCGATGTGGGAGCATTGCAATGCACTGAGCTCAGTGCATGCACAACTCACTATTGTCCCTGCAGTCTTGAGAATTAGTTTGGAGGTTCTAGCAGGGGAGCTCAGCTGTACCCTTGACTGAAGACCAGTCCTCCACTAGCAGGGATGCTCATCCTCTTCAGCCAAGCACAGCTTTGGGAGGGATGCACATGGAGTGGTGGGGGAGGAGGAGGACATCCGCTTAGCCAGCCAGAGCAGCTGAATCAACCCCAGCAATCAATGGGTGACAGATGTCACAGCCAGATCGCCTTCACATCCATCCCTGCAGTCTTAAAGACTTTGCCATACTGTAAGAAATGGTACCTGATGTGCCACTACTAGAGTTCTTGATCTGCTGGCTGTCAGGTTTGATGGCTACCTGGACCTGTCTTGGGTAGAACCTGTAGGATGCCACATTATTGCAGTTCATTGAGCCAGAAATGAGTTTACTCCAAGCCCAGTGCATGCACAGTCCTGTCCCATAGCCGTTGCCTCCCTATACAAGATGACATCCAATTTGGCTCTAGGGGGTGGGCTGGGCACTGCCTGTCCAGGACCTGCTGCTCTGTCTCTGCTGCTGGTCAAATCAAACAGAGTAGCAGGACCAGCAGTTCTTTCTCTGGGTCCACCTCTTGAATTCCTGGTGAACGTCCCTTCCCACCTTGTTGTTGGTGGAGTTCCAGCTGCCACTGCAATTCAGGTTGCCATTCACTGAATGCCACTGGGGTATCAGTCACTGCACCACCACACCATTGTGTCCGCTGCTTTCCTGTGTCTGTCCGTCTCCAGGTGCCCCGTGCTGTTGTTCGGTCCTCTCCTAGTTCCTGGAATGTGCCTTCTCTGCTTCACAGTGGCTGGTGTTTCTCGTCTGTTTAAATGTGTCCTTACTCTATTCTGCCACCTTGATTCAGCAAAAACACTTATTGTAAAGCTTCTTGTCAACAATGAGAAGCACATGCAGGAATTTAAGGAATGTATCACACAGGAAATAGCAACACTGAAACAAAATCAAGCCAAATTGTTGCAAATGAAGGACACAATAGAGCAAATTAATGATGCAGAAGGAAGAATCTCAGAATTGGAAGATATTTCTTGTCACAAAGATGAGATGATCAAAAAACTGGAAGCACAGATGGGTCAAGCTAAAAAAATATTCAAGAATTAAGAGACACTATTACAAAGTCAAATATTAGAGTTATGGGAGTCTCAGAAAGTCCAGAAAGAGAAGCTGGGTTTAAAAATGTATTTAATGAAAAAAAAATTTAAATGCATTTAATGAAATAATAAAGGAACATTTCCCAAATCTGGATAAAGAATTGAGAAGCAACATCCAGAAGGGGCACAGAACTCCCAAGGTTGACAAAAAGCGATCTTCACCACGACACATGATAATCGAGCTCTTCAATCAAACATAAGGAAAAGATCCTTAAATGTGTTCGTGAAAAATCCAATTGACCTATAGAGGAATGGCAATTAAACTCACAGCCAATCTCTCACAGGAAATTCTACAAGCCAGAAGAGAGTGCAACAACATATTCCAGATTCTAAAAGCAAAAAAATTGTCAACCTAGAATAATATACCCAGCAATGTTTTTCTTTGTCTTTGAAAATGAAATAAAATTCTTCCACAGTAAAGAAAAGTTAAAAGAATTTGCTTCTTCCAAACCTGCCCTATACATGATACTAAAAGATGTTCTCTTGACAGAAAAGAGGAATAGCACTCACCAAAACCAAAGGCAAGCAGGAGGAACATCCCAGTAAAATAACAGAAAACTAAATCAATGAACAACTCATCACTAAAATGACAGGACCAAATTACTACATATTTATATTAACCCCGAATATAAATGGATTAAACTCAGCAAGCAAATGTCATAGATTGGTAGACCGGATTTTTAAAAAAACTGTTCATTACCTACAGGAGACACATCTCACTAACAAAGATCAGCAGAAACTATATTTCATGGATTTTGATGTTTTTGTTTTCAGTTTCATTTCTTCAAACCAGTTTTCTCTCATGAAATTCTTCACTGACTCATAGATCATACAGTAGCATCATTCTCTTCAAGAAGGTTGTTCATT